>NW_026542596.1:114090868-114200554 GCF_028750875.1 Macrosteles quadrilineatus
AAGCCATCTTGGCCGCCATCTTGAATATTTCAATTTAATCAAGGGTGACAAAGTGGCACCTTGCAGATTTTAGTTATGTAGGTCTTGAAGAAACAGAAAACACCATAAAACTTCGGGTGGACATTACTTTCAGGTTTGGGTGAAAAATGCCTTTTGGCAACTAGACTAATAAAGAGTATACGCAACTAGCGTAAATAGTGTTAACGACACTCGTAGACGTTTTTATAGCACTCGCCAAGAATCGTAGCTTTCTACTCGTGTCGTTAACACTATCTTTGCGCAATCCTTGCGTAAACTACTATTACAGAATTTCATTCGGAATTACCATGCAATTCAAAGGAAGTTACTGTAATAATTTCCATTAAGTTTTAATAGTGACTCCGTAATGAATAAAAACAAAATGATTTTATATAAGCAATGAATAGTGTTATTAGTACTCTTAGAAAACTCCTCCATGTAACTCCTGCTTTTTTGTTGAAATTTGCTCACATCACAACATAAATCAATGCAAATTCACTTGCTTAACTACTCTCATTGTAGTATTTATGCTGTGTATTTAGGCAAAGAGTGAGAAAGAACCACATGGACCTTAAATTTCTCTGAAATTATCTTTCATTTCATTTCACAATGTTGCAGCAATTTGATTTCACCAATGTAACTTCGTGTTTTTTTACTGTATGGAGACGGTCAGGTACTTTAACTATTGAGATTTTGTAATGCTTTGTTGATCAAAATCCTCTACATACATGAAGGTGCTGGTGAAGAGTAACCAACGAGTATCAGCAGTAGATCAATAAGTGATCACTTTACGCTGTATCAAGTTAGCCTCCACTCCGTGTAAACAATAAGCTTCAAACTCTACTGTTGTTTTAAAAACTTAAACACACTACAGAAATGTACGAGGACTGGAATAACAAAAGATATTGAAATGGTTTCAAATCGTAAGTTTTATTACTTTTACCTATTTTAATTTTACAATAACTTGAAGTGATTTTAGATCACATTAAAACCAATCTTCTTTATAGCTTCAATTTTAATTTGTATTGATTTATTTTTCACTAAACTTAGCTTTTTGAACGAAAGGACCAACGATGAAATTTCAAAGTTATAGCTATTATTTCAAGTTCTGTTATTAGTTTTAATTTATTAAATATGTATTGTGAATCGATATGAAACGTTACCACATATTTTAACATATCCCTGTAACTTATTTAATGTAACTTAACTTATGTACTTAATTTAGTGTAGCTTATTTAATTTAAGAGGTGACATGATTAGTATTAAAGGACCATCATTGATGTGAAACATTATGGGCCATTATTAAGTTTCATACATTTATACAGGCTTTCAACTAAACAATGCAATATATTACCGTTTGAAGATATGTATTCCTTACGCTACACATATATTTCTAACGATGAATCAAAATATACTCCCACTTTATTAACTGAGAACTTAGTAAACAAAGTTTTATTGAGTTGAAAACTTCCTTAATATTGAAGAATAAAGACTGAAGTTTTTATAAGTGTGTTTGGAACCGTTATTAAAGCTATATAAGAACCCTGTACTTCAGTTATATGAGAAAATATTACTAAGACATTTTCCTGTGAAAAATGCGTTATATTCAATTCAATTAAAAATGTATTTGTGAGACGAATTAGTAAACATTTAAAAAGTAAAAAGATTTAATGGAAAATTAAATGGAAAAATTTAATTTGTTATAACAGGCCATTAACTACCCCTTATAAATTTGTAACAGTTATAATACTTTTATAGAACTCATGTGAGTTTGAATACATATCAGGATATTGTAAGGGCTTCAATACAAGGTATCCTAGTTCAAACAATGTGTGTTATAATATTGTGTACACTTATATTACACGTTGTTTGATTTTAGATATTTCTAGGTTAGAATTTCGTATGAGGCTATATGCTTCAATTGCTATTTTTAAGGTATAAATGATGTTGATTAAAATTTTTTTTTGGCATTTTTATGGAACATGTTTCTGGGAAAATCATGTACGGTACAAATATTAATAGTATAAAGTATTCCATGGGTCATTTTCGTATCATAATACAATCCTACTATAATATTATAAATGAGAAAGTTTGGATGTATGTATACAGTTTGTGACAAGTAAATGCGAAACATACTGGTCAGATTGGACTGAAATTTGGGTTGATGATAGCTCACATTCCCCATTAACATAGAGGCATTTTGTTATCTCAAAAATCCTTTCGGGCTCCACCCCTGTGGCTCTGGAGTTTCCCATGTTAACCTTATGGGTATTCACATTTAAAGGAATGAAATGACAAGCTAAAGGGAGAAAGTATGTGGCAGATTGCTGATACCGTTTATTTGCCATTATGATAACAGCTAATTTGAAGTAAGCAGCTCAAAAAGCAGTGATACACGATGAGAACTGTCTAAGTAGGACAGTAATTTTTTTGTTTTTAATTTAGTACATAATTTGTGATATTGTGTGAATGTTTGATCATTTACTTTTTTATATTGTTTAGTTGCAGTGGTAGGACAGAATGGCTATGGTATATGTTTAATACTATATTGTATTACTATACTATATCTGTAATACTGTAGCATACCGTATAATATAAAGAAACAAATTCTCTCAAGCCTTATCCTCCTCCATCGCAAACGCAAAGCTAGAGTATAACAGCAATAAGCATTTTATACATCTTTTATTCAATAATATTTAATCTTTTTTGTAAATAAGAGGACCTTTGACCAAGAAATAATAGGATAAAGTAATGATAATTTTTAAAATTTTAAATAAGAACCAATAGTAGAGTTTATAATAAAGTCAGCTAGAACACACTTAAGGACTTTTTAAACTATACAGTTTAAATTTAAACTACCATACAAAATATTTACAATACCTTTCTTTTATCATAAAAAATAAAGCCTACCACTATCCTTCATAATCAGTAAATAAATAGAAAAATATCAACCATTATAATTTGACTTTGAATAGATAATTTTATAATTTATAATCATGTCAACTAGTTCATGCGACTTTAAGCCCCAAAGCAAATTCGCTCCAGAAACATGATTCCCGCATGAGCTCCGGACTATTTTCACTTAATTAAATCTCTCGTAGATCCCAAAGGAAATATGTTTACTCTACCACTTTGCCCTCTGGATTTTCTTATTAGTTAAATCTAGGGTAAATTTTAATTTACTCATTCTCGTGTGTCCCCAGTCCATTGTTCAAGACTATCTTTGACTGAGATTTTCCTATTTGAACTAGTTGTTCTGTTTACAAAATGTATATGATAAACTATACCTTATAACATTTTATATGGAAATAATTAGCTTTACTAAATATAAATAAATACGTATTCCTAATTTATTCCACAATCTTCTTAAGCTACAGGCTTTCTTAGATGGAAAAATCTGAAAAGGTAATGGTTGCATATTTAAATAACTATTTTTGAAATAATATTCCATCCTTAGAGTTTAAAAAGCTCTTTTCGTCAAGATGGTAAACCCAAGGCTAGAAATTGAGTGTCGAATAAACATGTTTAGCTCATATGACGAACTATTGCATTTTTCGTCCTACTACACTATTATCCAGGTTAAATCAATCAAAAAATTAAAATGTTTTATATTGGCTACAATTTCATAAGCAGAATTGACCCCATTTATTTGCTAAATAGTATTTACTGATACTGTATGCATTTAACTATCTGACTTAATTAGTAATGGGAAGAAAACTGAGTACTACAAATATTACTTCACCAATTCCATAAAGATTTGAGCTACAATTTCTGAAACCATTTTTAAACCTTCTATTAGTTAAAAATATCCACAAGGGCCTTACACTGTAGTTATAGTATGACTTCCCACATTATATTTTATAATGTGACAGGCTCGTTGGAACATGTAAGTTGGAATACCAATATGATAATAAAATCTTAAACTGATTGTATTACAAAGTTTTATGTAAACCATTATATTTATCGAAATTAGTAGACGAAGTTAACAAAGAAATAATATAGAACTGATATATCCTGTTAATCTTCTGATATCTTCTGTTAGTAAGAAGAAAAGGTTCATTTACCATCATTGGCAATACTCAAACTATCAACATTGATAACAATTCAATAATTCTTTATTAAAATATTCAAAAATTCAAAATTCAAAATTCAAAAATTCTAAATTTATTATTAAGTGCTCTTATACAGTATTTTTATCCAGTTAAGCTACTGGTAACAATCTTAACATAATAATTTAAATAAACTACTTCCAATTCTAATTAAATCTAAGTTGAATTTTAAATTGTAATATTTTTAATGTAGCTGTGAGATTTATAAAAGGAAATCTTTCAATAACTTGACATCCCAATCAGACAAAGATTTGCTGGCCACTGAAAGCTGTTTTGGAGAAATTGGAGAAACGCTATTGTTGACATTTCTTTAGTCGAGATATTATAGAAAGTAAGATGAATGTCTTTTTAAGATGTCTACTCGTAATGATTAAAAAGTGGAAAAGAACTTTATAGCAAAATTAAAATTTTATCTTTGATTGAACTCCCCTTTCCACTATATTAATCAATATTATTAAGGTTTATAAGTCTTTACTTTGTACTAAATTATCATGTATTCCACGTAACATATCTATTACATGCATATTATTTTGATAAATTTACTATACCTTAATGTCATGGTACAGTATGGTTATCCATTCGGGCCAAAGATAGAAGTTCGTTTTTCTAAAAAAATTAAATTATTTTTGTTTCTATACAAATTGCTCTATATTTTTACGAACAATTATAAAGATTTTCACTTTTTATACACTTAAATTCAACATGAAAATGTAGTTTCAGCTTATAATTAATTTTTACTTCTCTATATCTTTTTTTGTGTATTGAAACATGTTTTTTTTTAAAAATTAACATATTATTGATATACCACATATGTTAAGTGAAAATACGAAAGGAATTAGTTATTTATCTGGTTGAGTATTAATCCCTAGATGACTTTTTTATTCAACACAAAGATGCAATGAGTTTTGTCACATTTAATATGTTACAAAATATATTTATTTGAATAAACTAAAAAAAAATTCAGAACTTTAACAGTAGCAACTTTAAATAATACATTGATAAAGATAGAGTGGGACAGTTGGGTCTACGATTTTATTGTGCATTACAAAACATGACATCGATGAAATACGCTCAGAGAAATAATCCAGTTACATTGATATTGTGGTGGTCGTGAATAATTTAAAGTATCATAGGTCTATTAGTATTTTGGTTGACTGTTGAACGAGTTAAATTTAAATATAGACCTCTATGTTTGTCTTTGAACGGATCACCCTTATTTGTTGTGACATCGGGGTAGGTAAGACCCGCATTGGAACTTAAAACCCCTCCAAGCATCCTTCCTAGTCGTTGTGCCAAATTTTACCTCCAAATTGGTTATTTTATTCAACTTGATCTATAATATTTTTTTTTGTTTAGATAACCCTTTTGCAAACAAAAATCATCTTCTCATTCCCTTGTTTTTTATGGGTTGAATCTATTGCTTCTTTTCTTCACTTTTTCTATATGGTAAGAAACGCTTGTTAAATCATCGACTTTTGCATGGTTAGGTAACTGACCCATCCATTAGGGCTGGCTGTAACATTTTTTTTTTGTTAAAGTTTGTTCAAATAATTCACTTTTTAAATGTGCAAGTGTTAATTTTTCTTTACGGTTCATCCAGTTTGTAGTTTATAACATGATAAACAAAATTTGCTATAGTATACAATAATATGATCTTTATGTGTGGTGTGTTAATAGAACATTTCGTACCTAGGGCCGATAGACGCTACATAGCTCTTTTGTAGCTTAAATTTAACTACGAATAGTTTTTTATACAATTTACTACGTCCATTGACTTTTGGAAATCTAAGTTCTATCATAATGTAAAAGCTGCTATTTAACATGAAAGTAACCAAACTTCGTTTTGGTTAAAAATATATAGTAAATGTTTCTGATTGCCACTATGCCTACTACATCTAAGTGGCAGGACGATTTTTCTGTTCAAATAGTCTAAGCAATATACAGTGTGTAAATTAGGGAAGTCTTGAAACAAATATATATTTTTAAAACCGAAATAGATAGAAATTGTCTGTTTGTGGCAATAATTGTTTGAAAGGTTCCGCAATTTTTTACATCAAAAATATTTTTAGCCCCCCCCCTAAAAGGGTAGGGGTGACTTTTTTTTAAATAGCAACCCCTATTGAGTGACCCCTAATTTTGAAGGGTTTGTCAAAAGAAACACAATGACGCAAATCTGAGATGAATATCTCACCCCTAGCCAAAATGGCGGTTATTCCAAAATGGCGTTTATTCCAAAATGGGTGCTTTTCCACATAAATCAAATGTTGGAATACCCACCATTTAGGCTAGGGGTGAAAAATCTACCTCGGGTTTGCGTCATTGTTTTTCTGTTGACAACCCATTCAAAATGAGGGGTCACTCAATAGGGTTTGCCTTTTGAAAAAAATAAGTCACCCACTACCTCCTACCCTGTTAGGGGGGTTAAACAGTGTTATTGATGTAAAATAATGCGGAACCATTCTAAACAATTATTGTCTCAAACAGAAAATTTCTATCTATTTCGGTTTAAAAAATACAGATTTGTTTCAGTACTTAATTTACACACTGTATAAAACAGGATGTAAAAATATTGACACTCCTTATCCGGGGGGGGGGGGGCGTTTAGAATATTAGTAGTTAAAGTAAAAAAAAAAAAAAAACAATATGATATTCTGCACCATATTGCTAACAACTATTGTCTTGATTTCCCATTACAATCTAGAACTTAAAGAGTTAAATAAAAACGTCTCCTACATGAGTATACGGTTGTTTTTATTAATTAACTCTTTTGATCTACTAAGTTTAAATCCTATAGTGTATAATGGGTGGACAGGTGGAGGTGTAAAGCCTGTATCAGAGCATTATAGTAGCACAGATAAGCACTATAATCATCATGGGACAGCCTACTAACACGCTACAACGCTACACAGGTCTATGCCTGCACGAGCTGCGAGCTGTGTATTATCTTGTATACTCTGTAGCAAATTTAACCTGACAAATTAATTTCCACACTAATTATATTAAAGGAGACTTTTAAACGTAAATTTAACAGAGTATACTGTTAAAATGTATCCTTACAATTTTGTGTAACAATTTTGTAAAACAATTTTCTAGGTCAAATCTGAAGGTTTTTGTTCGATTCTAAATCGAAACGATTCTGGACTGTAATGCAGTTGTCATGACACTATCAATAATGACGATGTAAAACAAAAGGTTCACTTCAGATATTAATAAAACCAGTGTTTGTGGTTATAACACAAAATACCTTAACAGTCAGCACAAATTACAATCATGAAGTGAAATACAATCGGGGATAAGTTTAAAGTCAGTTCACAAACACAGAAGGTCTGTCATAAGAAATATATTAGCGTGGAATCCTGTGATAGCATATCGTAATCGGACTTAACCTTAACTCTTTTCTTTTATTATATATGTGTTTTAATACAAAAATCCTGGTCTTGGTATTTCTTGTAAATAAATATTCTAAAAACGCTTTGAATGTTTGGTTTTTCTATAGACCTTTTTAGAAAATTTCCCATATAGGTAATAAGCTATTACCGTAGGTCTCATGGTAAGAATTTAACCCAGGGCCGATTTACTTTTTCATTTTGATGTCCCTAGAGGCCAAAAACACCATCCGTTCAAATTCATATATATAACATGATATATACAGGTATTCATATAAATAAATATGTGTGTGTCTGTTAGCGCGATAACTTAAGCAAAGATTATCCAATATTGATGAAATTTGGTACAAAAATGTAAACCTACGTTTATTCGAATGAGTTCACGAACCATTATAATCGGACCATGGGAAAAGGGGCTTAGGGGGGTGTTTCCCATTTTTGACCCTATAAACAAAATATTTTGCAATTTCTTTCTAAACCGTTTTGTAAAGCTTAAAAAAAGAAATGATTTAGTGTATTAAAGCGCTGTTGTATCCTTAACAGTCACAGAGAAAATTTAAAAAAGCGTAATTTAAAATTTCCATGTAATTTTTAAAGAGCAAATGAAATGTGTTGTAGTTTACTTGTTTATGGATATGTTGATAAAATTTGACAATTTTTTTATTTCATCCTGTACTATTGACCTATGGTAAAAAAAAAAACACGTTTTACCTTAGCAGCAAACCTAAGCACTCGTTAAATCTAATATTATTTAAATTTGGAATAAATATGTCTTATTAATGGAAATATTTTAGTAAAGATGCATTCAGACAGGTCGAAATTAACTTAGTCTGCAGGTTTTCTACGGTAGTGGTATTTGATGATTATACAGTTAGAAGATGAAAAATGAAGAAACACTTAAAGTATACTTGATTGTAACACAGTATGCTCCCGGGAGCGTTAGGATTTTCAATTATGTTCCTAGCAGCGTTACCCTCCTTGGAGAATTCTTTACAACTGTGGACAGTATGGTTATAAACTGTGTGTCTGGAACCTTGGTCATATCTCAAATATTAGCCCCAGAAAAAGAATATTGTATTTCATATCAAACGGCTTGTCAAACTAAAGCATGTCATAGATGGTGAGTAATTATATTATGCCATCTAAGATAAGTTAAAAAGCTACATATAAAATGCCTAAGCATACTATAATCAGATACTTGCTTTAAACTTATTTCCTACTATAGTGCAGCTTTTGGAGTACTCGCTAAAATCGTTTAAACATCATGATAATTTTGAATGTTTTTTCTGTTGCAGTGGAAACAGCGTTGGGGAGTCGTAACCAAACTGTCGCCTGCTGCAGGTATTTACATTTTAAAGTTATTTGCATGCATAGCAAATATTTTTACTATATAATTATATTTCTTGTTGGGTTTCATAACAACATAATGAAGTCAAAGTAGGCAAACTCAATATATTGATTGGCACTTCGCAAGGAATAAAACATAATTTATGAAATGTATTACGGTCAAACTATTAAAATTGTTCTAGTCCAATGTAATATGCTTCACTAAAAAAACTCTATTTAAAAGTAGCAAGTTAAGTTATTTAAATAAGTGTTGACTCCATCGAAGTCATATGTTAATTGCTGTGAATTTAAATTTCAATGCAAACTCAGTAAAGGTTTGTGGGTAATTTGTTGAAATAATTGCAGCCAGTGAGGGATTTGTTTACATATAACGCACTATTATTTTGTGGTTTTGTTTAAACTTTAGCACACTCAAAAGGTGAATTCCTCGTAAGGGGTTAAAATTCTGAATCGCACGGGTCAGCTTATAGGTGATTTATTGAAATGGGCCGAGTCCAGCAGACCAGCTACGAAACTAAAACTGCATCTCAGACTGTGTGGGTCAAAGCAATTCCCATTTTAAATTGTGTAGACAAACAAATGACCTAGTTACATTAATATGATTCTATTATATAAAAAAACTCCGTTTGTATACGGACACAAGAGGACACAAGAACCGTACTAAAGATGGGATAACATTATTTAATTCTTAATGTTTCTAAACAACGATTAAGCCTTAGGGCCAGCTGATGATATTTACCATTGATTTGGTAATTTCAATGCAAGAAACATTGGTACTTTCCTGTTAAAGGGAACATTCATTATTATCGATGATTTTTTTTCTCGATATATCGATGTTTTTGTTTTCCGATCCATTACAAATTGACAACAACTAACTGATCTTGTTTAGGCTAAAATAGTCTGTTATATGAATTAAGAAATTAAACTGTTCTAAGCTAACCTAACATAACCAACTAAACTTGCCGTACCATTTAAAAAAATTCGTTTGGGTTTGAATATAAAAGGCAAGTTATAAACACGGAATTTTTAAATGTTACAGATAGTTTGGTTAGTTATGTTAGGTTATTTTTTTTAGAACAGTTTCATTTCATTAATGTTTGTTGATACTGAGCAAATAGTTTTCGTAGTTGTCAGCTGATATGTTTCAATTTGTTAATATCGATGTATCGAGAAAAAAATCATCGATAATAATGAATGTTCCCTTTAACAGGAAAGTACCGAAACATTTTTATTTGAGCATTTTGGTGCTCTACCTGCCCCTGTGTAAATATTTATTCAAACGCTAAACATGATAACTATTTCAGAAGATTATAAGAAATACTAACGAAATTGAGAACACATTCTTAACTGTTAATTCAGTTTTCATTTGGTTCATTGTAAAAACACATGTAATTTTGTTAAATGCCTTTATAATTTTATAGAATATAGTTTAGAGCATTGAACGTTTATTTTAAGCTTCATTTAACTTTTTAAATCTATTAACTTCACTTTAAACCAATTTAAATCTATTTTAAATCGTAAACGTGCATTTTTCACTTCGGATTGAGTATGTCCTTGTTTTCTTCAAGCCAAATCAAGTCAAGCCAAATTAAACCATTTTACACCATTTCATCGTTTTGAGGCAGAACGTCGGAACTTTAGAGTTTCACAGACAAGTTCCGAGTCTGCTTTGTAGCGTGACTGGATGCAATGTACATCTAAATATCGACACAACACAGGCCGGGCTATAACACTTGTATTCAGACTGCTACGCATTTCCGCTGTGTTGCTGGTAATGGGGATTCCTGAATGTAAAAGTCGTCTTAAACTAACAGAACCATCTTCTAAAGTCGTAAAACCATTGGATCAATGGATTTAGAATATTTTAGATGCTTAAAAGCTCACATAATTATTATTTAAACCTAGTACTGTATTATACGTTTTATGACGTTTTTCGTTCCTTGCCAAGAGAGGTTACTCTACTAAGTTTTTGGAGGGGGGTAGGATGGTTAAAAGGTTAAAGGTTAATAGGTTACAAACGATTTAAACCCTATTGAACGTGTACGCAACCTAATTTGGAATTACTTAAGATTTGACAGACCCATTGCCATTTGCTTTGAAACAAATTTGTGGAGTATTTAAATGATGGCACAATCTGTCTAGAGGTTAAAACTTGATACGTATTTCCTGGAAACTGAGTCTAAAACCGCACTTTAAAAATGACAGATAAATTAGTGAAAATTATAACATTATCTTAAAATATAAATACTAGTAAATATTACCGTATTATTATGGAAATATTTAAATATATACTATTTTCTCCCATTATTAAATTAATACCCTATTAAAAAAGGTGTGGAGAAGGAGAAACTAAGTGTGTACTAGTTTCTGTGTTTCTGTTAAGGTTTGTTATTAATTGATATATCTTTTTAGTGAATTTTCCATAGGGAAGTTATTACAGTAGTACTCATGGTAAGACCTGGACCACCAGCATGATCGGACTATGTGAACGGGGGGGGGGGGGGGTTATGGTGGTTTGTATGGGGTAAAAATTAGTTTTTCAATTTTTACCCAAATTAACATAACATTTTGCAGTTTATTTCCAAACAATTTCCTGGGGATTAAAAAAACAAATAATTTAGTATATTGAATCGTTATTATGCGTCTAATGGTTACGGAGAAAATTAAAAAAAATTTAATTTAAAATTCCCAAGTTTTTCTTATGGATAACAAGTAAACCTTTGTAGTTTGCTTTTATATGAACATATTTTAATAAAATTAGTAAAATGTATTTATTTCTTACCAAACTATTAACATTTTACAAAAAAAAACATTTTTACCCTCTCTTTTGCAGTAAACCAAAGTTATAAACTAATTATATTTAAACTCTTAAAACTAATTATATTTAAATAAGGAATAAATGTGATCTTTTTAAGGAGACATTTAAGTGTAAATCAGGCAAATTGAAATTCGCTTAGTCTGCAGGTTTGCTGCGGCGGGGATATTATGGTTATTTAAACGATTTATTTGAACAACCATTCCTAAGTTCGATCAATATAGATCGAAATGTTCCTATGACTTTACTAGAGCAAACACAAGTAATAGAGCAATTCTGAGAGTGAGTTTGACCATTTACCTGAAACACTTGAAGTAAACATTGAAAAGTTATACTCTGTTAGTGTGTAATGTTTCTTCTTTGTACAACTTGCCAGCTATGCCAACATTGAAATATTTAGCTGTTTTTAGATATTAAGTGTTGTATCTAACTACAAATTAATAGTTGAATGTGAAACATCTAACAGGGTATCAATATGTTTGGAAAATAGTTTAAGGGGTGGCAAAGTTTTTCTCCAGCTTAAGATAATATTTCTTGAGAAAGAAATTTGTGGAATAGTATATTCAAAATTAAAAAACCTAAAGAGATAAATTTTAGTGATTTTTTTATGTCAATCAAAAAAAATTATATCCATTTTGTTTATGCCTATTTTTTAATGAAAACTTACCAGCTTTTTCACCTTGTATATTTTGTATTTACAGGTTTCTCATTAACAAGCCACATTCAAAGACTATGTTGTCATAGCTTGAGTTTATATCCATAATTCAATTAGACTAAATCACTCTGTTTTACGACATTTAGTTGAAAAACCAAAGAATGTAGTGTCATTTAATTTTAAACATTTAAAACAACACAACATTTATTTGTTTTAAGTGTTATAAGACGTTTCTTTTATTTACTTTCCGTATTTCATTTTATAAATAAAGTAAAATTTCATTCAACTATGGAATGTCAAAGTAGTTTATGACGACGAAACTAATCCTAAAAAGGAGCAATCATGATTGTACACGTTTTTCCTGTTTAAATTTGAAATCTCTATACGAAGCTGAAAGGGCGTTTGACTGGTCTTGTTTTTGAACGGGACTTCTGTCATGGAGCCCCGGGTACGAATCCTTCCGAACACAAATGACTGTATACTGTAAGATTACCTTGCAACGAAGAAGTGATTAAAAATTAGTATACCTATCTAGAAAAAAATAAAGTCTTTACTCCGAGGAGCTTCTCTATATTGATAACCTCTTGAACTGTATATTGTGGAAAAAATGTGTTTGACTTATTCTTTAATTGTATATTAGAGGTTAACTGTAAGAAAGGACCATGAGGTCCTAAGTTCGCCTCAATAAAGAAGGATTTTCATTTCATTTTCATTTCATTTCAATTGTAGAATATTTTTTTGGTAAATATCGATCACTATACATAAACCTAAGACGAAACCGAATCAATCGCAAACCCTGGAACCGAACGCTGCTTAAGTTTAACTACCATTGGAGAAGATCGGCCATTCCAGTAAATCAGCCTCACACGGGTCTACTGCACATCCCTGGTGTTTTATAAATCTTCCATTGAATTTTATTTGCAAATACCCATCTAAAAAAATACAAGCATGATTTTAAATGAATTAAATGGAAATGAGTATCAATTAAACAACGGAAAGCATATAAAATGTATCTAGTTTTTTAAACTACTTATCCACCATATACTGATTAGTAACTAGTGCATCAATTGACTACTTTGCATACTGTACAATGGCAATGTATTGATTTCCGTGATTGTAAGAACAAATAGTTTCACAAATAAAAAATTTCTTTTGCAATATAGATTGAGTGACAGCCACCTAGAAGTGCACATAATTATTGAGTACTATTATAATGTATAATAACTGTATAATGTATAATGACTAATTATTATAATGCTGCGAACGTGTGATAACGAACACATTGTACGAACGTCTATCTGTGTCTATTAGTGTATGGCACTAATAAATGGACCAAGACCACTTCACAGTAATCAGACTTCAAAAGAGTAAATTCTGGCTTAAAACTTAAATTATAATACATCTGAGTTTTTAATATTTCAGCAAACAATCCTGAAAAATAAAGCAAATTAATAAAGGGCATATTTTTGGTAAAATATCCCGAAAAAAGTAAGATGTAACGTTTTATTGTCTGGCTTCGAATTAAATTAGATAAGTTGATATTATTTGCATAAGATCCTCTACTAAAATACATTTTCACAATTTTGTAAAGAAATAATTTAAAAAACCAAGCTAATAAATAAAGATGAAGAAATTATATTTTGTTATAAAATCCTCAAACTGTTTAAGCATGTGATCCACCTTCATATTCTGTAATATTCGATAAGCTGTTTATAGCGCACATTTCCTTCCAGCAAACTCTCCTTTGATGGCCCTACTTTGATGCAAAATTCAATAGACGTTTTATTTTATAAATGCAATAAGACCAGCGGTCAATACTGATGAATAAACCAGAAGCCTGTGGGAATCAAACATCAAAGAAGAGTTCAAGAACCCAGTCATCACTATTGCATTATTTATTTAAGTTTTAGGTATCCTTTTTAAATCCTACATCCAAGAAAAAAATAGAATTTATATTTGGGATGTTTAATTACTCTTTCTTACACCACTGAGACCCATGTAAGCTCATTTACATATACCTTTTAGATGAAACAACATGTTTGAGAATGTATTTTAATACCACAGTTATATTGTGTTTACAATACATATACATGCAAGTTTGAATTTTTAGCGAATTTCCCTATAGGGAAGTAGCTATTACCGTAGGTGGCACGGTAAGACCTAGGCCCGGGACCGATTTACTTTTTCATTTTGATTTCCCCAGAGGCCAAAAACACCATTCGTTCAAATTTTTATATATGTATGTTAATGTATATATATGTTCTCAAAATTCAACTATTTGTAAACAGTTCATATTTATTTGTTTTGTTCATCTTTACATTTTTCATTCTCTTTGCTTGAAAACGATTGTATTAAACGAAAATTTTCAATGTTTCATGTTTCATTCATCATAAACTCTATCAAGATCTCCTTAAGAATATATATATATATACGGCCGTGAACGCGATAACTTGAGTATTTTTTTTTCAATTCTGATGAAATTTGGTTTAAAGGTGTACGGCGGGATAAACATGAATGAGTTCGCGAACTAGCATAATCGGAGCAAGGGAACGGGGTTTTACGGGGGGTTTTATGTGGTAAATATTGGTTTTTCTAATTTTTTACCCTCAAAACACAAAATTTCCCAATTTCTCTATAAACCTTTTAAAAGAGCTTAAAAAACAAATAATTTAGTATATTGAAGTGTTTTTGTACGGTTATTGGTAACGGAGAAAATTAAAAAAATTATAAATTTAAAATTCCCATGTTATTCTTATGGAGAATATTGGAAAATGTTGTAGTTTGCTTGTTTATTGATATATTTTGATCAAACTTGGCAAATATATTTATATTTTGTAATAAGCTATTAATATTTTACTAAAAAATACACTTTATTGGTTTCCTTGTTGCAGCAAACCTAAGTACTCGTTAGACCTAATGTTATTTAAATAGATTTAATTGAAAATCAATTCAGACAAATGGAAATTCGCTTAGTCAGCAGGTTTGCTGCGGCGGGGGTATTTTGCTTCTTTTTTGGGATTATTCCATATTTTTTATAAACCCTGTATTTTATTGCAATTTCTTGCCCAATAAAGGACAGCCTGGTTTTAAAAATACAAAATATCCATCCAATGTACTTTTCATGTTTAAATCCAAGTATTGTGTTTAGAAAATATTCAAAAAATTTCCAAGTTATATACAAGTATGTTTGTAGTCAAGTTTTGTAAACCTTATTTATACGTTACCAACTATAACATATTTTTTCAGGTAAATAATGTACTGTAAATGTATTTTTAAATCCATAATGGTTCACTGCAATGCAATGGTTGGTGGTAAAATCTCTTGATAATTATAAGCTCGGATTTACACTGTTGTAAGTTATTGTAGTGAGAATGGTGTTTCTACCGCAAAACTGATTTGCTTACTAATTTATCACGTATTTTTAACCGGTATTTTTTAAAACGAAAATATGTTAAGTAACAAATAGGCTACATGTTTGGATTGTTCTGGTATTATTGTTAATCATTAACTATATTTCATGGACATTTTGTTGCGGTTTTGCAAGCAAAGTACACTAATGGGACTGGTACATAAATAACACAAACCATTTCTCAATCAAACTCACGAGGTATGCATAGTTTACAATGACGAGTTCTGGGGTTTTAGTCGTACAATAAAGCATCTCGAAGTGCAGCCATTAGGTAGAGCCATTAGAGTAAAAGTTCCAAACAATGGTTTAGTGTTGTGAGTGAGATGTTGGATCCAGCATTGAGCTCTATAACAAGAACAGCTTTTATACAACTGATGGTTGGTCGAATGCCGTTATCGTGATTTAAATGGCTATCATCCATTTATTTAAGATTAAATTAATTTTTATCCATTACAAATAACGTTATATTACAGACTTAAGCCGCTTTTACAGTATAAAAAAATGCATTTATGTACCATAACTTGTATATAGGTTCTTTCCACAAGATTCTTTATAAGAAAAGGTGTTACCAGAAGAAGATTTTAGTCGTAAGTTGTTTTGGCTCTTTGAGTTTTACTATGATCTCGTATTAAGCGTATCACCAATAGCAAATTATTATTAGGAAACAACTTAAACGATTTAGTCGTTACACTATACTAATTCTTTTGTAAGAAACTATAATATTGCCATATCGAGTTTAGTGTTACAAATGGAATGAATCCTATCGCATTTAAAAGTATACAATTTTTATAATAACCCCGATTTGACAATATTGGTTTATGCTCAAGGAAGAATTTTCAGTTTTCAACATAACAAACACATTAAACAATAAAATTATTTAAAAGGTTAAAGGAGCAAAACAACTAAAGATAAAATTATTTGATAAAAACTTTTGGGCACCACTCACTTTATTTATATAGAACACAGAGAACACAAGAGAACACTGTGATGACAAGGATGTCATCACAGTTCATTGTACACACACAAACACAAATTAATAAAAATACGAAAATAAAAATAAAATCACAGACTGTTTAGTCCATTCAAATCATGAACTGTGATGACGAGGACTGTGTTCTCCTGATTTCAATAAGGCGAGTGATTCCCAAAAAGATTTATCGAACTGAATTATTGACCTCACATAAAACCCATATTGCTTAGAAATAAATTAACTAATAAATAGAAAAGCAATCGTAGTTTATCGTCTAAAAATCTGTAATGCACAGTTTTAGTAAGCGGCTAAATTAAGTTTACTTACTTTTACAATATTCCATCTAAAATAATTGTTTTACGCTCAATAAGAGCTTTGTATACTGCATCGTAAAATCCTAAATTGTACTGGTGGAAATTGAGTTTTGTTCTAGCTACACGCAAACTCCAAATATTCCTTGAATTTCATGTTTCCATGAACATTTGCCTAAATACCTTGCATAAACTTCATTATGTTAGAAGAAATCTTGGCACTTAAATCTTAATTTAAACCACATCAATAGTCGATCAAATAAGTTGTTAAATACTTCAATATTGAATGTACAAGGCTCTTGCTACTTCTCATATCTTATTACTATGCCACGTTTCATCAAACGCTCCTGTCTAAACCTTCACAAAACATTGCTACAAGATTTGACAGGTTATTCGCAGTCAAGACAAGTTAGCTGTTACTCATCATATGAAATTACATGCAACCCGACACAAACCTATTGTATCATGTTGTTACAGCTGTACCTAAATATATTGTTAGAATAAACGTATTGTCCCTTTTGTTATATCAATTTGTAATTGGGCATCCATCTCTTGAAGAGTTGTAGGTAACACTATCAGATTTATTATTGTAATATATCTTAGTATTTTTGTATAAATAATTTTGCGAGTACATAGAACAGAAAATATGAAGTGTATTATTAGAAAAACTAATATGACCACCAATATAAATTAAGATTTGTCGCATAAAAATGTTGTAATCACTAATAATATAAATTATACGTACTAAATTGTTATTAGTAATCATTCAGATAAAGTGATTTAATATATCCAGATTTTATAGTTTTTAGAGCCCCTATATATATGAAAAAAACATTCTTGAATAATAGGCTCTATCTAGTTTTAAATTTGTAGAATGACAAAACAAACAACTGAATAAATAAATTAATTTATACAATGAACCCGATTTAGAAATCAAAATCCAATTTAACATTTAAAATAACACATGGAATACTATAATAGAGAAAATCATTCAAGCTCTTCACCTTATGTATAATGGGCGAGGGTTTAGCAGTCAAGAAGAAGGAAGCTGAACAGATTATGTTGTTGGTTTTCTGATAGTTGAAGCGGAAAAGCTCCCCTCATCCTTTCCAAATCGCTTTGACCCTGTAATAGGTTTGGGAAAGATGGTTCTGCCAATATTCAGGTTACATTTACTTTCCTTTACATTCTTGTTACAGTGTTTTGGTTTTATTTACAAAAATGAAAATTAATAAGAGCCATTGCAACCATTATGATTATGTGTTCAAAAACAATTTTTAATTGATAATATGTACCGAAAGTAAAGAAAAATATATTTATAAAACTTGAAACACGTATGTCTACACTTAAATTGTTTTCTAAAAGACTGTAAATACATTAAAATAAGGTAAGGGGGGATTGATGTCAATTAGACACTCCAATCATCATCAGATCTAGTCGGCAAATCATATTTATATGACATAGAGAGTGGTTTCATTTAGTATTTTATATCATTGCTTCTCTAAACGATTTGAGAAATAATAATTTTTGAGAAGAAATTAAATACTTTCTTTTGCAATAGATATGCATTGGTGAAGTAGACGTTCTATTTCATTTGTACAGCTAGGGTGGTTTTATTATAACAAGACTCAATTTACCGTAATTTTCTCCGTCAACAACGGTTACATATTGTTAAACTGAAAGTCTTACTTATTGGAACGTATTTTATCTGTTAATTACGTAACTGTCATATTATAGCAACTTAAAACATAACCTTAACTTAAACTTAAAACTTATAACTATGCCTTTATATCTTAGAAATTAACAAACTTATGAGGGACTCATTAAACTTAGTTTTTTTTTTTCAAAAACGTAGCTGGGCCATTACGATGGAATATTTTCCTTAGTATAAATATTCAATTATATTAGGTAAACAAGTTATCATGACTTTTATTATTTGTTTACGGTTTCTGTAAAACTGTTTTATTTATGTGAATGATTTTGTGCTTGATATTTAGAATGCCTTTAGCAACTATTAAGTACATTGCTGTACACATCTTTATAAATGAAGCAAGTTTTCAATAAAAAGATATAAAACAACACAGACATAAAATATTATTACAGAAAATTAACCAAATTACCTTTTTTTGAAGTTTTAATATAAAGAATAATGAAGAATGTATTTATATTTCCTTAAAAAAATAAAACATTCAACAAAAATAGTATTTCTTAGAAACTAACCCACCACGATCAAGTGGTTGTGGTAAGTGTACACAAAAACGTATTGTTATCAACGTAAATATACAGTTCAGTCTTACAGTATAGTAGAGTTCAGTATTATAGTAGAGTCCATTATTAACTAAACTTTTCACTCCTGCTACTACCTGTATAGTTACATAAATTAATATACAGTATATCTACTTTAAAACTTTATCGACACTCTTTGACAGTCTAAAACATAAGTAATGTACACAATAATTAACTAATTGAATAAAACAATGAAATTAAAATAACAATATAATAGTACTTGCATTATTTTTACTGTTGTATGATAGTAAATGTTTTTTGTATCTTTGATTTATAAACTCTAAATCATGCTATTTATATTCTGAGTTTAAAAAGTGTAATACAATCTTCAGAACAAACACAAAACAAGTTAAAATTAGCAGCCATGGGTTGTAAAAGCCATTGTAAAGAGGTTAATTGCGTAATAAATTAATCAGTAAGACAGGGACTGGAGGCCATCCTTTGTAAACTAGTTTTAAATATACGTTGTATACTCATTTCGAAGGGTGGATTGCATTATTTCTTTGCTGAGCCTGTACAAATTTAATGAATGATTTTTACCAAGCACTTATAGTCTTTATTCATCGGTTTATGACTGTGATTTCCAGACAATATTTTTATTTCAAAACATCACAACGTAAAAATATTCAGTTACGAATGCATTAAAAATCTTCTGGGATTGCAGTCCAAACCTTCAATGGCATTTGGGCATCCTAACTGAACTTAGGCCGAGCTACCAGCCAATTTAGTCCTGTGAATAAATTGGTACGAATGCATGAATATTCCATTACTAATGTCTAACGACAATTCATAGTAATTTAATATCGATTAAGATTAAAACCTCTGATTTGTTAAAGAATTTAAAAATTTATATCATTACTGTGCAGTTTAAAAAGTGTATGGGGAACGGTTTACGTTCCAGGGTAAATAAAATAAACAATACAAAAATATTAATCATAAAACTTATGGTGAAGGTCCTGCAGTATCTAAAGTAAAATAAAATTTAGTTTTTGGATTTGGTTTAAGAAAATATGGAGCCATGAATACACAATTCCATCCTAACTTCAGCAGCACGCATCTTGCCCAAACCTGTTATAGGGTCAAAGAGATCCTGAAAGGATGAGGGGAGCTTTTCCACTCTAATGAACAGAAAACCAACAACATAAGCAGTTTAGGTTTTATAATTGCATAACATTAAGTATCTTGTTGACACTACGTATAAATTTATCATTCCCTTTATAGTTTTTGTTTCGTTATACCAAGGTTTTGGTTTTAAATCCCTTTCCATAAGTTTTTAATTAATTTTATGGTTATTTTCGATATTTTTGTGTTCTTTTAAGACTTCAAAAACTATATTGGATTAGGTTCGAAGTGTTTTCATTGTTTATTGTACACATTTTGCTGCTTCAAAAACCACAAAAAATTAATTCAATCAAATATCACAATTTGAAATTTATCTGTACCAAAACAGAAGTTTCTAAAATAATTTTTCTAAGCACTCGCTGTGTTACGACTTCAACATTTAAGAGTGAGTTTTAAATCATGAGAGATTTACTTCGACGCCTATTAAAACATTATGTTAAATTATTCATTTGTTCGTTAAATTCTGCCTAACAAGTTTTATTACGTAATAAATCTTTAAACAATTTCGAAAGCTTTTCTGGACTTTTTTGTATGATTTCCGTTATTATTATTGTGTATTGGATGTTTCTATGCGGTTTTTTATAAAACCATATGTAAAACCAGCGTACAATATTGTTTCCTAAAGTTAATTTATACACATGTGTCTTACTATCTACTGTAATATTTTAAAGTTTTTATTTATTCATCATTATTTTATTCCATATCCACTCTAAGGCCATAAGTATTCTTTAAAATATGACTAAACCCATTTTTAATTTATGGCAGTTTAACCTATCACAGTAAACAATAAGCAAATAACCGTGTAATATGTGAAACCTCTGACTGTTCCAATCAAAAATTAAAGTACAACACAGTATTAAAATGCTTATAAAAATTTAAAATCTGCATCTAACAAAAATAATAAACACAAAAGGACATTTTTTTGGCGTTTTCTGTAAGTTATGTTTCCATAAATGTACATTTCTACTCATGTCTTTCTAAAGTCTCTTGTTATAAAAATCTCTAGTGAGTCTGACTGCTGCCATTATAGTGTAGATATAAAGTCAATGATTATACCAAGTGTCCCACAATAGTCCCCTCCTGGTTAATTTTTAAACGGCTGCATATATTCAAACGAGCTTCGATACACGTTACTATGGTAATGTAAAGTACTTTTTGTGGGTAACTTAAAATTTACCCCCAAACAACTCCTGTTTAGGAGTTGGGGGTTAGTTTCAAAATACACCAAAAAATACTTTACATTACCCTAGTAACGTGTATCGAAGCTCATTAGAATAGCAGCCTTTCAAAAATTAACCATTTTTGTGATTTCTTGTAGTCTTCTTCTCAGTATTTTTCTTGTTAGTTTTTCAGACAGATAGTAGTAAGAAATTATAGTTACAATAGAACTTTTAACGTTCACAACAGTGTCAAAAGTGTCCAATACAAAATCAATCTCTTGTTACCATATCTTATAGCGCACATCTTTATAATATGCCTTGTATGAAAATGGTATATTTATCTTTGGAGTGTTACTAGTCATTGCCGTGAATCGAGTAGAGTTATCCGTGAATAATAAAAACACTAATGCTATTAAAAAGTATTTTGTAGATTGGTCACTTACCATTATGACTACTGTAAAATGTATTGGTTGGAAGAAAGCGGATATAATTTTCAAAGCAGATGATTAAATTAAGAGAGGTAAAACGTTTTACGGCCAAAGCATGCTTGATTTCACGGTTGTCACTTTCAATATAATCGGGAGTAACAAATGCTTTCTGCGAGTTAAACAGATTCGAAGTGGTTCTGAAAAACATTTCATTGGCTATAAATAAACTGGAAAATGCAAAATAAACTTCGCTGTAAGGATAGTGCCTCGGCTTACAATTTGACTACAGTCAGTTTAAAGATTTGCTATTTTATAAAACAAAATCATCCTTAAATGCGATCTGCTTTTTATATCAAGGCAAAATAATTATAGTTTTTGAATATAGATTAATGTAATATAATTAATATAGAGAAAGTTTTAAAATGTGTTCAATAAGTTACGAGTATCAAGTATAGTTTATTTTTGTATCTTGTTAATGAATGAGGGTATACAAACACATTATAGGTCAGAAATATCATAATTATTAAATCTTATTAAATTGACGTCTGCTGCAAAACATCCTTTAACTATTCACCAAATTTGGAATCATAAATCATAAAAAAGTATACTTCTTTGATGTTTGGTTCTCAGAGATTTCTGATTTATTCATTACTATTGACCACAGGTTTCATTGCTATGAATAATGACTTTTAAGATAACCATTAATAGTTCATTAGTTGATTGAGTCATTTGATGGTATGAATTTTAACTAACGATGATAGAGATAGGTCTATAGTAAACTATGTTTATTATTTAAAATTGCCTGGTGTTGAAAAGCTTAGCATTTTGATTAGTGACCCTTTCTATCATATGTGATTATTTGTCTAGCTTTTTTTACAAAGAGACCATTTAACAGTCTCCTCCCAACAATACTAATAACCCTTACATTTTTCAAGGTAAAAGAAGTATTATGTACCGAGCAATTGTATGGTACACAGCTGGTTAGTGAAAATAACGTTTGTTTCACGGTACGAAAAATATCTATTTGTTATTTTTTTTTTATTATTTAAGGTTCTCAGTTACCCTTTCTCAAATGAAAATCGTTGTACCAATTTGTAATGTAAAAATGTTTAATGTTTATTAGTAATTGTATTGACGTGTATTATTTGTTTAATTTTTTCAGTAAAATTAAAATACTAATAATAATTGGATTTTGACATTAACTAATTAACACAAGGGAGTATGTTTTATCTATAATAATAGTATAGTTTTTTACTTTGATTTAGTTTGGTTTATTTATATTCCATATGTTTTTATCAATTTATATGTCCTCTGTTATTCTTGTGATTAGGGATAGGTAAAATTTTTTCAATAACCCTGGATTGTGTAATGTTGGAAAGCTTTAAAAGCTTAAACTTATTATTTATAACTACTTTATCAAATTAAATAGTGCGACTTGAAATACTAAAACTAAACCAGTTTCATGAGAATAAAAATATATGTTTTATATTCGACTTACAGTTTTTTTAAAGAGCTCTAAAATAGCGTGTTGATAAAACCCAAACGTAGAGCAATAAAAAATAAGATTGCTAAGTATATGAAATTGCTACTAAAAAAACCATACATATGTTGTAGCTTTGACCGCAGCATAAAAGGATTAAAAATATACGTTTTTTACCGACCAAATATAAATACATAAGGTAATAATTATTTTGACATACAAAATATAATTTACAGCTCACAGATTTAATTGGAATTAAGTTCAACAACAAAATACCCACTAACTGCACATACTGTGAGCACGTTTTTAATTGCTTACAAAAGCTAATTACAACAGATCCAGTACAGATGTCGTTAGAAGATATTACAAGTATGAGACATTACAGTAATGTGACTATCTTTGTAATCACGTTTCTCGCCTTCGTATAGCTAAAGGTAACTCTCACATGATACTTTTACCTGTTAAGGTGGCGTGGTGTTTTATGTAAATGAAAGGTTTTACAAGGTTTATTTTGAACATAACGCGATGAGATGAGTTGCAGGTTGACAGCTTATTTAGTAGCAGAATTGGACGTCATGATTATCAGAAGTGTTCATCGCTAAAGGCAAAACTACATTAATATTTAAAAGGTTAGAATTGTTTCATTAAATACAATAAAAATATACGTTGTCTCTATTTCCGCGGTTCTTTTTAAGTTACAGAGACAAGATTCGTGTTTGACATAACTACAGTTATCTGTTTAACATTTATAAATTTTAAACAAATACTTACATATTTTAAAATACTTGTTATAAGGCAGAACTCACAAAGGGAACTTTAAAATGCAATTGTTTCTAATCAAAAACATAACAACATAAAATATTCGTAAGATTTTTTAGTTTTCACAAGAAAATAACTTAATCAATTTTGAATAAAATTTTAAACTGTTTACACACAAGGGGACATGAAATTTAAGTGACTTTCATCTGGGATGTTATAATGTAGATGTTGCAAGTATTTATGTTACGTAAGTCCTCTAACTGTGTGCCAGATGGTCAAATATAGTCTCTTGTCTTCACTTTTTAATCATTTATTATATTAAAAATTAAATGTAAATAAAATAATTTGTATGTACAATAATTGGTAGAGTAAAATTATTGTTAAGCTATAAAAAATAAGGTATCAGACTAATAAGTAATAATGTATATAAATTATCAGAATAATGTATATTTATATTATTAGTATATACCACACATCCATATTTTTTGTATTAATTTACCTACATCAAATATTTTTTTTTTGCTTATTTTTAAACTTCCGGGTAAAATTAACACAAATGGTTTTATGCGCAATGCTAAATTGGCTAATGCTTTAACCTAAGTACAGCTGGGACGTCCACATAACGTTGAAGGTTTGGACTGCAATCCCTTAAGACGTTAGCGTAAACAGAGCTGAATATATTAACCCTTGCCACTAACCATTTAAATAAAAATAATTACTAGTTACTTATAATTTTTGGTAACTTTTTATCACATTGTTAACTCATTTATTTTCATATTTTTATTAGATTAAAACATGAATGTTATTGATCAATGGTGAGACCGACGATTTAGAACAAATGAAATGTTGAGGAAAATTTCAAAGTTTAGTTTTATAAATATTTCATTAAATAAACATTTTTATATACAAGATTATAAACTCTCAATAATAACTAAGGTATATAAATAATTAGTTAATGTACAGTATTACTATGCAAACCTGAAAGACTCCTTTTTTTCATTTAATTATAAATTTCAAATAATCCATTTTACTTTACGGAAGCAGTTTAATACAATGCACAAACCAGCTTATAAAGGATGGCCTCCAGTCGCCGCCGCCGTCTAGCTGATTAATTTATTATGCAATTAACCTTTTCACAATGGCTTTAACAAACCATCCATGCCAGCTGATTTTAATCTGTTTTTGTGTTTGCACTGACGGATCATATTAACGTAAGCATTAAAATATTTAAATTATTTAAAGCGTACTGCTTAGAATAAGGAGATAATAATAAATTACCTCCTGTAGTAGTTACAGTAACACTAAAACATACAATTTATTACTTACGGAAATAGGAATTTAAAAACATTTATAAAAAAAAGGTTTACGAATAAATATTGAGTTTGGGGAAGATAGATGAGATATACAACTCCGAAAGTGGAATTATAGAACTAAAATTGATATTCATAACTATTTTGAGTAAAAAAAAACTTCTTCGAATAGATTCATTTATGACGGTTTACATAGACAAACCGTTTTCAAACAGCGAGAGACGCAACAATGGAAACAGCTGGTAATTAGATGATATATCAGCTGACTGAACTTTGGACACCAGGGAGGACGATGACAAATGTGCAAATGGCTGACAACCAATGGGAGAATCTTTGTTATTTAAAAATGCTCAATAGCTGCATTAGTAATAAAGAAAGAAGTGTTTTGACTCGGATTTCATTAATTAAATAGTTGGCAATTTTATTATAAATTAAGTTCATTGCGTGATATGGTTCCTAAACATTGGTAAATTAGGAACCTAAATATTCATTCTCAATTTGTTAAAACAATTTTTTGTATATATTGTATATTATTTGTCAATTGTTATTTTGTTGTATTATTGAATGATTAAATCTATATTAACTTGATTTTAATTGATAAACCGTTTATTTTTTGTCAAATGAGCTGAGTTAATTTGTTTCACACTATTGTGAATTAATACTTGTTTGAATTCCAATGACTTCATTGTGTGATTGTAATATATATATTTAAATCGGTGGTTGTAGGATATAATTATTTCCAATTAGTTTATTACAATTACAAAGCAATATTCAATAATAAAACATATTACTCCAACAAATTTCAACCGTACATTTTTAATTGCTCATATAATTCCCTTTCAAATTAATCCATTTTACTCAAGGTGTTTATAGATTTATCGTTTATCTTGTACATCTTGTAACACTATTCAATGTGTTTACTGTATTATTGACGGTATAGGTGTGTTTTAATACGCTTATTGTTTTAAGTAAATACGGTCATATGAATATTAAATTCTATCGAGACCTATAGAGTCTTAAGAGTCCTCCAAACATCACTAATGTTTTTCAATATATAAAAACACCGAAAAGTTTTGGTTTTTATATAGCTATTAGATTCAATTGTAGGTTTTTTTATTGACAGTTGCATTTTTTTGAAACATAATAATACTAGACTATGCATGTATGAAATTTAGCTTACAAGATTGATTTTGACCGATCACACTGGTTATCATTCTAGCGATATCTAGAAGTTATTTAATATTGTTTTATAAGGTTACTGCAATTATATCTCTAATAAAGGCAGTTACATCTAAGGATAACAAGGGAGAGTGTTTGATGACGCAGTCAAGTTAAATTTAACCTCTTTGGCATAATTTGTTAGAATACCTTCAAATTGTTTGTTTGGAACTAGTAACACGTTGTCATCAAACTTTGTGTAATATTCATGTTATGTTTTGATATAATTTGCAATAATTGGTAAAGTGAGTAAGGTTTTCATTTTTCCATGAAGGTTGAAAAAAGTTACTTTCAGAAGCCTAATTAGATTTACAATCTTCCAAGTGATATTTGGAAATATAATAAAGGTTGCTGTACAAATATTAGTTAAGCATTATAAATGATTAATTTCATACCATGTAGGCTAGCTAAGGATTTCGTAAGAAAATCACATCTGTTAAATAGTTCATATTTTAAAATTGGAATAAAAGTAATGTTACAATCAAGAATGGTGAGAAAGAGAACGATTTAAAATGCATATAACTGGAATGTTTTGCAAGAAAAGGTTGGTTTTTCTAAAATATTATTACAATAGAACCTATAGTTCTTTTAATATGTATTAGTCGATTAATTGAGTGGAACCCGTGTAAATATATTTTAAAAAATACAAAAAATAACATTAATTTTTTATACTAAAGGAATATTTGAATGCAAAACTCAGTTTGTATTTCAGCTTGACAGCATTGGCTGGTAAAGCACATTTGGAACCATGTAAGGACTGCGTGCAAGTCAATCCTGCCACAATTTCCTGTGGGACAATTGGACGTTTTACGTTGCCAATTTTAACAAAAACATTGTTCTTTGATAGGATTTTACCTAAGCTTTCCTGTTAGAAATCTGATAAATAACTTGACCAAAACTCAAACAAGTAAATTTAAAATCTAGTCTTATACTGGTTCAAAAATTTAATACGAATAACATGTTTAAGTGTAACTTGATAGTATTGAAATGACCACAATCCTCTCTGATAGTTGTCATGGGACAGTTTATACTGGATATCTGCTTATTTTGAGCACTACAATTACGAGATATATGTTTGGACAGACATAACACTGCTAAGAAGATTGAGAAACCTGTGATTTGGGAGGTTTTTGCGTTACAATCAGTTTTATATACATTTTTATGTTTTGACATGTATGATACGTTTAGTTATTTATGTACGTCGGATTGCAAACAGTTTCCCATAAATGTTTCAGGCTACATTTGTTTGATATGGGAATTGAAATCGGGGTTTTGTATTTTTAATATACAATAACCTTTTATAAACTAAGTTGGACATGAACTATGCACAAAATTTGACTCCAAACTAGTCGTTATTAGCCGAGTTTTTTTTTTTATCCAAACAGTGTTCATAAAAACTTAAAATAATTCAAAAGAACCATCCTGAATTTCTGATCTAATTGTTTACAAATAAAACAAAGTACAATTAGTTGACATTAGTTTCCAACTACCATAATAAGGAAAACAATAAAGTTTAACACATTGTGTAAATTTGTTTAGTACGGGTCTGATATTAATTTTAGGTTTACATATAGGGAGTTCGAACATTGACCTAGGCAATAATGACGTCACGAGGTTGAGTTATTTGTCGTGTTTAGTAAGTTCTCGTTGCTTGATGAGCTAATGAAAAGTTCCGCCGGCCGCACTTCTTTGATGAAGGTTTGCTAAAACTCGCAAAGTATGGCGTAAGATTATCCCAGAACGTGGATATATTTTTTACGTTAAATTTTATGCATTGACAATTTTTTTGCTTTATTTTATACACAAGAGATTTGCATAAATAGATTTTGCCCGTACACGCGGGCCTGAGTAGCTTCATGATATTATTAGCAAGGCAAGAGGCTTTAAGCTGTTGCACCGTAACAATGTAAGGAAGGCGTTGGTACATTTTAATAGTAGGCCTAGTGACCCACGACATTGCTTTCTTAGTTCCGCAAACCATAGCGCTACTGACAGAGCCGACTTCTTTTCAAACCATTTTGTAGAGCTTAAAAGAACAAATAATTTGGTATATTGAAGCGTTATTATGGTTACGGAAAAAATTCCAAAAGATTTTAAACTTAAAATTCACATGTTATTCTTATGGAGAATAAGTAAACTGTTGTAGTGTTCTTATTCATGAACATATTTTGATCACATTTGGAAAATGCATTCACATCTTACTAAACTATTAACGTTTAAAAAAACAGCTTTTTACCCTTCTTGTTGCAGAAAACCCAAGTACTTGTTAAACTAATTGTATTTAAAAAGGGAATAAATGTGATATTTTTAAGGATACATTTTAATGTAGATCTAATCAGGCAAATGAAAATTCGCTTAGTCTGCAGATTTGCTGTGGCGGGGGTAATTTTTATTAACTCATAGCAACAACACAGTAAGATTATTTATCTTCCTCGTTGTATTCTAACAGTTTCAGCCCTCAACAGTCACATTTGTCATTGTCCTGCTCAGTGTGAAAAGTTCAGTCAGCTGTCCGGGGAAGATGCATCACATGATTACCAGCTGATGTCTGTTGCTCGTTTTTATTAACTCAGCTCGAATGTCAGGAGTTAAAAAAATTGGATTACTTCAAGCTAATAAATTATTATTTTTTTAAGTGCAGTTTTCTAAGTTATAGTTTATATTGTCCTAGATTAAAACTACCTCTGATGAAAAGCTTTCCGGATCTCCAGTAAAAGGGCATTTTGCCTTTTAATTACTTGTAAACCCCTATTGACGTCTTTAATACTTTTATGATTGCTCTTCCTAAACAAACAACTACACCGTGATTTGTGTATTTAAAAAAAATATGTTCGTATCTAATATAACCATTTAATCACGAATGGTTAACAAAGAGATTCCTTAATTGGCAACAAAAAAACTTTTATCAACCAAATAATTCGACTTACAATTATTGTTAAAACATTAAAACCATTATTTTCATTTAATAGTAGGTATTCAAACTAAATTTCTTAGAGTTTCGGAAGGATTAAGACGAGTTAATTTAAGGTTAGAATAAAAAAAGTTATAAATAATTTTAGGGGTTTTTAACCAATCAATGCAATGGTATATTAATTGTTCTCAGAAATTGCCCTAAGCAGTTTTTGAATAACTATTTAAGTTTATTCTTTAAAAAGTAGCTTCCAATAGCAGCACACAGGTATAAGATGACATTCAAGCTCATTCATTACCTCTCAAAGTCCGCAGTGCGATGTTCGATCTTATAATTACCAGTTTCTCTGCCTGCCTTGCTTTGTGTAGTCTCATTCTTCTTTTTGGTTTAACTTTGTTTTAACGAGTGATCGAAAAGTATATTTGAAAAAAATTCAAGAAATAAAATAAGTTGCACATCTAAAAATTTTAAAATTACAACAAACGGGTGACAAGGAATACATAGAATAACAAAATATGAGCTATTTTTTATCGATAACTTTAAAAATTCTATAATTGTACAGGCCTACGTGACCCAACGTAAACCACTTGTATTTTTAATTTTTTTTTTATTCAATACATTTTAAAATCAGTCAAAATATTGCCTGAAGGTGGAAGAAAATATATTTTAGAACTGAATAACAAGCAATGGTGGGCAGCCAGACCAATCTACCCTCTTGAGTGGACTTGTATAGAACTGTGTGATTGGTTTGTTTTGAAATAGGTGAATGTTTGAATTCTATTTTGACAAGTCTATGTTTTATTATTAAATACATATTCTTAAACATTTATGATGGATTTATTGTAATTTCCTTTTCATCGTCTCAATGGATTATAAATAAAAACTTAGAATACACTACTTAACGAGAGGAAATGTTATCGAGCTTGATTTTGTATCCAATCAAATATGATTGTAAAAACTGATGGTGACACTAATTTTATTCACACAATCCCATTGTTTTGAGGTGTAAATTTTAAATTTTTTTAGATCTTATTTTAGAATTAGAAGTATAATTGTTTTGTCAGGCATTCATTAGCTAAGGCAAAGCACTAGAAAAACAGACTAGAAAGTTGATAAGTATAATAAAGGTTGAATATATTGAGGGTTAGGTTAATATGTAATCCTGAGTAACGCACGGAAAACTATTTTATATCAAAAGAGGTAAATGAACGGCAAGTAAAAATATGTAGTTATTATTGCACTGAAACTGTAGTTTATGGCATGCTTGTTTACTATTGGAACTATTATGTTTGTTCTGAAAGTTATAAAACAGGCAGCAAAGTTAATTTCTACATAAATTGTACGGCTATATTTTATGTTCAACTAGTTTTCATGTGACTTTTTAACGGTGGAAACAATTCGTTTGCGAATTGTGTTAACTGTTGTGTTTAGCTTTAGTGGATCTAATGACGCTTAGTCTCTTTGCAAAATGTTTGATACTTATGGTTGTATTATAAAATGTTTATGCCACATTAAACTCTAAAAAATAATACAATCAGATGTCGTTCCGCTACTGTACTCTTTCATTTTATCATGTTATATAAGAATTAGTATCTGCAATAATGGCTGTAACATAATCAAGAGTTAATTGAAAAAGTAGTTCAGGATATCTTATAAACTGATTATTTCTTATTGCATTTTTCCAAACGCAGTGAGTTAGAGGAGTTATCAAAACCATGGTAGCACAAAAGAAATTAAAATGCCTTAGAATTGTAAGAAAAAATAAACACTTAATGCTTGTGTTCATTGAAATACTACCGCAGGGTTACTGAAAATCATCCCATTCCTGATAAGGAAGGAGACTGGGCATTTATATCTTTCTATCTGAAAGGCAAGAAAATATTTACTTTATTAAGTAGGAACCAGGTTTTCTTTGGTGAAATAACAGATTAAGGACACACGTAACAGAAATTACCTATCCTTCAACTGAACACAAGAACTGCAAGAATGTTACACTAATACACCTAAACCATAAAAAAAAACTATCCAGCTTTAGATCTAAGGCTAAACTAATGTACTGTAAAAAATCTAGTTCATTGAACTCAATTCCATGCGGCTACTCGTATATAAATCACTCGAAACCTAGAGTTGTTGGAAAGTTTATTGCAAGACTTACAACATTCTGGAAACTTTACGATGAAACTTTCTGAGCTTCGCACTCCCAACGCTAAATATTACCTATCATGTAATTTGGTCAACAATATTGTACGTGTCATTTGTTAAAATAATGTAATTATCATGAAAAGACATGGTTCAAATTACAAAGATTTATTTTATGTGTCATCCTTATCAAGTTTAAAGAGTTGTTAAGTAAGTTATTAGGTTTCTTATTGAAAGTCTAATGACCCATAGTGGTTTTGTATCCATACTTGCTATTTTAAGACCTAGGTTTACTGATCCTTAAAACGTAGGCATGATAAGGTTAAAATTGGGAATGGCAAAGAGGCAAGATTCTTCAATAGACTATTTTAAAGATTAGATTATATAATAAAGCTCAGGGGGAACCATAAATTTAATCCGTAATAATCAAGAAACATGTTTCTAAATGAAAAATAACATGTTTGAACATTTTTAAACCATAGAGTTAAATGAATATGAGTTTTGTCTACATTCACAAATATTATATTTTAATGCGGAACTCTTCTCTGGCATTAATAAGTTTCTTTGATACGTAATAATGATATCGTAACCTACTCCTTAAACTTATTGTCCTTAAAAATTACCTTATTTCTTCTGACATTTTGCTTACCATAAAACAAGCCTCATCTGGGATATCTGGACCCAAGAAGGTATCACAACGGGAAACTGAAGTTAATGACCTCTTTAAGGACGACAGGGAAATCCGGAAAAGGCGAGTTTCTGAACTATGTTCAACGTTTTACTTTTAACTCAAAAGATTTAAAATATTGCGTATCTTACACATTAGTTGGAATATTCAACATACTTTGTCATGCAAAATGAAATTATTCCCTTAATTGCTTTAGGTTTATAACTAATTTCATATCAGATATCACACGAGTTGATAATCTACAAACTTATTAATAATCATTCTGGAATTGAAAGGGGAAACTAGTCTTTCTTTTTTTAGCCTTAAACATGCTTGGTCCTTCGGTTTAGTACCTACTTGGTTAACGGCTACTTAAATTTGTTATGAACAAACAGAAATATTTTCTACGGCCTGCTACATCAAAAGTAAATTTGAGCTTAACTCAGCTTTCTTATATTAAGAGTTTTATCGTTTTGTAAAAATCTTTTGTTGTTATTAATTTGAAAACTGATAGAATTTATTCGGCGAATATTTCTAGCAACCCTAGCACAAGAAAAACAACTATTAAACAACATAAGATGATTAAATGTAAATCTTGTTACAATTTCGCTTATAACATTTTACCTAAAGGTTTAATCCTATCAGTTTCAATATTCTTGAAAGTTGGAATCCCCGTGGTACACTCAAGTGTTCGTTGTAGCTTACAACTTTGCTCACTCACGGACTTTAACTTGTTTGCACAGTGTTAAGACCAATTTCAGCACTCACTTACATAGTGTGTTCATAACTGCTTTATGTAAAAACCAGTTGGAATAAAGAAAAGGGAAACCTTAAACTTCCCCAATATAAACTTTTTTGTCCTTGATTTCATAGATTTGTTCTTTTATATAAATGAAATTATCTTACTAATATTATAAATGTGAAAGTTTGTGTGTCTGTTTGTTTGTTTGGTTGTTTGTTTGTTTGTTTGTGTGTTTGAAGTTCAATCACGCATAAACCACTGGGCGGATTGGGCTGAAATTTGGCATGATGATAGCTTACATTCCCGATTAACATATAGGCATATTCTTATCTCAAAAAATCCTTTCGGGCTCCGCCCCAGTGGCTCTGTAATTCCCCATGTTAACCTTATGAGTATTCATATTTAAAGGGAATTAAAGAATTTAGTCAGCTGTTTCAACTAAAAAAGTTGGTTCTATGATATGGAAAAGCATTAAAAAGTTATAAGATTTACCAACAGGGTGCAGCACTATATTATTTTTGCATTTATGAAAACAGCTAATTTGAACTAAACAGCAACAAAAAACTGTGTTTCGCAATGAGAACTGGCTAAGTAGGATTGTTTACAGTTATATTTATGTTTTTCATTTCATAAATAATTTATGATATTTTGCGAATTTTTGATAATTTATTTTTCTCTATTGTTTAGGTGAAGTGGTAGAACATTATGGCTATGGTAGATGTGTAATTCTATAGAATACTGTAAATTTAAAAGCTAATTTTATTAAACTGTGTCCTCCCTTATTGCAAACGCAAAGCTTGAGTATAACTGCAATAAGCATTTTATACTTATATTCCAACCCCGTACGAAGGACGGGTACTCTGCTAGTAATAATATAATAATGTTATAATAATAAATGTTATTTTTTCTACATAAAGCTGGGAGAAGATAGGGTAGGAAATTAAATTACGTATAATTTCTGCGTTGGTTAGCGGAGAAGTTATCACGAAGAAGGTGTTCCTATATGATTTGACGATTTAAGTTAGGTGTTATTAAAACCACCCTCGTTGACTGCATGTAGTTAAAAAAGGTTTTAGCGTTTCATACCAAAGTAAATTAATAAATAATTCATAAAAATATTGCGGCTAAGCTAATGTGTGGAAACATTAGTGTAGCATTAACCATTCTCAAGTACACATACGGTAATCATAATCATAATCAGTATTTATTATTACAATAATGATTTATAATTTATCTACTTTGATTAAGGGGCATTTTCTTATCGTTAAGTTAACTATGAGTAAATGTCATGTCCACACTAATATGTAAACAATTTCCTTTTAGTATGAAAAGTTCTGAAGGTTACATACATCTGCAATAAAGAATATAAATCGTTTAAGGTTAACCTCTACTACATTCATAAAATGATATTGTTAAGTAAATCTATTTTCACGGATGATCCTTAAGCGTAACCGAATAGAACTGCAATCATTGTGCATCAATTCACAATTGGATTCTATACTCTTGTTATCCACGATTGCTTTCCGTTTGTAAACGTTTTTCAACATTGCAAACGTTTTTGTTGGCATTATTTTATGTTACATTTTACATTCCTTGCAGATAATAATTTAAAAAATCACTGTGAAATTTTATATTCAATAGATATATCAGAGCTAATATTGATATGGCTTTTAATTGTTAAAAAGACCATTTCCTCTAAATATAGCAAAAACCTATATTTTAAAACAGTTTAGTTTTAAAGAAATTCAATAAAAATTCAAGCAAAAAATTTGGAATTTGTTAATTTTTGCTTAATATACAATATTGTTTACAATGCTTCATAGATTCACATAAAAAAGTTATCTGATCAATTTCCTATAAAATCTGACGTAGTTTTTTTGATTATCGGAAACTAAACCCAAAACTAGCAGCATTTATTTTGAAGTACCATTACAATGTGTATGCGTTTACAAAGATAAAAGTGTTTTATCTAAAAACAAACTTATTTAGTTGCAAACAGAAATTTGGAGTAGCTATTTGTGAAAGGTTATAAACTTACCAATCAATCACACCACAGAAGGTTTGATGATTTTTCATTCACAAAGAGCCGAGTAATTTGTCATCAGCCACATCCCAAAATGTCATCACTGTGGGGCAGTAGCAGATTGTTTTGGCAACATGTGCTTTCAAATAAACCTTCACATTTTAAAATGGTCTTTGCTCAAGCTACTGTTGCAGTACAAGGAGAACGAAAATTATATGTGGTTTATACCATTGGTCACCTACTGCCACTGGTCCCCCAATGTTACTTCACAATTGTATCTGTACTTAGGGAATTTTGGAGTTAACTTTGCTGTAGAGATACTTTATGTTTGTTATATTTTACTCATAATCAATGTTTATTTATTCTTGTGTTCAAAGGAATTTCTGAAGAGAAATATAATTTAATCCTTTATTGTTCTTAAACATTTTAGTTTTTTCCCACCAAAACCATATTCCCCCCAATGAGTTAGATAAAATTATTACAGTTTCTAAATCTTCTTAGCAGAAGTAAGAAGATTCAAACACGTAAGCAAAAAGGTTACCATTACAGTAAAGTTATTGAATTGACAAAGTTTATAAGAAGGTCTCTTGTAGGTGTATACGCTATCCCTGGATCACCATCAGGGAGCATTACAGTAAACCTTAATACTATCAGCATAGAATAAATCAGGTTACTCTGATTAGGCAACCATCCAAAACAAAAAGTATTTGTATTCAATCTTTAACGATAAGACTAAATATTCCATCGGTAGAAATTAATGACATTGCATTAAAGTTGAAGTTAGTTTTGTATTTAGTTTCCTAGAAAAATAGAATATATAGAATTCCATTAAAGAAAGATTTTTCTGTTGAATTCGTTAACTTAACTTTTGTGGTTTTCCCCATTAAAGCTGTAAGAACTTTAAAAGTTGAGTCTTGTTCACCTAAAGCTTAAAAATAGTAGTATTCCTTGACTTACATACGATTTTGAAATATCATAAATTTTATCAATGCACAGTCGTTTATTATAATCTATATAACAAATGGTAAAAAATTAGTTTTTTTTATATCTTAGCATTTCACGTGGAAAGTAAGAAATGTAATTGCACTTTAATCGCAATTACTTTAAATGTAATTGCAAACAAGTGATTTACAATTTATCTTCAAATGGAGACAAAATTCCTTCTTAGTTTTGTAATTATTGCAAGTATATCAAAGAACCGTTCACAATAACATTGAAAAAAATTTGAACTCAGAGTAATATTCGTTCGAAAGAAACAATAGGAAGGTATTCTAACAAATTACGCCGAAGAGAGGAAGTTTGACTTGACTGCCTCATGACAGCTCTCGCTTGTTATCCTTCGTCAAAATATTTAAGGTTATGACGTCATAAAACAACACTCAGCTGTAGCCACTAATGAGTTTAGCTTAATTAAGAGTGTAGACGTTGTTATAATTGTTTTATTGTCATTAATACGATGAGTTGAGTATTATTTATATTTTTAAATAATTGGGGTTTATTGTAATCTATTATACGCATAATTATATTAAAATATCAGTAACACTGTAAAAAAAATATATTCTTCCTAGTTATTGAACAAAACTTGATTTTCTCATTTCCATCTCGTCAACATCACATTCAATAACTTACATTTTAAAATCAGTTTGATCTACCTTCCTTTAACTTCCACCAAATTAGGTTAAGAATACGCGATTATCAACAGGAACAAGTCGGATCAACAATTAAACGTTTCAACGTTTCAACTGATCAGCTGATTAGCTGATTATGCATGTACCTCATTGGTCCGTTACCCGTCTTGTTATGAGTAAAAATATGCTGTTATGAAATGAAACTATGCTGTTATGAAAGTAAACAGCTGTTAAGTGTAACTTTTCTATTCTAAGAACTGAACAGAAATGGCTACTTTTAATAACGGTCGTAGGTAAAAGTTTGTAATTAATACCAATCTGGTAAAGGGATAATCTTTTTAAAAGTAATACATATTATTATCATAGATTGTTTATTTTTATTTTAAAGTAACATTGGTAGTCAGCCAGTTGCACATTTGTCATCGTCCTCCCTGGTGTCCAAAGTTCAGTCAGCTGATATATCATCTAATTACCAGCTGTTTCCATTGTTGTGCCTCTCGCCGTTTGAAAACGGTTCGTGTGTTTTAAATTGTCGCATACGCAAAATGAAGTTATTTCAATTATTGATCTTTTACAAAAACTGCTATTTACATACCCTAAATATACTGGTTGATTAAGCTGAAATGGAATTCAAAGACACAAAGGTGTGAATAGTAGGTTCACCAAGACAAAATTATTTGGTAAAGATAATTTTTATAATACGAATAACTTCATAAGAATGTCAATTATATCGGTTGGTTGAGTTGCCAAATCTTCCTCCAACTCCAATATCAAACCCAATGCTACAGATATCAATGTATTGTAATCGTTCTACTGACATTATTCAGGACGAGTGAACTAAGGAATGAACATTTGTAAGCTTGACTTTCTACTTGTCTCCAACATGGAAAAAATATGTTTTAAATTTAATTATGGATTTTTTTTATCTGAGAGTGGTGTGATAACACGTGCTCTAAAATAGCAAGTAAGCAACATCTGTTTTAGCGAATTTCCCTATAGGGAAGTAGCTATTACCGTAGGTGGCACGGTAAGACCTAGGCCTGGGACCGATTTACTTTTTCATTTTGATGTCCCCAGAGGACAAAAACACCAATCGTTCAAATTTGTATATATGTATATATATATATATATATATATATTTGTGTCCATCCGCACGATAACTTGAGTAATTTTTGTCCGATTTTGATAAAATTTGGTTTGAAGGTGTAAGGCGAGATAAACTTGAATGATTTCGCGAACCAGCATGATCGGACTATGGGAACGGGGGTTTATGGGGGATTTAATGGGGTAAAAAAAGGGTTTTCCCATTTTTGACCCTAAAAACACAAAATTTCACAATTTTTTTCAAAACCATTTTGTAGAGCTTAAAAAAATAAATAATTGAGTGTATTAAAGCGTTATTATGTGCCTAATTATTACGGAGAAAATTCGAAAAAATTGTAATTTTAAAATTCCCATGTTATTCTAAGAGTCAACTGTTGTAGTTTGCTTGTTTATGAACATATTTTGATCAAATTTGGAAAATACATTAATTTCGTACTAAACTACAGTACCTTTTAACATTTTACATTAAAACAACTTGTACCCTCCCTGTTGCAGCAAACCTAAGTATTCGTTAAACTAATTATGTTCAAATAGGGAATAAATGTGATATTTTTATGGAGACATTTTAGTGTAAATACAATCAGGCAAATGGAAATTCGCTAAGTCTGCAGGTTTGCTGCGGCGGGGACATTTTTTAAAAAATTTCACACAAATTGTATTGTATTTTGAGTACACTAACGCCTTCAGGGATTGCAGTCCAAATCTTCGACGTCATTTGGGAGTCCCAGCTGTACTTAGGTCAAACCACTAGCCAATTTGGTCTCGTGAATAAACTCATTGGTAGATAAAATTTATCTTACAAATCATTACAGTTAACACTTAATTTTGTTAATGTCTAAAACGCGTCATTTCAAAAATTTTCATTTTTATTTTTAACTTACATCTTTTATATAATAAAAGTATTCATAATTACCCCTGCTGACTAATCGAATTAACATTTGTCTCAATTGATTTTCAAATTAACTCTATTTAAATAACGTTAGGTTTTCATTAGTTAAATAACAAGAGTACCTAGGTTTGCTGATACAAGGTAAATAAAGTGTGTTTTTAGTAAGATATTAATAGCTTAGTACTATTCATTTTACTATTCATTTTAATTAATTTGCCAAGTTTGATCAAAATCTATAAAAAAACTACAACATTTTACAGTTTTCACCATAAAAGCAACTTGGAATTTTAAAATTTAATTTTTTTTTTAAATTTATATCGTTACCAATAACCGTACAAATATTAGGGTCTAAAATTAGAAAAACAATTTTTACCCCATAAAACCCCTGGTAAAACCCCGTTACCATGGTCCGATTATGCTGGTTCGAACTCATTCAAGTGTATCCCGCCTTACACCTTTAAACCAAATTTCATAAAAATCGGACAGAAATTACTCAAGTTATCGCGTTTACGGACGTGTAAAAATATTTGAACGAACGGTGTGTTTGGCCTCTGAGGACATCAAAAAGAAATAGTAAATCGGTCCCGGGTCTAAGCCTTACCGTGCCTCCTACAGTAATAGCTACTTCCATATAGGGAAATTCTAAAAAAAAAACTCACAAGGTTTCATCATTAGGTAATTTACACTGTCTTGTATTTACTTACATGTAATTATGTACTTACATGTAATTATGTAATTACACTTTAAACACGAACCCCTGATAATCATGACGTCCAATTCTGCTACTAAATAAGCTGTCAACCTGCAACTCATCCCATCGCGTTATGTTCAAAATAAACCTTGTAAAACCCCTCATTTACATAAAACATCACGCCACCGACATAAGAGGTAAAGTATCATGTGAGAGCTACCTTTAGCTATACGAAGGCGAGAAACATGATTACAAAGATAGTCACATTACTGTAATGTCTCATACTTGTAATATCTTCTACACGACATCTGTACTGGATCTGTTGTAATTAGCTTTTGTAAGCAATTAAATTAAAATCGTGCAAACTGTACATCGTTACTGTACATGTTTCGTGTGTATTTTCTTAAGGATTGTATTAAATGTCATTACTATAACTCAATTCCTGTTAATTTGATAAATTCTAGAATTTAATTTTAATTCATTTCATTCTCACGGTGTTTGTAACTATATAATTTGTAAATATTTTAAAATAATTCTTAGACTTCAATAGTCGTGGCTGATGAATTTATTTGTATTTGTTTTTTACATACAAATAGGTAAATTTTTATCTATTCGTACCAATCTTCGTGTCGTGTGAATTTTATTATTAGTTCTTAACCAGTTCAGGGACATTTTCACACCTCATGATGACAAAATACAAAACATATCATTTCGTCAACATTCAAATCCTTAAACAGAATAAAATAAGATTTACTTAGATGGTTGCTTATACAACTTGAACGAACAATTCAACAAAATTGTTGTTATTACAGCTTGTTTTACAAACAAATTCAGTTGACAAGAGCAATCAAAAAAACTAACATTATTAAACATTATTAACATTATTAAACATTATTAACATGCCCTAGGAATCAAACACCGAAAGAGTAACAGTTGGATTTAACTAACTTAATCTTTTTAAACGTGAGATTTGCTAAATAGAAAATCAATTCTAACGAAAAAGAAACATGTAATCGCACGTGTGGTTTTCGTTAGTTAAATATTTCAAAAATATTATTTAAGAAAATATTTTCTATTATTGACTTAAGAATGCTTAAGTACCCGTAAAAGGATTTCCAACTAACATATATACAGTTTATAAGCACTGATTATATATACTAAATATATTGTACTCGGTATACATAGTCAATAGTACAACCTCATGTGGAAAGGTAAACATAACTTACTAGTGTCGAGTTGTAAAATGAAAGGAAAAAATCGTATAATTTGTTGTGAGATTCCAATGCAAACAAATTTTACTGCCAATAAAAAATGCCTGTATCGGAAAATCTCTCAGTTAAACTGATTCTAAAAAGTAAGTGTATTTTCCATTTACTATATATAGTCTTAAAATATATTAAAATATACGACTCCGTTTGGTAAACGCAAAGTATGCAATTGGTTAAAAAAATGGTGCGTCAAATTTTCATTTTTACGAATTTGAACGTGTTTTCAATTAAAATTTTACATTTTTCTAAATTGTTAAATTATTTCTAATAGATATTCTAGTTGCAAGATAAAAAACTATTGAGACCCGACAAAATGTTATTCAGAACCACTCAGAATCCGTTTAACTCGCAGAAAGCATTTGTTACTCTCGATTATATTGAAAGTGACAACCGTGAAATCAAGCGTGCTTTAGCTATAAAACGTTTTTATCTCACTTAATGTTTATCCACTTTTGGAAAAATATTAGATTGTTTTTTCAAGCATAAATTGTTCATAGTAGTTATAAAGGTGAGTGAATAAGTAAATGAGTGCTGCTTTATCCGCGTATCATGGACTATGATACGTCTAGTGACACTCTAAAGGTTGATTTTTGCCAAAATGTATTCATACTCCATAGGAAGAAGACGTAGACGATAACATAATATGCTATTAAGTGCTTAATTTTGCGTTTGATAATTTTATCATTTTTATACCCAATTGATGGGAAAGAATTTTATACCATTAGCTGTCTGATAAACTAACAGGGAAAGGTAAAATGACCTTAAACAGCTGTGAAAAATGCTAATAATGAGTAAAAATAGATGAATGAAAAGAAACTTAACGAATACAGTGACATATGCACACTTATGAACACGAGACTTCCAGGAAATCGAAATCACCTAAAAATCAACAAAACAATAATACATATTTGTGTATGTTTATTTTGTATTTATGAAGCTTTAGTTATTATTATTGAAATCTGCTTAGTATTGTAATCATGGTTTGTTTCTATTTGGAAACCTTTAGTGGTCAGACACTAATAAATAATTATGACCTTAAAAACCTTTTGTATAATTAGATTTCTTTGAATATTCATAAAAAAATATTTAAATAAAGAAAATAAACCTAAAAGTGTAGACTACTGACTTACTAACCATGGCATATAAAGCACATAAGCACCGTTTAATAAGCGTATACACTTAAAACGTCTGACTAAAAAACCCTACCTCGATATCTTCATGGGGGTTTAAAATGAAGATTTATCGAATGCATTAAAGGTATATGACGACACATCCAGCCTTATAAAAATCCTATAATACGCACTGACCTCGAAAACCTATTAAAATAAAATAGATGGATGTAAAAATTGTAGTTTTATAGTCACCAACTTAGACAAAGATACCACATTGGTCTATGGAAAAAATAATTGTGGATGGAAAACGTTTGTTTGAAACTACACATTACCTTAAACCATTGATACTTAAAAAACAACGTTTCTGTACTAGTAGGCTATAGTATAAACCATTTTATGTACGATTTTATAGTTTAAGAGGTAAAGAAAATAAATCACCAAATAAATAACCATGGAAATAGTACAGAGTCAATTTGTATGGTAAAAAGAACTTACGTCATTGTTTGAAGATTTATTACGTAATAAAACCCTTAACAGCATTTTACACAGAATTGTACGCACAAATGAATAATTTTTCAGAGAGAATGTTTTAATAGGCGTCAAAGTAAATCTTTCATGATTTAAAATTAGATTTTTAACTCGATGAGTAGACTGAACTCGTTTTATAACACATTTACTACCAGTGTCAGTAAACTATACACACAAAGGAGTGTGATGGCTAGTAGTGAACCTGTTTATACTTTATTATTAGTATTTTAATTAGTTATACGGTGAAAAATTAAATAGTAAATATTTGTGTGTATTGGTTTTATTTTGTTGTTTTTTAAACGAGAAAATATGTACAAACACGTTTATATCAATTATAAAACCTGGGAACATTAGGGTATAACACTCCTAGATTATTTTGTAGACGAATCACCCACTATGAAAGTGATGAATAGTATCTACGTTTGTATCTATGTAAGCTAAACTGCTTATGTTGTTGGTTTTCTGATCATTAGAGTGGAAAAGCTCCCCTCATCCTTTTACAATCTCTTTGACCCTATAATAGGTTTGGGCAAGATGCGTAATGCATATTTTTGGATTATATTATAATATTGTATTTATGTATTTACATTTTTGACATGTACAACTTTATGGAAACCGGATCTGTAGTAAAAAATAGGATAACACACATTAAATAATCTATTTGAGCTAGTGAAAACAACATGTTGAGCCTTACTTACTATAATTTCCCAATAACATTAAACCTCCTGTGCATTGGGCAACTATGCAACAATGCATATCAGCTGATCGACAATGAAGTAAAGAAAACAGGGATACCAACATGAAAGCTCATTTTATCACTAAACAACGCCTCACACTGCTTGTAATATTTTCGGCTGCGTTAGAAAAATAAAACACCCTGTATTTATAAACTAACCAATCTTTTATTCTGATTGTTTATCTTTCTCGTTGTATTCTAACAGTTTCAGCCCTCAACAGTCACATTTGTCATTGTCCTGCTCAGTGTGAAAAGTTGAGTCAGCTGTCCGGGGAAGATGCATCACATGATTACCAGCTGCTGTCTGTTGTTCGTTTTTATACACTCTGACGTTATGGAAATTTACAAATGAGATTAAAATTGAGAAGAATCTTTGTTAAGTTTAATACTAAACCACCATTAACTTGACATAATTACAACAAAACTTAATGAATACCATTTGCTTTTAAGTCTCTGAAATAAATAAATTTCAACTCATAGCATAGGGCCTATTTTGGATCGCTATGGTTATTTCAAATAGAATTCTTCAAATAGAAGGAGTAAGTTAAATAGTTCCTAAATGTTTTACTACCTCTGCTGACACGATCGTGGTTAAAATACGAAAATCTATTGATACATTTTTCATAATATATTATAATAATACTATAAAAATAACAGGGAGTACTTGAGTTGTGCACTCAAATATGTAGTAAAGAATATCCTCATTGTATGCTTAAATTGAGAATTCCCTTCCTTTTTTAAGAGTTGAAAGATTTTAGAAGGGTTAATCAATTGAATACAACAGTAGCGTATGATTTAAAACCAATAAATTCTTAAGTATGAGTTTTAAAGTTTGAAAATGCTAATTTCCTCTTTGTTGGTAGCTTCAAATAGCAGCACACAGGTATAAGATGACATTTAAGCTCATTCATTACCTCTCAAAGTCCGCAGTGCGATGTTCGATCTTATAATTACCAGTTTCTCTGCCTGCCTTGCTTTGTGTAGTCTCATTCTTCTTTTTGGTTTAACTTTGTTTTAACGAGTAATTGAAACTTAGTTTTACGAATGATGTTTTAAAAAATAAAATAAAAATTCATAGGACAAGTAATTTTAAAACCTAAGAAAAGAATTGCTTTAGATACTTCTGTAAATAAATATTGTATTATTATTTTATTTAAGAAAATATCGATTCCAAGCAATTTATGCGGTAACAAAATATTTGTAATTGCTGTTATTTCAAAATACCCCCGCCGCAGCAAACCTGCAGACTAAACGAATTTCCATTTGCCTGATTGGATTTACACTAAAATGTCTGCTTACATGCTCACATTTATTCCCTATTTAAATAACATTAGTTTAACGAGTACTTAGGTTTGCTGCAACAGAGAGGGTAAAAAGGTGTTTGTTTTTTTTTATGTAATAGGTTAGTATGAAATTAATGCATTTTCCAAATATGATCAAAATATGTTCATAAACAAGCAAACTACAACAGTTTACTTATTCTCCATAAGAATAAACCTAGGTTTACACGTTTGTACCAAATTTCATCAAAATCGGATGATTTTTTTGGTCTCTAGGGACCTCAAAACGAAAAAGTAAATCGGTCCCGGGTACAGGTCTTACCATGAGTACTACGGTAATAGCTTATTCCCTATAGGGGAAATTCGCTAAAATACTAAAGTTTTACTGTTCCAACGACACAAATATGTTTTATTAGGATTCGCCTTGACAACAAAATTGAGCGTTCCTAACTATAATGATATATTGTTTTAACTAATACAAACCCAAGAGAATATATATTTAATGGAAAAATACAGCGTTTTTTTTATTGATATCTCTCAGGAATTATTTTCTTAATAACTAAACTGTAAACATAATCAATTGATGCAAATTCATGTAAGATAGCACGTTAAGGGTCTTCAAGTTAATCAATAATTTGCAGAAGGTGAAAGAACATTTATTACAGGGTGTGAATAAGCAAATATAGGCAGCCAGACCATTCATGTCTCTTGAGTAGACTTCTATGGAACTGTGTGATTGGTTTGTTTAGGAGTGGGCGTAACGTTGGAGTTTTAATACAACTGGTACACATTTTTTACAACAACAACTATTTAACCAGTTATCTTGCCCTAATAGTAACGAGTTATGTTTATTATTCTATAAACTACTTCTATCTTATTTTATAAAAACGTTTCCGACAGTATCAAAAGTTTAGAAAAATTGAATTTATCAGCGATAAAGAGTAAAATGTAAAATAGAAAATACAATTGGCTGAGTGGGTGTGGAAAAGATTTACTTACTCGTTATTGGATAAAAATAGTGCCTCTTGTGCATATATTTATAATTTATTACTCCCGTTTCTTCCAATCGTACCTCTTCTTGATAACTAGGAGTGAAAAAACTCGGTAATGAAAATTGAATAATTGATGATATAAAAGAAAAATGGACCGATAAATGGTGATATACTCCCAGAATGCATCTGCCGTGAATTAATAAAATAATAATAAAATTATTAAAAAAAAATAATCTATGGGAAAATATTTGTATTATTGTAAGCCTGGTAAGATAAATTATGTTTTTAGGTCAGTGCAGCTGCAGTGGGCCTACAAGTTGGCTGTTGTAACTAGTATGTTAGTTCCATAACTCATAAAAGCAGCAAGCGCTAGTTGTTTAGAACAAAAGTTTTACTGCTGTATTTATGCCGAACTAGATTTACCGGTGAATTTATAATTCTGCAGAAACATTTCTTTAGCAAATTATGGTATGAACTAGTTCAATAAATTTTTATATCACTTTACTCACTGTACTTGAAAATATACACCCTTAGTGAATTAATATTGCTTACCACTCTGTATATTCTACATGTACAAGTAAGATTTTTACTCGTATATTGTAATCATAATTTGCAATGTTACCTGTCATTATATCTATTTATACTTCAATTTCTGTGTTTGATATGTCAATTATAGTGAAGGATCAACATCAGTAAAGTTTCTAATGACCGTAACCTAATCATATATTGAAGAATACACTTTATTGCTTCTACTACCAGATGTCTTTTCATTTCAGTATAAACATGAGGAAAATTATTAGGAAATCAAATTAACGGAAAGCTTATTGTATAAACGAATATATGGTGTGGAAGTTGTGTCCTGCAGTAGTTTAGCATTAGACATTATAATAAAACTATTGCTACGAAGTAGTGATAGATTTCAATAGCTAACCGATACCTAAATAAATAACCTAGTAAATATTTAAATTTGATATTTTAACATAATCCTCTTAAATAATTTAGCAGTAACTTATATTTCGTACACATCAATTAGCCTTCGATTTCTTTAATGTTAAAAACGTTTATAGCGTTGCAACATTTAAAGAATAAATTAGTTTTTGATTTATATAGCCTAATTGATTTATGTTGTTCTTTTACAGTTTTACCTTACATTAAATAAACTCCCTCATCTGTGGTATCTTGGACAACGAAGGTGTCAGAAACCGTCGAAAAATACGTTTAATGGCCTTTTTAATGACGGTACGGAAATCCCGGGTTTCCGTGCTTTCCAATCCGCAACGAAACTTTTGCTTTAGAGCGCTAATATTTTTTTAATTAAAACAAAAATTAAGAGACTTTGTTTTTCAGTACAAATTGCCTTGCATCTTTTGTGGTGAGGTATTACCTTTGACTATTTTATTACTTACAGTTTAAAAACACTATTTTAAGATTCAATAAACGAAAAAAACTAATATATTTAGAAATGACAAAATTAATTATTTACTTAAGTTGATGCATGCCATGATCAAAATTACTATTTACTAACATTCCACAAGTATACGTAAAAAATATTTTATAAAGTTTCTAGTGCAAATTTTTACCTAACAGTTTAATCATCAGTTTCAATGTTCTTGAAAGTTAAAATCCCCGTGGGACACTCAAGTGCTCACAGCTTACAACTTTTGCTCACTCACAGCCTTATTAAAGCTGTTTCTACAGTGATAGGACCAAATGCAGCATCTACATAGTGTGTGAACGGTTTTATGAATGGTGTTTTAAAGGATAGAATTATTAACTTCACTTTATAGACTTGATAGTTTTTTATTTCAATGCTGTGAGAGTATTAGTTAGTAAGTGTAAAGAAGGGATATTAAGTAAAATGGTTTGGTCGCTTATATTATTATAGTTGTTAATAAAAAGAGTTCTCTAATACAGAAAAAGTTTTCCTAGCCTAAGAGGCAATCTTTAAATTTACATGTCGCTATAAGCCTACTCTTTAATGTGGTGCTAAAACCTATGGATCGTTAGAACGAAATTCGTTGGTGATTATCCAGATTTAAACTCATGCCTCCAGAGCAGAAGTCCTGTGCTCAAACAACTTAACCAGTTATGTCTCGAGGGGTTTATAATACGACATGTTATATAATGTTTATTTATACAATGATGTTTATTTAATTCAAATTGCTGAAAGCTACAAACTTTACTGTTTGACAATTTGTTTGACCTTTAGGGGTAGTTTCAAGTTTTTACATTATTAGATCCCCATTATCACAACATTTTTTTGTTTTAACCCCCTTTCTATAAAATTCTTATTCCAAAATAGTCCGTAAATTTAAATAATCGTATTCACTGTAGTCTCGTAGGCCCAACACGATATTTTATTTGGCAATATGTTTGCTGGAACTAACCACAATGAGGGGGGGGGGAATTGAAAAAGGGTAGAAAAAAGCAATTTGAAGACGGTGAAATATGGCTGTAGTGTGGCCAGATGGGCAGCCAGTAATTTGTCCTGCGAACAACCAGAACTGTCATCGCCACAAGCCTTCAGTAGATTGTTAATTTTAAAATGTTTACCGACATTCTTAGAAACACTATTAATGATCAGCATTTGATAATTTCAATCTCTTTTCATTTACTATTATTATGAATAAGGATTGGTATAAATATGATTTATAATGTTACAAAAATTATGTACTGTAAAATTATTAGTGGTAACACAGCTTATATTACTGCCTAATTTATATGTTATTACTGGTGAGCATTAACAATTTCCAAGTATTCCTAATTCTGCAGAATAGGCTTTGCAGGTATACAAGAATCATAAACTGGTATTGTTAGTAATAAAAACAAGTTTTAAGGACTATCTGTAACAAAAGACAAATGCAACTGCAATCAACAAATATGGAACACATTGGATACTGAAATCTGGTTGAATACTGTTGCTTACTAATGTTCATTAGCTAAAGGTATTTCGTATTTTTGTCTTATTTCATGTCCAAATTAGCCTACATTACTCTATGTTTGGCTTACCATATTTGTATAAAAATAAATTAACACCGACCTAAGTTTATGTCTGCTGTGAATGAAACTCCAATTTCGTAGATCTATTATACCTATTTCTAATAACGATCAATAAATTAAAGAGGTGTGTAAACTTATATTTTACCATACTATTAGTTTTAGTTCATTAGGTAGAAGACAGTTTTGAATAAATCCTAACACGCTTTACAGTCTATACCCTAGAGTATTGTATAACTACTGGGCAGAGCAGCTGATGGTTCTAACACAGCATGGTAATCGTACTTTTGGGACTTGATAGTTAAAGACAACTTTTTTATACAACTATGACAGCTAGTTCCTTAAAGTGGGTGTGTTTCTAAAGACTCAGTCAATATATCCCTAACTGTAATTGCTGCAATAATTGGCTGCATGTATAAACTTATGCTTGGATTTAATAGGTTTTACCTTTAGAAATTATTTACATTTGTATGGTTTAAAATTTAACGAAGCTCTCTGTCGATTAGGCTTTTAATAAATGATCTTCGTTGACTTAAGTTAATAACAAAGTTATCATAACAATAATGTATCTCATTTATTTGAAAAGAAATACGCACACTGGTTTCGGGGTTGTTAAACTCTAATTTAATTTATTGTGATGTACTTGATATTTTACTGATATTTATAAAATGAAATATAAAGTTATAAACATGGGCTTTATGTAAACACTTGTAGCGTATCTTTTAAAGTAACGATCCTAATACGTATATGAGGACATGTATGAAGGTGTAAGTATTCATATATAGGACACCAATTTATAATTTATAAACCAAAATAATTATTTATGAAGGGTTATAAACTTACCAATCAATCATACGACAGAAGGTTTGACGATTTTTCATTCACAAAGAGCCGAGTAATTTGTCATCAGCCACATCCCAAAATGTCATCACTGTGGGGCAGTAGCAGTTGGCAACATGTGCTTTCAAATTAACCTTCACCTTCCAAAGAGGTTTTTTATTTAGAAATTAAGAAGCCACCTTTAAATTTGTATTTTTACCACATTTTAGAAAAAAAATATTGATTAAATATTGTTACTGTACTAAATAAAACAAAAATGTTAAAACGAAAAACCACTAATTTGGTACTTTCTTAAGTTACTATTACGAATTTATTGATGTTACCTGTTTATAATCTTCATTCCAGTTCGAGTAATATTCGTTCGAAAGAAACAATAGTAAGGTATTCTAACAAATTACGCCGAAGAGAGGAAGTTTGACTTGACTGCCTCATGACAGCTCTCGCTTGTTATCCTTCGTCAAAATATTTAAGGTTATGACGTCATAAAACAACACTCGGCTGTAGCCACTAATGAATCTACCTTAATTAAGAGTGTAGACTGTGTTATAATTGTTTTAAGTATTTTATTCGAAGGGGTGAAATTATTATTTATTTTTAAAACACTTCTAATTGGTTGTACTCGTGATAAATATAATTATATTTCAAAGAAATTACGTTATTATAAAATGTTATACGAATTTATAAAATTATCATATTGCAAATGAACATTACTTTACTCAACTACATAGTCTCTATTAACTATATATTAATTCTCGAGACCAACAAGGAGATGTCAAGGCAGCAGGGGTAAAACAGTGTTAATGCTCATTGGAAACTCTCGGAAATCCGGGTTTGCGGAACATTTTTCAAATTACTAAGTTTTGTTGTTCGTACAATTTTATTATTAAGTTTTGCTATTATTTCTGTACGTTATTGAGGACAATACCGAGTATTTACGGAGATGTAGTATATAATTTAAAATTTTGAATAAATAAATTACTGTAAGATTTTTTATAACGCGATTTCAAAGTAAATTATGAATAATTTATCTTTTTTCAATTAATTCCCCTAGCGTTCATAGCTGTTTGAGTAGGGTATTAAATCAATCCTAAAATTTACCGTATCTGTAAGCTATATATTCTTACCGTTTCGTATTTCGGTTTAAAAACGTATACTTTTTTAAAAGTAAAATATTAGGTGGAAATAGCTACCCTAAAAACATTTCTTCAAAAATATCTAAGTTTAGCTTTATGTTCTTAATTAACATATATAATCAATGTAGTTCAAGAATTAATATTAAAATAATGTATCGCTCACTATTTTTATTTACAATACTTTTTTCATAAATTTCAGTTCAAACAGGATGAAGTTAATGCGAAAGCTGGTACAAAAGATAACATCTTTAGTGAACAAAATTGACTATTGTAAACGACTTGTTTATGAAGGCCTTTGTTTTCTAAGCTCCAAGCAGCACAGCTTTGTTTTGAAATCAGATAAAGACTGACTTAGATTTTTGTACCAGCATCCTTGCTTTGTTGGTTGTATTCATAAAATATAGAGTTAATACTGATGTGGAAAGTTCATTAGTGCTTAAGGTTTATTAAGTAAATAGTAATAAAAAAGTGTTTTAAAATTACTTATATAAGTATTTAGTGCTTGAACAACCCTTGAACAAAATTCGTTATCTGATTTACTATTATAGAAATGTCTGTCTTTTCTATCAACTAAAGTTACTTGTTCAATTAAACTGGAATAATATTACAACGCCAAGTAGTGTCAAATACGCTACACGTATTTTTTATATTTGATCTTAATTATTTGCCCTAAGATTCTGATATGAAAATTTGGGAAGTATCGTTAGCAACCGAAACGATTTCAGTAAGATATACTTCTTTCTTGGTGACATCTATCCAATGCATCTTTCCAATCTTTCCACTTACACTACCACCTTGAGTACTAATAAATTAATAATCAAACAATACAATTATTAGAATGATTATTAGGACTATGAGGTATATTTATTTTCTCTGGATGCTACTAGTTATAACAAAAAATACCCAAAAAATATGGTCATTGATAACATTTCATTAGTTTTAAACGGTACCTCAAGTTTGGATCTTACCTCATTGTAAAACTACTTATTCATAAATGATCTTCTATGATTTTTGTGAGGTTGCTACTTCGAGTTTTGTTTTCATTTGATTAGCCTACTATGTATGGTTTCCTAACGCTTGAAAACTCCCTTAGTCAAAGCAAATGCTAGATTAATGGTCACTAGTCTCATGTTCAATCCCAAAAATACCTGTATCATTCAATGTCGATTTATTGAAAACATACATAAATCAACTGTACATTTTTACAATTGATTGACTTAACTATTTAAAAAAGATATAACAATGAAGTTTTTTTCAAATAAAGATTTAGAAAGTACCAAGTGATTATCGGATGCCATAGGTCCGATCACGAACATGGTAAACCCTGTAACCAAGGTAACAAATTATAAATTAACATAAAAAACAAAATCTTTGCGATTGACTTTAACTTGTTCAATAATTATGATGAACTGAAAAGAGACAGAATTTGGCTTGTTATAATTAAATTGTTAAACTAGAATCATTAACTATTTAGTTAATGATTACTGTCTCATGTTTATACTAGTAGAATGGCCATATACTTATTTGCATCTTCTCACGGTAAAACATGAACATTATCATTCAGTAGTTTGTATTATGTGAATATAAAACGCATTTCAAGCTCTATTTTACTAGTAGGCTACTTTTATCTCATCATACTTATAACTTTAAGCAAAATATCATCACAGTAAATAGTAATCAAGCAGATAATTTAAACTCTGCCCTAAAGTAAAAAGCTGAATTTTAATCTCGCTTTTACCCACCGCTGAGCAGGGTTTACTAATAAGCTTAATATAACATTATTTAAGTAATGTATCCTAATATAAGAGTGAAGTTGAGGAAAATAGTTAATATTGAAATTCAAGTTTAATGTTTATTGTTAATTGATACGTAAAGAAAAGCCATGAACAAAACTGGAAGATATTTTTCGTGAAGTTATTCTTACTAATCTACAAAAGAGGTTGATTAGATTTTAGTCTTTAAAAATGCGAGCTAGTTGGTTGTAGTTTAGTGGTCATTTATAGCGAACGTCCGTAACACGAATTTACTTTCGACGGTCTCTCTGTAAATCACACTTTACCTAAAGTTGTTGCAAAGTTTAGTGCCAAACTTACAGCTTTCTGTAAACTTTACTACGAAACTGCTTGTATGGGCTTCAACTAATACAAGCACTTAATATTGGCTTTGGTTGTCCATTCAACGAAACTAATGATTGTCAATAATAATTGTAACCACCAACTTTAATACAAATGTGATTATAAATCGAATTATTTCTCAAGCACTCTACACCATTACTTTATTTCTTAATCTAAGTGGTCTGTGATTAATTTATTCTTTTGGTAAAAATATTAAAATGTATTAAACGATATTTTTGTTGTACATTGTCTGACCACCTACTACTACTGTACTACTTATTTCATTTCAAGTCTTAGAAAATAGTGTGGATACATTTTAACTTTTAACATTACAATTCAAATTTTAATAAAACTTTGCAAAGCAAACTAACTTTTTAGGTCGTATTTAAAGAAATATTTGAGAAACAAATAAGTTGACTTTTTTAAAATTTTACAAAGAAAATACTGTGGTACAGTTTATATTTTATTTCTTGAAACTATTTAGCCTAAACACTGACAAGCTTATTCGTCCTAGTTAAATACAAATTGAACATAGTCTTTGAGAAAATGTTCTAGAATTTTATTCCCTACAGTGTAATTTAAACGAAAACTATTTTTTGTGTTTCTATGTTTTAGCAAACCCAAATAAAACTACAAAAGGTGCTTAAGTTTCACGTTTCCTGTTTGTTTTGTTTAGTAAAGGTCCTATACAAACGTTTACTCCAAGACTTTCGGGAAAGTTCGAGAACAACTCGTTCAAGTTTATTTTGAGGAACAGAAATCAATTCTCATCTGGATTTTAAAGAATTCAGAAGAAAACATATAAAATTGAGATTTTATGACAGGATTTAATAAATATCTAAATCAGGTAATTTGTGATAATGGTATTTGGAATTTTCATCATAATACATTTTCATTACTTTGAAAAATGGTTTTAGGGCATCGATTTTGTGACATAAATTGATTCTATTCAAGTAAATACTGTTTATATATTCAAGCAGCGGCACCCCTATAACAATTTGCATATCTTTAGTGTAATATGTTTTATATGGAGATAAACAGGATACCACAGCATGTAAGTTCTCTGCAGAATGTTGAATCCTCTGTTATAGAAATAATTTTAAGTCCATTTTGCCGATTCTAATTAAACGTTTTCTCTAATACGTATATATACAGATTTGGTAATTTCTTTGAAGTTTTTTGTTTTGTTAATACATCAAAGCCATGATATACAAAATATCGATTTAAAATATTCATGAAGATCTGTGTTTGTTTTTGAGCTTAGTGTACGATGTGCAACTAATAATTATTGTCACAGTGCTACTTGAAAATTATTTTAAATAAACATGTATACAATAATTATGATAAATAGCAACTTTTAAACAAAAAATTATGTAGATGAACATAATGGAAATTTGCTATCCGAGAAATATTCGAATACCTCTACCTCATTTAACTAAGAATGCAATAACAGAAATTTGCATTCAACGAACGGGTTAAATACGGCCTCCTTTATTGAATATGACTATCAATGAAATCAATAAAAAACTAGAAATAAGTTTGATTTCCTGGAAATATTTTGCAGTTGTTTCGTCCTTGAGGTATTTATAATTATTAGATTTATAATTTCAACGTATTGTCTAGCTATTAATATTAGAATCTCTCTTATTACATCATTCAATTCTAAAACGTAGAACACAATAACCAATAATATTTTTGAAACCAAGCTTTTACATACATGCATAATTATAAAATTTAAATATATATATATAATATTAATGTTTTATGTTTACGGCACCTTGTGTCCTTATCTTATGACGGTGGACTATTGCTCTTTAGAAATGGTTACAATTCCAGGAACTATTAATATCAATCATGTGATAACACTTTAAACCTGTGATTAAAGGCATTAAGATTTTATATGCTCTCACGTCTTCAATCCAAAGTAGTCTTTTTATGATTACTATAGTTTTGGGGCTAACAGCTCCATTCAATACGGCTCCATTGAACGGAGATGTTTGCCCCGAAACTATAGTAATCATAAAAAGACTATTTTGGATTGAAGACGTAAATAAGGTATTTAACCTATTATTATTATATGCTCTCATTTAAAAGGTAGTTAAATAACCCTCATAGGCGAAGGAAACTTTCTCTGTATTCTATTTCCTGTAAAATTCACATGTTTTTTTCATGTTTACGTATGTTGTTGAGAGTTACTTTGTAAACGTGTGACAAATGATTAGCTTGGGAGCAGAAAGTTACCAAACAATCAGTCTACAAAGAGTTGTGATGATTTTCACTCACAAAGAGGAGACTAATTTGTCATCAGCTTCTTGCGGAAACATCGTCTGTTACTGTAGAGAGTGGCAAAGCACGGATGACCGCGTTTTTGGTGGAATTTTTATGAAGGTAAATATTTGGTTCTCTGAAGTTGAGTGTACTGTGATAGTGACAACCATTGGACATGTTCTCTGGCATATACTTACAATGGAACTCTTACAAATAAAAAAACTCCTTATTAGATTACTCGTTTAGGATTGGCAAATTAACTTTCGCACGGACATAATAGGGTCTAAGGAAACGCTTATTGAAAGAACATTTTTATTCCCCGTAGCCATGTTTCTTCTACATTTTCAACATAGCTTTTAACCTTATTTTTTGCCTCAACGCAGGAATTTATTCCTTGTTGTGTCTTGTATACACTATCGTGGGTCTCGGGAGGGGTGTTCCGTTGTAGCAATTAGGCCAGTGGTAATCTGCAGCTTGGTCAATTGATAATTTATTAACTTCCTTTGACTAATAGCTGATAATCACGATTAAGTTTTCATAAGCTATCACGATATCACGATTAGGTTTTCTTACATGAAGGTATAAAGTAAAACCTCACACAATGTCAGATTTTTCTGATCTTAACGTCTGATAAACCAGATTGTATTAAGTTGCATTATTTCTTAATACCACATATAAAAGTTTTGAAAAAAAAATCATGATTTGATTGATGAAATTGGAGATTAGTCTTTAGAATATTTATTCATGGGTTATAAGACTATACTAAAATAAAATAAAATTAACTTTTATCTATATGTAAAGTGTATAGAACAGTGGTATTGAGTAAAGTTGTGTAGGTAAAATTAAGCAAAACTGGTGCAGAATTCAAAACTTTGCCAGAATTATTAAAAATAACCAAAAATGTTTTTTGTTAAGTAAGCCCTACTCTGTAACACTTAGTGTTTACTAAAACGTAATAATTTACTGACGTTGAACAAGAGCGTATTGAAGTTTCTTGCAGCTATATTCTTGCGTGTATATTTTAGCTTATTTAGACAAAAATTACTTCAGTAATGTGAGAAATATACTGAAACCTAAATTCTTATCTTAAACTCGAGGTATAAACTCAATAATCGATTCCATTATGGCGATAAGTCTGTTTGATGGATTACCGTTTGCAAAATTGTATATACATTCATTAAATAGCCAACGTTATCCCGGTAATATGATTTCCTGTAATAGCAGAATTCAGAATAAACATGTTTCCTTAGAAGCTTTCCCTTGGTGGTGATCGGAAGGGATTGCAGTCATCTAGATTCGATTAGGTTCCTTCGATTGCCGATTATTCGAATAGTCTACGATAACAAAAGGTTACAAGAGGTTAACATTTTATAACAGCACTTCGTTGAATGGATTTGATACTGTGAGTTCTATCTACAATAATATTAAAATATAAAAACTACTCACAAATACATAAACATGTAAATTGTCTTTATTGATGTTTGTTTACAACTAACAACTGTTTCCTTAGCCAAACAATTATCTAGATAAAAACTTAAGATTTGGTCACAAAAAGTCAAGCTCTAAACCATAGACTAACCAACACAAGTTGACTGATTCCATTGTAAATTTTGAAGCTCGTTTTTCGTGTCTAGTTCATGTACGTCAACGTTGATCGTTATTGTGGCCAAACTTTCTAATATAGGGTTATTTGTGCTTTACTGTTTGGTTATATAGCTAGGAGAACAGTTTTTGTTTACGATTAGACAGTTTTATTTGGTTAAACGAGGATTTAATTGATTGAATTAACGAGAAACAAATTATTGTAAACAAAACACTACTGTACCTCTACAGTGCACCGTACATAACTAACAAAAAATTGGCTTCAGCTGTTCCATTATAGATGAGAAATCTGCTTAGGGAGTTTGCTTTGTCACAGACAAAAATAATTAAATATAGACCGTCAGCCATACTGCGCTTACCATAGGTATGGCGCACACCGCTGGGAGCCCCATGTAATTACGGCATACGCTCTACGTAGCTACACGGCACTCCCACCGGTGTGCGCCAGGACCTATGGTAACCATGGTACCCGCAGCACGACTGGCAGTGTATATTTAATTCTTTTTGTCTATATTATATGTAATCTAACTTTCTAACACCACTAAGCTACTACCACTAACCAAGCTAACTAAGCTAACACCACTGATTCATTATTAAAAAACTGTCATGTAGAACAAAGAGTCAAAGTCTCACATAAAACTTTCCTGAAATCAAATTACTTTTGATGCCTGTTCATTGCAGCGAAAACAAATTAAATTACTGTACTTATAATGAGCCTGACCAATAAAACAACGTAAAAAAAGGGCAAACGAAGAATCTTAGGGATAATGTACATAATAAATTTGTGAATATAAAAACCGACGCGTGAATTAAAGTATACATTTTTCGTCATGTACAACCGTATATGACAGAAACTCATATTGTATTCGAAGCACGATATGCTCTCAGTGGTGTTGTCTGTAGTTATAAGACGTTAGAGAACAAGTTATCTGAATCGATAAGCTGTAGACTTACTAAACTGAATGTGTATATTGATGGCATTGATTTCCCAGTGATTGTTAGAACTGCAGACAACTATTATGTACTATGTCGTAGCCTAAGTTATAAAAATCGGTGTTTGAATCAATGGTCTTTATCTTTGTTCTATTTAAGCTGTTTTTCATATAGGTTATGTTGAATTGTAAATACACAACTGTCTTAGGTAACGCATGTGTTTTACCACAGCCACCTCTAATACATTGTACATTACATTGTACATACATAGAACATTGTACATACATTGTACATTCCTCTAATACATGTATTAGAGGTGGCTATGGTTTACCCCGGCTTTTACCGGTATTGCATAAGAGTTCTCAGTTACATATTATAGTATGGATAATGGCAAACTGTTTATTATTTCTAATACTACACGCTTTAAAAGTTTAGACACAACATAAAAGCATAAATGGGCTGCACAATGTATGTTGAACGAATAAATACCTCATTATTAAAATGAAATTTGTTATACACTAGAAACGAGTATACTAAACAATTCTAAGGTAACGTCAAAAGTTTTTAGTCAATACTTATAAGCATTTCAAGTTAATTTAGTTGTGAAAATTCCCTATTACTAATTTACTAAATGGAACGTTCGATAATAAAAAATTGTTTAGAGTTTTTTTTTTATTTCCCATTGGGACCTTGGACTAAGGTTACTTCTATATTCTTTGAGGCCGTTGTTTCCGTTATTGTATGGTCAAATTAGTATCTACATTGGAAAAAAATGAAAACGCAAGTTCTAGTGTAGAGCAGCTACTTTATGCCACAAATATTTGTAATATGGCATTATAATATTTTAATATACAAAGATGGATTTTTCTACTTCTACTTTACACTTGTCATAACAAAACCATACAATAAAGTATAATTATATGTTTTTACCAGCAAAACGTTGACAAAGTTTCATCTTACTTAAACGAGTATCAAATGTTAGACAATCTTCTATCATTTATTTAACCATGATCACGCGCGCGAGTAAAACTATTAAACAGAAGTACTTCTGTTGAATACATAAAGCGTTTCCGTTTATGAATAGAACCAACGTTCCTGTATTCAACTTTCACGTGTACCTAGGTGCTTTAAATATGGAAACTAACATTTGGGAATATTGTTTCACATGTGTGAATTCTAAATGAAATCACTGTATTACCAAGGGCTTAGGGCCATAATTTATAATCGTAAAACATAAAGGAAAATAAGTACAAATTATTGTTTATAGATTTATACCTCTACACAATTAATTTGCAGAATACAACACTTACGTTTAACATGGTAAGTTTATAGATAAACAAGTTTATATATTAAAACTATTTCCACTCGTAAGAAGTTAATTTTAAAGATTATATTGTCTACTACAATTTAAATTACTATTTTATGGATTAACACGTCCTTAACTCACCACGTGGTGTTAAAACAGTTTGAACGATGTGTTCCTGTTCAAAAATAATTAAAATCTAGTAGTTTAAATGCTTGCTTTGATTGTAGGTATCAAACTTTTTCGTTCGTCTTATTTCACTGAATTTCAATTAGTAATATGTTTTAAAACTACCTACCTAATGATCATACTGCATCTATAACAGGATATCCTAGCCCCCCCCCCGCCCACAGCTATTAGGGTAAATTAAAAGATTTTTTGCCCTAAGACGCTAGGTACGAGCCTGGGATTGTTTTTCACATTATTTAAGGCTACACCTAAGGGTTACGGCATTATCACTTAGAAAAAATCCATTGGTGATTTGGCAGGATTGAACTCGGGACCTCAGGAACCGAAGTCCCGTGCTCCAGCAACAGCTCTTAAATATTAATAAAATTATTATTATTATTTCTTAGCTAAAATTACCCATAAACATTACAAATTCTTTAACTGTAACAAGCATTATAATATTCACCATCACGTCATCATTTACATTTTTCCAAATCAAAAAGATAACAAATACTGGTTTTAAAGAGTTAAGTTGTGAAACAAATGAGAGAAAAGAGGCTTAATTGGTTGAAAAAAGTAGGACGTTGAATGACACTTTGCTGATACGATGTGACGTCATACTGCGCAATCATCAATCACTAAAGCTGATACGTCAGCGATTCTCATAATCTGCAGCCTGAATAAATGACACATGAGCTGTGCAGATTAAATTCGACTTTATCGTCAACTCATCATAGAATTCAACTTTCAATGTTAATAATTTTTCGTAATACAGGTATAGACAAATCAATTATTTACTCACCCCCCCCCCCAAATGGCACTATCATGAGACTATAACTGTGTATCATTTACACTCAAAATCCCTTTTCCAGATTTAAGATTGAGCTTCAAGACAAAATCCTATATAACATATTTCGTACGTCTAAGCTTAAAACTATAAGCTGTAAAAGGGATAGCAAGTGTAACTATAGGTTGAGTGAATTTATTTCATATAATGTACATAGAAATTACCTAGTTGGTTGTTAAAGTATCTGATTTTTTTATTTATGCATCTGATGCATCTGATTGAAATGGCTTACTTTTAAAAGATCGATATTAAATTAGTCAGAACTAAGTATTTAAATAGTCTTTGATTGAGCTTCAATATATAGTCAATATGTTTCTACCATCGCAATTAAGTATATTTTTTAATCGAAAATGATTTATGCAATGAGTTATTTTAACTGTATTTAGACTTGGTTGCAAGAAATGTTAAGTTTATTGACGCAGTAGCTTAAGCTAGTCTTTAAAGATAAGGACAGTTTCTTAGTTTAGAATCTTTCATGTCATAATAATATTTCGCACCATTTTTATGAATGTGTTTAAACATTTTACGGTAAATATTTATTGAACATATAAAACCTAAGTGGGAATTAAAAAAACATTCAACACATTAATATATGTAAACATTCCCATTTCCGTTTGAGATAGAACATAAATAACATCCTAACATGAAACAAGTCAAAACAAGAAGAGAAAATCTATTTTATACGATGGTGGGGAGTATGTAAATCATACCAGCCCGTTGTGGCCATTATATGCTTCACTCTTACTTGATTTATCGCATCTGCGAGCCTGAAAATACCACTTATCACTTACTTACAACCTCGAGCTTCATAAATCTAGTGAGTACGAATAAGAAATTATTATTTTTTATTATTTACAAATATATACATTTTATTATAAATAATAAATCAAATTAATTCAATAAGATTTCGGTTTTAGGTATACATGGAACTTTACAGTACTCTATTATAACATCAAAGGTTCTAAAAAGGGTTAACTTATTTAATAATAATGTTATTGCATTTCTTGTAGTCTCATACTTTACAATTGGAGGATCTAGGTTTATTTTGTATTTAAGAGTTTGGCGCTCTCGTTAACTTTGAGTTTGTCCGTCTCAAGGCATGTGCGTAGAACATATCCAGCAAAACTAGAGATGAGCCGGTACAGTAATAGTATGTTGCGTTACTAGTCCTGAAAATAACTTCGTCTCGCACGGCATTACCATAGTCTGGTAAACACATTTTGGACGAGTGACGTACGATAGTTTATGCTATACTACTAAATCTGTACAAATCCTTATATATTACCACCAACTTAAGGACTAAAAATCACTAGTCATAACCTCTAAGAGAGGTTATGTTTTTGTTTATAACCACTCATTGCCACCCAAATACAGTATAATCAGCTGATTGGTGTCCGGCAAAACTCATTACACTACAGTAGTACGCAATGAAACCCCATTTGATTAAGCTGGCGACAAACAGCTGCTTTCTGGACTAAATCCTTGCATGGGAAGTTTGTCAAAATAGTGTAGTGTGGCGTAAAAGTAGTTAACGCAACATTCGCGTAAAGATAGTGTTGACTATACGAGTAGAACATTTTAGGTACGAACCTTGGCGAGTGCCTTAAAACATCTACGAGTGTCGTTACACCATTTAAAACGTGAGTTGCGTACCCTACTTTACCTACGAAAGTGGATTAAAATACTAATAATCACTACTTAAAACTTCTAATACAGGTTATGTTTAGGTTTATTACTTGCTCATTATGTACATACAACACTCTAAAATGTAAGATAAAAATTAAATAATATAGGTGACATAATATGTACGACGCTATTTTGCAGCATGGATTTCAACACTCTAAAGTTTATCGGTATGATTATCGATTTATATTTGTCTATCTATATGCTACAGCAAGGTCATTATAAATAAATTTTATTGCTTAAAGCAAACAACTAGACTTCTGCTATCAGTACTGGCGTTGTAAAATAAACATATTAGATAATAAGAATAAAAATTAAGAGATATACAGCCTGGGAAAGTTTCATATGTATAGGATTATGCACCTTTTTAGTTGCGATTTTCTGGAAGCTGTGTTTTATTAGCTTAGGTACATTTATTTTCAAACTACTAAACATAAATCAATGAAATATTATATCTCTCTCAAGGACTACCATATGGAGCTAGCCTAACAGTTTTTTTTTTTTTTTCAAAAGTATAACGCATGCAAAAATGTTACATCTATATAAAAATATAAAAAAAAATTGTTATTTAATTTTTAAATTTTTTAATTATGATAATTGATTTACAGAAGTGAATTTTAGACATAAAGTGTCACTAATATACATGTGAAATGTAGTACAACTTTAGTTTTGGTAGCTGAAATTGTTTGGGAGATAAAGACATTTGTACCTAAAGGTATGCTTAATACCCCATTTGATTAGCATTGAGCGCGAAAAAATGCCATCCCCTTAAAAATTGTTTAAGCCGTTTTCTAACTATTTGAATTAAAATTGTAAAATAATCTGTATTATTGCTTAAGTACGATTACCACTCCTATAACGGTTACAGGTCAAAAATACAAGTAATGATGTTAAAATCAGTGCCTAATCAGTTGGAAATTTAGCAAAGCCTTTAGTGGACCGAACGTTATCACAGATTTAGCTGCGATTTTCCACCCTGTGAACTGTGAAAGCTTTCCCTCAACGCTTAGACTTTGGCTTGTAAAAGCCTTGTGTGTGGGTGAGTCAATGTTTGTAAACAAACAATCATGAAATATCTATAACATAGACTATTTATTTATAGATTGTAAAAATTGAAAATAGATTGTAAAATATTACCAGCTGATTGTAGTAGTAATATTTTTTAATGTTAACTTAATTATTTTCAAGAATACAAGTATATGGGACGTACGCGATGTGAATTTTTAGGCTGCCTGTAATACACTGAATTCATTTCATTTACCTAAACATCTAACCTTGTTACTTTTTTATATGGGGTTAATTTCACATTCTATAAAAGTATTTTAAACTTTACATAGAAAGAGGCAGAAAATATAGAAATACTTACGTAAATTTACTGAAGAGTGGTCTTCACTTCTATTTATGTGTTTTTACAACAATAACAATTTTTACATACATATTCAATTTCTTACTATTTTTACCCAAAGGGAAACTAAAGAGATCCTATTTATCAACAGTTTTAGTTTTAGAGACGCTTTGTTTCATTTTCCGGCGGCAATACCACGAGCCAAACAAAGTTGAATGACGTCATAGATTTTTTCTTCTTCTTACCTACATTCGTAAGCTCTTTTACCCTAAGTTGTTAATTGTTTTTAAAGGTTCCTAAAAATTGAAATTATTGATCATGTAAACAAATATGTTAAAAAATATGAATTAATATTAGTTTGATTAAAATTATAAGCGATTGTTTTACTCAAACACAAATTGGTGATGGCTTTCCAGAATGCAACCTCAGGGTTTAGGGTTAGTGCTTGGAACTCTCTTTAATTTCCAATTTCCTTGCTAATCTTTTAATTTGAAACTTTTTTTATGATAATAAAGTTAGCCTTTGATTTTTTTTTTACTAAATAATTTTATATCGAATTTGGATAAGATTGTTCTAAAACAAAAGTCTTTACTTGAATCAAGATTTTAGGCTATATAAATTTTAACAGCTATGAGGCTACTCGATCCACCTCAGAAGTAGGCTAATGTTCTCAAATTGTCCAACACCTTAATAGGATAGTCTGTAATAATAAGATGGAGATTACCAAGTTTCTTCCAAGTTTCCAAATTTCTTCTTGTTTAAACTATTTGAAATAATTAGACTATTTTGGTTTAGCTTTTCACTTTTTACTAGAAAATATTATAATATAAAAATCATAAAAACTAGTTTTTAAACTCTCACCCAGGCTAGTTCATGGTAGAAGAAGCAGGAAATCCAGTTGTTACCTAACACATGTTTTTCAGCAACAATGTATTCAGGTCTTCTATATCTTGAAGTTCACTGTTCACTTTTTAGTCACTCAGGCCAATTAATAGTATATGAAATTTAATTTGGGTAAATTACTTTTTGAGATTTGGTTTAGATATATATATATAATTATTTTTACTTTAGCTTGTATTTGAAATAGATTTTAAACATAGTATATTTTAAATAGGCTTTTAGGCTTGATTGACTGGTAATAGGCTATTTATATATTACTTAATTATACAAAATCTTATGAACTGTTGCAAGAATAATACTAGTATTCCCGGATTATCTTATTTAGGTATTCTACATTATTGTTTCTATTCTATTAATTATGGTATGTTTTGTATGGTATAATTGTCTGCAAAACCCTTAGAATTAATCATCCTCTGTTACATCATACAGATTTGTGAGAATCTTACTGTAAAATCATGCATTTTGTGTAATTTGTTGAATATAATGTGGAAATAATTTGAAATAAATTTAATCAGACATACATTACATACATAAATGTTTGAAGTAAAAAAACATTTGTAAGAAGAACTAAAAATCCTGCACTTTGTGTAATTTATAGAATATAATGTGGAAATAATATGAAATAAATTTAATCAGACATACATTACATTCATAAATGTGTGAAGTAAAAAAACATTTGTAATAAAACTAAAAAAGTCCTGCACTTTGTGTAATTTATAGAATATAATGTGGAAATAATATGAAATAAATTTAATCAGACATACATAAGCATTCATAAATGTGTTAAGTTAAAAAAAACATTTGCAAGATAAACGGCTATAGCTCAAAAACGGCAAGAGCTAGAAAAAATCCAGTACGTGTTCTGCAGTGAACGTTAGCTGTAAGTCACTTGTACGGCTCTCCTGGGACGAGCCACACGATACACGGTGCAATGCTGAGGTATTACTACATCTGTCACGACACAAGTGAAGGATTAGGATTCTTTCATTAGGTAAATAGTTCGGTAAATAATAGTTTTGTCGTGTGAATTCCTGGGAAAGATGTTGTCCAAGATAAGTTTTTACTAACTTGAGTGACCCTGTTTTTTTGTTTTTTTTTTATGGATAGAACATCTGTTTATTATCTTATGATGGATCACAAACCACCAGTCTGTAGTGTCAGTTGAGTTAACGCCATTAATGTTTGGTGGTGACTACAACCCAAGCTACAAAATGAGAACTTTTCTATCCACCATTCTAGGCGCGACTGTGAACAAGGAAATCATCCCCACAAAATAGAAAATGTTTAATACTTCCTCAAACGAATAGGCCCGTTAAATATTAAAACATGTTTTTGATCTCAACGTCATGGAATATGTCTTTCCCCACAAATCATCTGTAAAAACTGAGTGTGGTAAGTTGGACTGTGGAGTATGTTTGGTATAGAAAAATTGAATCTTAATGGTATTGACTTGGTATAATTTATCTCAGTTCTTGATAAGAATGGGATAAGAACTACTTATACTTATCAGTTGTCTTAAATCCATTGGTAGTTTTCAAAATTTGAACCCAAGAAAAGCACAGAAAACTACAGGAGAGTAAAAAAATAAGAATTGTGTTTACTGTCGTGTAACTTTGAAGATAGCTACAAATATGGCAATGATTATCAATGTATTAGTTTTTTTAAATTATTTATAATCCTAAAAAAGTGCTCCTTGTCAAACATTTTAAAAGCAAGAAAATAATATCTCATTTTTTACACTTAATTGACACTTGACTTGACCAATTGACTTAATAAAAAAAATATAGTATATTATCATTTGATTTTAATTTAATTTACTGTATAAACTAATTTCAAACTAGTCATTGAAGTGATCAATATAATTTTACGTCTTGGAAGTAACCAAAGGCAAGTTTTTATTAATACTGGCTGATGTACTGAAAAAGCTCAAATATGAAATTCGCTAGACATGACGGACGACTAGAACTTTTAATGTTTTAGACGTGTTTAAAAGTTTCCAAACACAAGACGGCTATATCTAAACATGAAATAGCACTTAGTACTCTGGGTTTTGTTGTTTATTACAGTTTTCTCTAGTTTTTGTGTATTTAAAATATAAATTTGTAAAATATAAAGAACTGTTATGTCATGGCCAAGACCTTTTTACATGATTAATTTCACTATATATTTATTCAGGCTCCTGTAGTTTTATACTCGTCTTAAGATGACGTTTTAAAACTTTCAATAAAAGTTTTGTCTTTGGTTACTATACTAAATTAAACAATTGCTTATTTCAAATAGGTTACAAATAGAATATAACATTTATGTCTAATTATGATTTCGTAAAGTTTCTAGATGTTAAAAAAATCAGGAACAAGCGCTCTAATGAATATTGCATCATAGAACTTCCGAAAGTGCAACAGTAAGGCTTTTAGTCACAGATCAATTACAAAGCAAGGATTTTTTACCCTACAGTAATTTTGTTCGGAGTTTAATCCACACGAACTAAAATTAATAACTAATTAGTAACTCCAAAATAATTGAATATTTCAAAAAGATTATACGTAACATTATTAAGAATTTTTCAATATACATGTCATAAGGCTTACATTAATAAATTAATGTGTCAACCAAACAGACGGTTTAGTAACCATTGTTTTTGTGTGCACATAAGTATGTATCATTGTGTATTGTTCCAAATTGTACAATAAAGCACATTTCATTTCATTCATTTCATTTCATTTCATTTCATAAGGCTTACATAAAGGAAGTTTCTTACATACACAAAGCTCTCCCTCACGTAGAGGCATAAACTTATCATATTTATTGATTTATTTTATTTAATGACTGTGGTTACAAGCTAATCTTACCTCCTTGATAACAATAATCCTTGTAATCTTGCCATGATTACATGAGACCTATGGTGTTTGGTGTTATTCGAAACAGGGCTTCCAAAATAATGCATCCACGAGCTAACCACTAGACCAGTGCTTCCCTTAGTTAGAACAAATGAATTCTCCGTAGGCCTACATAATTCTCCAATCAAAATAAATCAGTTGAAAAAAGAACTGTCCATATATTTAAAATTTAATTTATACAAAATTTGCCTCCATGATTGATTAATTGAGATAAAATTAGGTTACAGTCGTCAATCAATCCTATATTTGTCGTGGATGACTATAGTATGGGGTTAAAACCCCATTTCCAAATATTTGTCTTAAGTCGTCACATATCTACCTGCATTTTCCGTTGTCGATAAGACATACATAAACACACGGAAACATTTAGATTTACAATTATACACACGCGTGCGAGGCTGACCAAGTACACTACCAGACCGCACTTAAGTTAAGTTTAGTATACAACACCTAATGTAGTTTTTCGACACTTATATTCACAAGAGAAAGACACATTCATGTAGTTTTTACGATCGTCAAGAGTGCATGTAAATCAGCCCAGCTGTGGTCGTTACATGGTTCACGCTCATTTGATTTATGTCTGTAATGGCGCTGAAATACAGTTTATAGCCTTGTCCCATTTATCCTTCATCTCTATCTCGGAGTGATGAAATAGTTACACATTAGAAACATTAATAATTAATTAAGTTAATTTGATAGGAAAAAAATAAGTCTGGTGCGTGAAAAATAATTTTCCTCCCTTTAATATTAGTATTTTGCAATCACTTTATGTTAAAAATATACCAAGAAGACCCTTATTTACAGCGAGATAGTTGCAGTATATATATTTCGATAAAGCTCCATGATGTAACCAACGAAAAACTGCATTATGAATGTTTAAATGTAATTAAGGATTTAAATTGGTTAGGCACGTTGTGTTGCCACTTTCATTTACCCTATGTTGTATATATGGAACTATTTATAAGCATTCTCCATACTACGTAATTGCATAACTGTATTAAGCATGTTGCAATAAAATAAGATTTTTGCCTTTCGTTTCTATCCATAAAGCAGAGCGTGTGCTGTTAAATTCAAGAATTAAATCAAATTAATGTTGTTGTTTCAGGTTAGTTTGAGATTCAAATTGTTGAATTCGGTGAGTATTTTCATTTTTCATTATGAGGAATAATACACTTATTTTATTTAATTCTGAAATGCTGTATTTATATTTTATGTATAAGGTTTTTACAGTTAAGTATAAGGGTAGACACGTAACGGTAATGTTATAGTAACCTCTAATTTCAAACCTATTAAATTAAAATGTACACTAATTAATTTATCGACAACAATTTGAAAAAAACCAAGACAGGGATTCGAGGTTTTAAGTTGTTTCGCATATGTTACGCTACGTGGAAAGCATAACTAAGGAAATAGGCAATGTTCATAAATGGAAACGTTTTACGTATTCACCGAACGCTTCGCCGTTTAATAGTTTTACTCGCAATTTCTGCAGCCTTTAAGCCGCGAACGGGCTCAAAGTTAACTTTGTATTACGTTTAAACCTATAAATTTTATGAGAATCAGAAATTTTAATAAACACACGAGTGATAATTAATTAATTCTCTCACACGATATGTATCTGCACTCATAACATAGTCTGTAGACACACCGTGTATTATTACGACAGAACATCCGCAGTTCACGTTGACCTATTTATTATATTATATTACTATTAATTATATTTAACTATTTAATCCCTCAGGACAGTTGTTTGTATCGATTAGAAAATAAATCTTAGTATAAACCTTTGATTATACTAGGTGCCTGATTTGATTATATAGAGTGTACTTGTGCCTGAAGATGGAAACCTAGTTTCTGAAAGCGCTATTAAATACAATAAAATAATTATATTGTGGCCTTGTTGAACTTTTAAATGTAATTATACATTTCATTATTAATTGCCAATATCTCCAATATAAGTTATAAACCTTTGGTACGCAAAAATACATTATCTGCAGGAAGCACATCAGTACATACATGATTCTATATTGATTTCCTCAGCACAGATGTTGGATACGGAAATTTTATGCACTTTAAAAATTATGGTAAAAGTTAGAATTTTATAAACAATTTAAAACATTTTAGTTATTCAAAGCCGAGCCAAAGAGTACTAAAGAAATAAGAGGTCACAAAATATGCAATTCCAAATCACTTTTCTTCTGAAATGCTTTTTAATATGATAAGAAGAACTGTAAAGGACCAATACAGCAATAGTGCATTAAAACTTTCCAGACATTGCATTGTCTAGAAATATTGTTTAAGTTCGTTTCAAAACGGGTTTTAACTTAATAATTCATTTTTTCACTAACATTTGTATAACAAATTACCTAGTATAAAGATTGCTTTAGGGTCATTGCTTATTATTTTTATAGTAATTTTTTTCAGATTTTAAAAGAATTCAACGTAGTAAAGATTAGAACGCAGAAAACATAGTTTAATTTTTTAAAAGATGTAGTTTTTTATCTGAAACTCTTAAAGTCACACGAAGCAAGACAATACCAAAACAAAAGTAGCAATAAGCCTCCTAAGCCAGCTGTTCACTCCAGGTAATCGTCTTAAGCCTGAAATCTGGGTTTATGAGGTTAAGCCAAAACTTTCAATGATGTGGGTAAACTCTTTGATCTTTTAAATAACGATGTACACTTTTAGTTTTAACCTTAACCTATTAATAATATTTTAAAAGTAGTACATTAATATGGTAATATCAAATTAGTATATATTCAAACGGACTATATTGAATAAAGCAGTTGTATAAAATAAATGTGTAGTACACACTGGTGTAAAATATTCTTATTATTAAATTTTTAAGGTACAGTATATTTTAGCATGTATATATCCTGTAACTTGTCTTTTTTACGAATGAACGAATTTTTAAATTCATATTTTTTAATTCAATTTCAATAATAAATAGTGTTAGACAAAGTATGGATACACCCCTTACCCGTTGCAATTGGTTATAATCCTTTACTCTGTAAGAAAGTTGAGATAGAGACATTTAGTTTTCGCCGATATTCTTTTCAATAAGGTGTTACTCGAATGGGCTTTGTTTTTAAACATATTATGCTATCCCTAAATAGGTTAAATATATTTTTAAGATGCACATTGATGACATATATTGGTAGTAAGCTCAATTGAACTATGGTAATCCCTATCCCAAAACTTTACCGTTGAAACTTAAGTCTACCTCAAGATAGTTTATAATATACAAGCATTATTCAATAAACCATTTTAAGTAAAATCTGAATTTTTCTGAAATTGTATAACCTGAGTATATAATGTATACAAAATTTATATTTCGTTAAATATTTTTGAGCTCCACGCCAAATTAGAAACAACATTTGAAATTTCTGTTATGTATACTTGTGGTAATATAAGCTACCGATATTTATTGTATTTTTTTTTATTTTACCTTATATTTGTTTGAGAAATCCTGCGTACGTATTTCTGTGGAGATGACCGGTGTAAGTCACTGTTATGGCTCCCTTGGGACATGAGACACAACACAGATGTGTTAATATTGCATCTGTCGTGACACAAGTAAGGGATTATCATGTCCTGTAGGCTAGTGAGATTATCAATCCAACTTTAAGGCGTGGATCTAAACAGTAAAACCATAGAATAAATAAACACCATTTAAATTACTTCGTCTATGGTAAAACTACGTATTAACAAAATTGTGTTATGAAAAACTAATTGCCGTAAAACTTACATTGGGGTGTAACTCAAAGTTTTTTTTTCAAAGCACTCAAATAACTTGTGATAGTGGTTTAAATACCTTATTCTTGCAATCCGATTGTTGTCTTCAAAACTAGTTTCGTGTGTTTGTGTAAATGTAAATAACTGTTACTTACGACCTTCATATGAAGTAATATCATCCTTGTACACACCTGATGATGACCTACTAGCAGGTCGAAACTAGTTGTGAAGACAACAATCGGATTGCAAGAATCAGGTACTTAAGCCACTATCACTAGTGATTATTAAATTACTTCTTGATCAGCATTGTACGTGTTATTAAATTTACGGAAAGTAAATAAAGATACGTCTTATAACACTTAAAACACACACAAGACGGTAAATATACAAAAGATGGTAAGTGGTGATCGATTTCGATTGGACACTCCAATCATCATCAGACCCAATAGGCGAATGTGGGTCTGATGATGGGTCTAAATTCGCCTATTGGGTCTGATGATGATTGGAGTGTCCAATCGAAATCGATCACCACTTACCATCTTTTGTATATTTACCGTCTTGTAACAGTATAAGCGTAAATATATTATGTTTTAAGTGTTATAAGACGTATCTTTATTTACATTCTGTAGTTATTATTCGCAATCTGAAGGCTACTCACACCACACTCAAGTAAAAAGGTTTGTCCTGCAAGAACTTTTGAAAACTTTTAACTGTAGATTTCAAGAAATACGTGAAGGACATATTCTTTTTTGTTTCAAGGACAAGCAATGTGCATGTTTAGGTTTGTTTAGGGTCACTGGATCAATGCATTATCACTAAGCTTAAAGCTGACGGTACTGGTGAGAACTTAACCCTCACCTCAACGACAACATTGAGTTCATACCAAGATCATTGAATAATTTCAAAATGTTAGGTTTGAGTGAAAAAAGTATCAAATTGTATTAAGAAGATAATTTTAAGTAATTACGTACATGGACACAGCTGTTTGATTTAATCTTAACTCCACCGTGTGTGTCGTGTTGGTGCGTTGAATATGAAACACCACGATGATACGACGAAATGCCGTTGGTGATCCGTACGGCGATCGTACGGTTTACGATTCTGATTTATTGAATGCACAGAGATTTATTTTAATTATTTTGTATTTTATTTATGTCCTCATTTAATTTTTATGTCTCATATCTCTTCGTTTCAAAGAAGTGGGCTGCAATGATACCATTATATTGTTTGGATATCTATATGGATTGTCCATGAAAATTTGTATGAACCTTCATGAAGAACATTGGTTTCAATAAAATTTAAATAAAATAACAACTTCATACTGACAGTTTCATTAATCAAATTTTTTTTTAGTAAATAAAATATTGGTGAAGTTTTATATCAAATTTTGTTTTGATAAATATATATCTTTAAATTCTTTTTATATACAGTATATACTGACATTTTAACACAATACAAAATAAAGTAGGCCTACCATGTAGTTTATCATGAACGCTTTACTCAGAGTTGTAGTACGCAATAAAGCATCATAGTGTACTGCGTCACTTTACTCAAACATCAATCTTACGCCGGGCGATTTATTCTGATAGTTTCACAGCAATTTTCTCTTTCCAAAGTAATATATCGAGATATGTTTACAAATAAATCTCAAAAACCTTCAAATGGATTGGTTTCACGGTATTCGTGTAAATAAAATACATTTGTACATACACTCTGATTTAAGGGTGAAATTAACTTTATTAACTATAAGTATAATCTTACATATTATATATATATTGTATATTATATATATTATAAATTATATATTATATATATTATAAATTATTATATTATATATATATATATATATATATACTTATATTATATATAAGTATAACTTTATTAACGGAAAGTAATAATCTGATTGTGTTCCTCTTATTAATTTTTATATCGCTCAAAAGCTTAATAATTAATTTATTTAAAAAAATACCTCTAACCAATTAAAAACTTTACCTATATTAAAATAAATTAACAATTTGTACAACTATTACTTATTTGCAAATAAAGTAGATTCATTCAAATTTTAAGATTAGAAAAGACAAACGAGTGGATGAAACTTTTAATGTGTCGGACGTGTTTAAAAGTTTGGAAGAGCAAGAGGTTTTTAATTTACATAAAATGATACTTAAGACTTTTAATTTTGCATTACGGTCTGCTTTTCATAAATAACATTTCTGTTTGAAAATTACAAAGAAAATTAAAGATTACAGTCTAGCCTAGAGTGTTCAAACAGTGAGTGTACTAATAAAAAAGATCAGTTCTTTAGCATGTGGACTTTCTTTAGTCTATGTGGACGGGCAAATGCAAGGTAAAAGAGGCCGCCAACCTCTTAAAAAAAAAAAGGGCATACGACTCTTAGATGTAGGTACAATATCAATAGCTTATCCTTTCCTTGCTAAATTGGTGGTAACCTACTTTATCAGTTATGAATTGCTAAATAAGTTATAGTTTGATAATTAAGCTGTTTGTTACTTTCATGCTGTATCTGTATAATACTATTGATTTTGTTATTTTATCAGTGGGACGCATCAACATACAGCAACCAAACCAAAGAACTAAATAATGCCAGCTTAGGTACAATAAATTATTTGGAACTTCATTAAGGCTGTGACAAGTAAATGTTATAATACTAAATACAACCGTATTGATATGCCTTATGTAGATTTGTTACGGCCTTGTTCAGTGGTTTAGTCAAGATCTGGACCAGTGATCAAGGTGGGTTAGGCTTACAGTTTAAAAATGTGTAGTAACTTACCACTTCTAGGATTGAACATGCTGCCACATGAACATCTCACTATCACATTATAATCTCATTATAATCGTTTCGGTGAATATTGGGGTATACATAATCTTTTTTGTAAACCACGTATGAATTAAAACCTTAATCACAATTACAATTGATATCTTGCAATATCACAGCTCATAATTTTTTCTCTGCGAAACTATGGAGTTTTATAATCGTCAAGAGTGCATGTAAATCAGCCTAGCTGTGGTCGTTACATGGTTCACGCTCATTTGATTTATGTCTGTAATGGCGTTGAAATACAGTTTATAGCCTTGTCCCATTTATCCTTCATCTCGGTTTGCTCTGGTAAAATGCCAAAGTTGTACACAACACTCGTATCATATCAGTAAATGAATGATGAATTTTTTATGCGGTTGACCAAAATTATAATCTAGTGACTGATTATTTTATTTGGGGCTATCTTTAGCTTTTTATAGAGGTAGGCATCTGATTCTGATGTATCAGTTGATGTAACAGCCTATTAACATGCACTCCAGTGCCTGTTAACATGTGTTTCCAGTGTTTTGAGACAGTTTAAAGTAACTGTGTTGAAATCAGGGTGTCCACAGAAAATTTTTCGTCAATTTCCATGACTATCCATGACCATGACATACACAAAAGAATAATACTGCCTAGACATTTTTTTTATCAGAAAATACTGGAAATATGTAATATGTATAACAATGTAGTTCAATAGGTACAACAATGAATTAAAACGAACTCAAAACTCATAAAATAGTACAACTGTCATAAATTGAATTTTTGAACATATTTGAAAAATCTTGAAAAATACTACAACAGTCAAGGTTACGTTCGACTAGAGCATTGAAAGTGCGCTCAAATCCATCCATCATTAGGGATTTTAATGACTTTCCATGACTTCTCGCCTGTTTCGATGATCAAAATTTTTTTCCATAACTTTCCATCATCCCTGACTTTTCACAATGTGGACACCATGTGAAATGAACACCATCGACAGTGTTTGCTATTGTCTATTTACTGATTACAAAAATCAGACAAAAATATGGAAGAAAAAGAATTTTGACTGAAGCACAATCTGTAAGTGGTTGATTCAACAACGAATATACATAAATTGGCTATAATCTGTTCTTATAGATGGGATATTCACTTCAGTACTTACTATAAAGTCTGTGACTTCAACCATATTTGGGTGAATTAGCTCTCATATGTTATATTTTACAAAAGTCACACTCACTTGCCTTCAGATAGTGTGACCAAATACAGTAGCCAAAAATAAGTACTAAGTACCCAACAGTGAAATTCAAGATGAAACAATTGAATAAATAAATGTTAGTTGCAAAGTCTTTCGTAGACAATATATGTATGCTGTGAACAATCTGAAATTAATAACCATCTCAGGGAGAATGACATGGTTTGAAGTGTGTTGTGTTTTTTCATGAGATTTGGATTGAAATATCAGTGGTTTTTAATAATTTTACAATGCATGATAACACAATGGAACGTTAGGACACTCATAGAACTGTGTTGATTGCTGATTGAACTTGACTTATATATTAATTAACTATTTTTTTTTTCATAATATGTTGATGCAGACAAGCCTTGTATGGTTTTTGCACCTATTGTCTAATATGCATGTATTTAATATTATTGTTCAATAAATTGATTGATTGATTGATTGATTGATAGTTGTGTAAAATACTCACTATCTGGTATTTTAATCACATCTTCTATGATTGAAGATAAAAGAAGTAAGTTAATCACTTTTATAACATGTAAAGAGTTAAATATCAATGCAATTTGGATTGTTATCGTGGTTAAAGTAAATGTTTATACTTACGAAAATTCAAAAAAGCTACCACTTCACCATTAAAAATTCAAAATCGTTTTAAACTGACTTTTTTGTAGTTTGATTTATACAATTACAAGTTCCAATAACAACATACATTTCTCCATCATAAAGAGTGTTTCAATTTACAAAACCAAATATACAATTTGTGTTACTACAGTATTCTACTACAATAATACGTTTAGTACAGTATCACGAATTTACGCAACCACGAAAAACTTATTAAGTCTGAAAATCCTCCAAATATTACTGTATAAAGTACTTTCTTGTCCATCAAAACCCGAACTGTCAAAAGATGTCGCAAACTGAAAAGTTAGTAAAAGTTATAAATCCCTAACGTCTCTTCGGAAGACATTAAAAACCAAACTTCAGATTATTTGACATTCTAGCATGATAACATATTCTTTAAGATTTACTGTTAGAAATCCTAAACTGGTAAAGCCTTGAAACCTTTAATACTACATTTACTACATTATACGAATAAATTGATAACATACTTATTTATATCTTTGTTTCATAGTTATTTTTTAATGAAGACTAAGCACAGGACACCAACTACAGCAAATTCCCACTTTTGTCTTCTCCAAAAACAACAAACCATACGCTTTCGTGGGCGTCGATATGAAATCGTTTATAAATAAAAGGAAACATCGTTAATATGTTCTAGATTAGTTTGTATCTAGAGGTTAGCGTCTGGGAATCGGCGCGGGAGGGTTTAATTCCTGGCACATCTACAAAACTTAAATGGTTTATTTCGCTTCCCCTTAACAGCGTTTTACTAACTTTGACTTCAAACAAAAATGAAACTGGTGTAAAGGTGAAAAAGAGCGGCTTGTCTTGTGCTTTTAGGATGAACCTGTGTTGTCCTGGAGTACCGGACTCAAGTCCTGCCATTATCCAAAGATTTTTAGCTAACCTTTGTGATAATGTCGCAATATGACTATTCAAAGTCTTCCTTAAGCTGTAAGTTACCCTAACTAGAAAACAATTGGTCTCCGCTAACGATTGGGGACCTCCGTCCACTGATGCTATGTAATAGGTTTAAAAACCTTTACCGCATGGTCAAAGACTTACCCAACGAACGAAAAAATGAAACCATTTTCTAACTGATTATTAATTCATTAGTCTTTGATTACTAGTGGCTTCATGTTGAAACATGTACAGTATGAGAGTAATAAGACCAGTTCATTAGGCAAGAGCCGGAGCATTAATGTTTTCCGCAGGCAATAACGCTTAAGCCTAACGACTAGTAGGCTCTCCAGCCCTCTCTTTATCCTACGTTATTTGGCATTTATTTGTTTAGTGAAATCCCGAGATTTGGAATCCTCGAATTCCTTTGTAAGAGATTTTTTTACAGCTAAGTGGCTCAGTTTTAAATATAACTCACAATTCATTGGACCAAGGCAACAAATTCGAATTTGAATTTTGAAGTCTTCATACAATCTCACAAACTATATGGTTGGAAATAAAAATTTGTCATCTTATATACTCTAATATAATTTTTGAAAAAACTTGTGTCAGCTAGCCTGACCATACTACTGGACCGAATTACACGCGGTTGGTACAAAATGAAAGACATTTTCCTGTAGATGTACAGAATCCCTTTATAAATTAAAATATAAACAGAAAATCAAAACAAATTTAAGAAATTCCAATCACATGTTTTATTTACATCGTGGGTTGAAAATAGAAAAGTTTGCACAATACATAATTTTGGTCAAGTTTTCGACCATGGGGCGAGCTCTCTTTTCTACTAAACTAGTAATAGCAAACAAAACCTGACAAATAATACTAAACAAGATTTGCCAATAAGGAAGTATTACATATACCGACTCACAAAGAATGTTATACACTGGCCACTAAATTGTAAAAAAACATTAAAAAGTCATTGACAAATAAAATATTGATAATGAGATAGAATTACTGTATAGTATATACAGAAATTTGTAAAATATAGATAAACTACTAAATACGAAAATTAAACAGTATTTCTTGTGTTACTTTTGAGGCCGTTAATTCTTTAACGAAGCTTTTGTTTCAAATAATTTTAAGAAAACTCAAACATTGATTATCTTATTTTCTCTAAATAACATTTTGTCCCACACCAATCGTAAGCTGTTTGTCTGCATTCATCCAGATACCATTCTACTTGAGGCCGTCTTGTGATGTTTTCAATCATAACTAAAAATAGCTTTGAAAATTACTTTTGAGCGTCATATTTTTATTTCTTATGGTACTAATGTAAGTTATTTGTTTTTCCTGCGTCAAAGGTGAGAACGCAGAAAAGAAATAATTTTAAGAAATAATGTTTCTTTTTAAGGGGGGGGGGGGTTGAGGTATTGATCTACCCATTGCTACTTCGGCCTATTGACCTATTGTAGCAAGTTTGGTTCTTTATCAACTGTATAAAATCTTTGATACAAACAAATTTCGATTTAGCTTAGTCTGCAGGTTTGCTGAGGTGGTGGTATTTAATATAATAGGCGTTTAAGAGCTTACACTTACTTGTATAACAAATTTGGAAAGCTATCTACTTTTAATAGTATGAAACTTCAAGTCGCAATGACTGAAACAATCACCCTGTATTCTTGCCTTTTTTAATTGCCACCACAGCTCATTTATGTGCTTCAATGTCTCCATTTAATGAAAATGGATTGATTTTACCTAAAAATAGTATGTCGATTTTTTTTCTAAGCAATAACCTTTGTCAATGACAGGCAATTTCATTGAAGATGTCTTAAGGCTTAGTGATACAATAGGCTGTTTAAGCTTTGTCAAGATGTAAGCTGTTTCAACTTAGAATCTGCTTTGTTGAGGCTCAGCTTTGGCTGATCCGGGTAAATTTTTGTAACTTAGGGGAGGATTTTCCTCTACATCAGCAAACACAGAGTTTCATACACTATCAAATAACCTGGTCACCACAGGCTGAGCAATATCAAAAAGTTGTTTACCCCTTTGTTATTACAAATTATTATCCACATTCATCTTTCCAACACATTAGGCATTTTGAACAGTTACTAGTGTTAAGTTATGTTTTAGTGACTTTTGCCCTGTACATTTATGTATTATTATGGCAATAAAACATTCTGATTCTGATTCTGATTCTGATTCTGGTTATTTATGGTAAAAAGGTTTAAGCTAGAGTAGTAATATGAGACTTTTTAATGCTTTAACAGATAAAAGTTCAATTATTTGTACAAATATAGGATCGATCTTTCTATATCAACAGCTATTTCAGTATACATTCTTACCAGATATGCTTAACCTTTTTTCCGAAAGAAATTATTTTCTAATATGTAGAATGAATCAATGCGACTTAACTTTTAAACTATTGTTAAATCTAAATACAAAAAGATATAGCCATCATAATTCTTTAAGAACTTTACTCACAACAAATACAGTATTTTCCTCCAAATAACAACATAAAAATGAAAATTTAAATTTGAACCAAGCAAAATTGTCACTGGTTTTAATTACAAGACACCTTGAAACTACATTACTAAATTCTCAAAATGGATTATTACCAATGCCATTACCGCATTGCGATGTGTGACTATTTGGATTGTAGTTCGCCATCATCCTAACAGCCTCAGCAGTTAGCCGTGATGGATGTGATACTGCACAACCATTGTTGAGTTATATTCTTTGCTGCATACCTCACATTCGTCAATGTGAAATGTAACTCAATATTAAAAAAATCGTATTATGATGACTAATCAACTCACTATTCTATGTAAAAATACATGTTCAGAACAATATTATATTGGTTTACAGCGTAATTTCATAGAGCAGCGTTTTCAAATCCGTAATTAGACAATCTTTACTTTGAGTACCAATAAAAAAGTACGCTTTATTTTTGTTTCAACTGTTTATCAATCATAAACAAATTAGTGACGTACTATCATAGTTTTGTTTCTTATTTTACGTTTTTTATAGACTAAGCACAAAGCACAAAAAACGTCAAATTACCACTGTTTTCTTTAAAAAAATATATGTTCCGTACACTTTCTGGGGCTAGCTATGCAATAGTTAAATGAATTAAACAAGAGCCAAACGAGAATTCTTGATACCTGATATTGATACTTTGGTATTATACCAACCACAACTAAATTGGTTCCTCTTAGGTTAGGATAGGTTAGGTTATCTTCCGGACATCTTATTCTAACCTAAAATTTAGGTGTAGTCGGTATTTATAATACCAAACCTTGGTATTTTATGTGGCTTTGAACAGTTTAGGCAGTGAAGTTAGCTGGAGAAAGTGCTGTGTTGAAGGAGCTTGAATTTATTTGAAACTGTATGAGATAGATGCTGTAGCTGGATATACAGCCAAGTACCTGAAAGAACAATAATTGTTTAAAAAACACACAAGAAATTTGTTTACAAATGAACTAAATTCAATAATTGGTTATAATTATTAGCTGCACAGTAAAATAAGTGTTTCACCAAGTTAGAAAGTGAGATAGAGTAAAAAAGCAAAGTTAGGAGTAAGAAAGCAAGAGTTTATTGTAAATACTTAAAGATAAACGCATCCAAAATTATAAGCTAGGGGTAGTAGAAGCTTTAAATCTTACAATCTAATCCATACCTCTGTGAATTAAAAGTGAATAGTAACATAACTATTTATCATATTTTTACAATCATTTGAAAGAACACTTAGTTGGTTTATTTTTATGGTAAATGGTTCTTGATTGGTTTGGAAAATTAATAAACACCAACTAGATAACTATTAGGGGTGTATATCATTTTTGCAATGGTTCTAATAATATATCGAAGAATATTCAGCAATTTGTTGGCGCAAATTCTAGTGCTAGTGATTTATTAGAAGTTTAGAGTGTAGAATCAGAGGGTGTATATAATTTATATAAGTAGAATGCTTATCCAAATTTGAAATCTGAAGCTTTATTCATACAAATGTCATCGCTCAAATATGTTGATGTCAACTAGCAGTTTTTCTTGTTAGGAGTGTATTTTTTATTGTTTTTACTATTTAGTAATAATATTTGAAAACGTTACTGAGTGGAAGCATGATATATCTTTCTTAAGCAAACAATCTTTCGTTTCTATCAACAAAAGCTATCTGTTTTGTACGTCAGGAATAAAAACTTTTCCAAATAAACGTGATGCAAACTGTTGACATTTTTATTTCTATGCCCAAACCCTTACTGTTGAGCCAAAGTTTCATAAGCTATACCAAAGCTGGCAGCAGCACAAACATTTTATCCTTAATTAAAATAAAGGTTAAGTAAAACGTATCTTACCATATAAATAAGAGTGAAGTCAATTTTACAACATTCAAATACGCTGAAATGAAAGTCGGTGTGGAGAATTTCCAATGAAAAATCGAAAAACTGCAACAACATCACATTTGTATTACTGACCTAATAATCGTTTACCGAAATGTATTAAGTAAGTTAATTAATATACAATGAAGTACAGTATTAGACAAAATTTTGTGGTAATAACTTAATTGGAGCAGATAAATTTTACTGGGAGACGCTCGGAAATAAAGGCATTTTTATTTATTTATTGAATTTACTTAACATTAACGATTTAACTAATTATAATTGACAAAATACGTAATAGCCCATCAACCTACATTGTGTGCACTTACACACATGCATTTTAAGACTAAGTAAGTACCCTTAAAACAAATTTTCAAACTCTGAAACTAAATCCAACAGTATGTCTACGTTAACATTAACAGAAGTAAATCACTTACGTCAGGTTCCGCGGTTATTAAAGTGTATAAAAGTAATGAAATTCAATATTGAAAAGAACTTGCCTCTCGTTGAATGCAAATTACAGTTATTGCTCGAGAAAATAAAATAAAGATATTCAAATATCCTGAATACTAAATGGTAATTAAATTACTCCTTTACGGACAGTTTTTACTGATATTTTACTGAAACTACATACCTGCTCAGCAATATTGTCGAATTTTTCAGTTGTTACCAAATCATGGATAGTATTGGCAATATCATTCACCTAAAACAGAAAATTATTAATTAAGAAAATTATTATAAAGAAATTAAACTTATCTTGGGAATCTCCTAAATTGCGTTAAGTATAGTATGACGATGAGAAACATTAACAATTAAATAATAAAGGGTGGTAGTAAATTACCCAATTAATAAGAAAGTAAAACAAACCAACTTAATTTTGATGAACTGTACAGTTACCAATTATGACTACAAGTTTAAATTAATATCGTGTAAAGTCAGTTTACTTAACACGATTATTTTATTCAGTTTCTTTTTAAAGCGTGTAAATGAAAACAAGAGTGGAATTTAAACAATACAACGTAATCCTTGTAGTACGAAAGTAAGCCAATGATAGTATATTTCGTACCTAGGGCCGAAAATGAGGTTTTGCCGGCTCGAAATGGTTTTTAAGTTCGAGACGAAGTCGAGGACTTAAAACGATCGAGAGCTGCAAAACCATTTCGGTCCGTGGTACGAACGCTGATTTTCACCACACTATACCCTATTACCACTATTCACTACAATAATAATGCAAACTGATTGTCAACAGAACTACAACTTAAAGGTTATGTGAAGAAATAATTTGAGGGATTAGCAAAAATAATAATAAATAGTTGCTAGGCAGAGGTGACAATAAAACAATTCTATTGCAATACTATGGATACTGATTGTATTTAATAAAGTAAGTGGGCAGCTCATTTTGCGGCCCTAGGGATGTAAAAACCTGCTCGGTCCCCAAATGACAATGACAGCTGGAATGGTCAGCAAAACTTAACTTTCAGCCACCAATTGACGTATGTAAAACGCCTAAAACATCATAGTGTGGTGAAAATATGTTATCTATATGTGCCAAATTTATTGGATTGTGATGAACAACACTTTTTTACCGTTATTCAAGATAAGATTAAAAATTATATCAATAAGAAGCAAATATGTATTTCATTAAATTAAAAAGAAAGGCGAAGAGAAGACAATATAAAATAGGTTTACATACCTTAATTACGTCATATGTAAACCTATTTTATATTGTCAATATTCAATTCTCGAGGCAATGATGAATAATGAAGAGAAGAGGTTTCACGTAATCGTACACTCATGACTTATATTAAAAGTAGAAGCCATTAGTCTCCACTTATACACGATACCTTTACTTATACGTACCGTAATAGTGAGTGACTTATATAAATATATTGAATGATTGTTTGAAACAAACTTACCTTTTCTGAAACACTGTCATAGGCTACTATAACGAACAGAAAAGTTACTAGTTGATAAGTCAACCATATCATTGATATTACACTTAAACCTGTTTGTACATAATCGAAAGTCGTTTTTAAGTCACCAGACACATATATCTCCACAATTCGGTCTACAATGATAGAGCACAAACTAGGAGCGACAGAAATCACAGTTTTACAAAACGTATACAGCAAAATCGTAGAATACTTCTGGTTAAATAATTTACTTGCTTTACTGAGATGAAGAAATATTTTACTTATGCGTAGTAAGTTTCGACTTGCCATGCTTTTGTTTTTATCACACATTTGATCTAATAGCGACTTTTTTAGTTTCACTGCAACTTGCGAAAAATTCTGCAATCTTTTAACTTGATGCAATTGGTGCGTTAAGTCAAACAATACACAGGTTATGTATTGTGCGTGGTTTTGAAGAGCCATTGAAGTGTCAAATGGAATACTCAAAACAGCCATGATATCCAAGACAGCGGCTGATCCAAAAAAGAGACTAAAAAATGTAAAAGGCCTCCAAACGTATGTTAGATCGTTCAAATCTAGATGATGATAAAGTAACAAAAGCTCATTGTTCATTTTCTGTAAAATTTCAAATTCTTTTAAAACCTTTCTTCGTGTTAATAGATTAACTATGAGATGTACAACAGGAGCTACACATTGAGACGCAATTAGAGCACAGATTGAAATTTTCTTTATATTGTTCTCGTACAACAACTTCATGAATTTGGGCAGTTGTCCTATAAGGATGCACACGTTGGCTGAAAATAAAACTGTTAGAAATACACAGTAGGCTAATTTTTTTCGAGACATTCTCAAATCATTTGTATGTGATACCATATTGACACAAAATACAGCTTCTGCGATTTCAAGAAATTTATCACGCACTTCAAACTTTGTTTTAAAATACATTACAAAATCGGGTCACCAATTTGGAAGAAGACACTTTGAAAACTACGACAGCATTATTTAAGAAATACTAAAAGCAATACGTTAAGTACATTTCAGTAGCAATATAATAAATGTAGTAGCTATGAATAGACTGACTTGTTAATATTTCAATCGTTATTGATTGCATTTTGGTTACTCTCTGTGTCAACTAGAATGTTGTAAATAATGAAACGTGACAAACCAAGATCTAAAATATAAGAATACAATATAAGTAGGCCATAAAATATAAGTAAATTCAAGAACTATATAATTTTAGAATATGGATTGATAATTTTTCCGATGCTACGTTAGATTTTTAGGTTTAAAAATAAAAGCTTCCTAATTATAATATGGAGGGAGTATCTAGTGGTTAGAGCGCGGGACTCCGGTTCCTGGGATCACGGGTTCAAATCCCGCCAAATCACTTATGGATTTTATCTAAGTGATAATGCCGTAACCCCTACGTCTAAATTGAAGTAATGTGAAAAACAATTCTGGGCTCGTGGCTAGCATCCTAGGAAAAAAAATTATGATAGCCTAAAATTTCTACAGTAGACTTTTCACCTAATACATGATTCTGCATATAAGAAAATTTTCTATTATAAATTTACTAATTCTGTAGTCAATATTCTATAGAAAAATGTTTTGCCCCAAAGAGATATTTAGTTCTAAGGGATGATAGTTTTTACGCACCTAATGGAAAAAACCGTCAACCTGTTATGTATGCATCTGTGCATGTTAACCAACAAACCTAGTAACCATCGATACACATTTCCTGTTACATTAACCTTTTACGAGGTTCTTACTAGTGCCATGATCCATCATCTGTATGTTTATGAAGTTTACTTGTCTTCCATGGATTAAGTATTATTAAAACTATCTTAATTAATAAATGTATACATTGAGATTGTAAAGGGCCTATTACTAAAGAGCAAAACATCTTACTTTACAAAAGTAAATTTGAGAACTTAGTTATATAGAATATTTTTCCTCTATAGAGTTAACTGATGATATTTATTGTCTGGGTGAACCTCAATAAAGCACAAGATAACTTAACATTGTTGTTTGTCATATAAGATAGAGAATGAAAATCAGTTCTTTTACTTTCCGGCTTTTATTGTAACCTACTTCGTTAACACATTTACTCAACTACCCAAAATCAATACTCTTTTTGATACAGTTACTTAGCAACTATAACAAATAGACTGATAAGATTGTACTTTATAATTTGTCTTTCTTCGTTATCTTTAAGATAATCTGAGGTATGATTTCCCCAAAAACACAATTACACCATAATATCATATTTTGCTCCCTGAGTTAGAGATTTTCATATCAAACCTTATTATGTCTCAGTTGCAAAATATACTATGGGCATTATAGGGTTTATTAGGATGGAGTCAATTTTTAAATAATCCCTAAACACAATTGAATACAATGCATAATAGTTGGTAGATAACTGCTTTGCGTTGAAATAAAATAACTTGTAATAAAAAAAAGTAAAGAGCTTTAAGTGGACTGTAATTATGTATATTTCGAAAAAAAAACAATGAATATAACAGTTGTTAATTAAATCATTCCAAATACAAATTTCATAGGAAACAAGCAATTATGGAAGTATGGCAAAGAGTATCAAACAATAGTTGTTAGCGTGATTTTTGTAGATATACCTTTTCTGTGCTTGAAATTTACGAATACTTTACACTAACACAATTGTTTACATCTACTATGAATAACGTAAGTCTTGGTTTGATGAAATTTAAATCAGACTATTGAATTAAAATGTCATTTTTGTCACCTGGAAACGTCCACCCTTCTGTTAAAATTTTGATGCATTAGCAATCATACTTTTTTTTAGGTTTATGTATTTAGACTCATCACTCTTAATTATGGACGCATAGAAATTTTGTTTATAAATCACTGCAGTCATTTTAATTTTTAGCGAATTTCCCTATAGGGAAGTAGCTATTACCGTAGGTCTCATGGTAAGACCTAAGCCCGGGACCGATTTACATTTTCATTTTGATGTCCCCAGAGGCCAAAAACACCATTCGTTCAAATTTTTATATATCTATATATAGATATATATATATATATATATGTGTGTGTGTCCATCCGCACGATAACTTGAGTAATTTTTGTCCGATTTTGATAAAATTTGGTTTGAAGGTGTAAGGTGGGATAAACTTGAATGAGTTCGCGAACCAGCACGATCGGACTATGGGAACGGGGGTTTATGGGGGGTTTTATGGGGTAAAAATAGGTTTTTCCCATTTTTGACCCTAAAAACACAAAATTTTACAATTTCTTTTTAAACCATTTTGTAGAGCTTAAAAATACAAATAATTTAGTATATTGAAGCGTTATTATGCGCCTAACTGTTACGGAGAAAATTCAAAAAAATTGTTATTTTAAATTTCCCATGTTATTCTTATGGAGAATAAGTCAACTGTTGTAGTTTGCTTGTTTATGAACATATTTTGATCAAATTTGGAAAATACATTAATTTCTTACTAAACCACAGTAGTACCTTTTAATATTTTACATAAAAAATACTTTTTTACCCTCCCTGTTGCAGCAAACCTAAGTACTCGTTAAACTAATTCTGTTTAAATAGGGAATAATAATGTGATATTTTTAAGGAGACATTTTAGTTTAAATCCAATCAGGCAAATGGAAATTCGCTAAGTCTGCAGGTTTGCTGCGGCGGGGGTATCTTTCTTTTTACTTAGCTCATTTTTCATCTGTGGTATCCAAACATATTAGACAAAACACTCCTGCGTTAGATTACTACACGAATATTAGAACAATAAGCATTTTGGACCATAAACACAAACAAATGACGTCACGCCCGAAGGGTGATATCACCGTAACCATTGGATTGGGTGTTGTTTGACAGTTATATTTAATAATGATGAAAATATGTTTACTTTTAGACCAGTGATGTAATTTTTTAAATGTTATGATCAGTCCAGACCCAGATCCTTTTAACTGTCAGGAACACCATTATATAAGTTATTTCTATAATTTTAAATCACAGTTTGATATGAGCATATGAGTCAGTAAGTAAACTCATGGTAAACAGAATCAAGAAATTTCAAACGCAAAACTAGTTTCCGCAGTAACGATAAACAAATTACCTCAACCATTCAAAATCATTTATGTAAATTCGTCAACCAGGTTTGATAAATATTCACAATAGGTAACTTGTGTTGCAAAAAACGGCGTCCGTCGGACGAATCCGATGGGTCCTCACCCGAAAACCGAGGTTCAAGTGATCCTTGGAGGGTGCCTATTGTTAGATCAGCTGGGGAGCTGGCGGACATCCTCCAGGCATCGGGAGACACGCTGGTAGTCCTTGACTTCTTCGCCGAATGGTGCGGTCCCTGCAAGATGATCAGTCCGAAGGTGGAAGAAGCCGCCAAAAACAACCCAGACGTGATCTTCCTCAAGGCAAACATAGAGGAAGCTGAAGATCTAAGCGCAAGACACAAAATAAAGCAAGTCCCTACATTTGTATTCTTCAAAAACAAAAGGGTTGTAGACACTTTAGTGGGCACCGATATGAAATTGTTCTTGAATAAAGTCATAGAGTATAAATAAAACTAAATAGTACGGAAATGTTTGTAGTTATTTGATGGTTTGAATGGGTTAGGTGGTGAAGTTAGCTGGGGAAAGTGTTGTGGAGGTGCTTGTAGTTATTTGAAACTGTACGAGAAGGATGGTGTAGCTGGATATACTTCCGAGTACCTGAAAGAACGACAATTATTAAAAAGCGTACAATCTAGGTTTTTAAAAGATTAGGTATATTTTCTAAAATCTAGCATACCCTCTAGTCTTCGCCCCCTTTTATTTAAATTAAAAATATTTTAACATTAAATCACGGTAACATAACTAGATAAATTTTGTTCAAACAAGAACAAAAACATTTCAAATATACATATTTTAATTCAATTAAATTACATAGAAACTTTATGGAAATTTTACATACTGTACTACTTTTGATTCGTACATCGTATTTTTTAATGAAATGTTTCATAACATATAAATACCACAATTGATCATATTTTACTAATAAAGTTAAACTAATAGAGAACTTTATCATGCATCAACTGTCCATCTACCAGGAGCAGGAATTACTAAGTTTTCCAATAAGTAAAAGTAGATTACTTATTATGTTCTAACATCAGAACTTGTTTGGTTCGTCATGTCTGGCATTGCTCTAGTGCGATGATAAACAGTTTCTCTTATATTGTGAGACATATTTAAAAGAGTTAGCATTGCGTTTTAATAGTGTTTTAGGAGAAACTATAATTTTGAAACTGTTAGTTCTATCTAAGAATGGCGAATAGCTAATGTTCTGAAGCTATACCAGGTGGACTGTACATTAAGATATTTTTACCCTATCAACAAAATATCCGTTCTGAATGACAGAATCGAAAACACATTCAGATGAAAGTGATGCATTTTTTACATTATTTTGTTTATACATCGAAACATGATGAGTTAGGACCGCCACTTGAGGTCAAACATGGGTTGTTATGGGAAATAGATTAGTCTAATGTGGGAAATTGATAGACCTCCCCCTCCTCATAAGCTTTTGACATGCTCTGTACCACTCCCTTGAGATGACAGTTCCTCAAGGTGCTGAGTTATTATATTTTGATATAACCATCTGTAATAATTATGACAACTGTTCACTTTCTGAGTTGGTGATACTACTTTTGCACCTTTCCACCAGGTTGCAGCTGGGAAAGCGGCTGGTGTAGTGGTTAGAGCGCGGGACTTCGTTCCCTGGGATCCCGCCAAATCAACAAGCGATTTTATCCAAGTGATAATGCTGCAACCCCTAGGTTTAGCCTGAAGTGATGTGAAAAACAACCCCAAGCTCGTCCTAGGAAAAAACCAGCTTGCAGCCCTGAATCCTTAGTTGGATGTTACCCATCACCATGCTGTTATTTCTGAATATGACAAACAATGGTGATCTTTCCCCAGCTTTTGTCGGAGTGGTGTTTTTTAGCACCAGGATGGAACCCTTAATGCGAATAAATTGAATGTTTTGAATCCCTGACCTGTTTGTTGGTAAATTGTCTTTCAATAACTACAGTCACTGTAACACAAACCACAAACCACTACACAACCACTACAAACCACTATAAATGTTAATTTAACTGTGAACCGGAGTACCTGTAAATGATAATTGTCTATTTGTTGCTAGTTACTGTGACTTTTGTAACCATCTGTTACCCACTTTAATCATAACTGTCTACACTGAAACTGTCTGTAGGACATAAGCTAACTTTTAATGTTTGTGTCTTTTAACTAATGTGTACTGTACACAATATCTATTCATGGGTAGTAGACGGTCCGGGGAATGGTCCCCCCAATCAGAATGCTCCATTTCAGCTTAGGGGAGGGGTGGGGATGAAATGGTGGGGGGAAAGACCACCTCTGTATGGCACATTCAGAAATACCAACTGGTTGACATACTGGTGATGTGTTGGGTAACATTCAACAAAGGATGTAGGGCTGCAACCTGTTTTTTTCCTAGGACGCTAGGCATTAGCCTGGGATTGTTTTTCAAATTACTTCAGGCTAGACCTAGGGGTTGAGGCCTTACCACTTAGATCAAATTCATTGGTGATTTGGTGGGATTTGAACACAGGTCCCTGGAAACCGAAGTCCCACGCTCTAACCACTACACCAGCCGCTCCCCCAGCTCCACCCTTGGGGAAAGGGGCAAAAGTAATATCACCAAGTCAGAAAATGAACAGTTACAATAATCATTAAAGATGGTTAAATCCAAATAAAATAACTAAGCATCTTGAGGAACTGTCATCTCAAGGGTGTGGCACACAGCACGTCAAAAATGTATGAGTAGGGGGAGGACAATCAAATTCCTACTCTTTAATTAGACAAATATATTCCCCATAAGAGCCAATGTTTGAATTCAATTGGCGGCCCTGATGTTAATTTTGTTTAAAGCTAAATTGACATGTAATATTACCATATAAATAAGAGTGAAGTCAATATTACAACAACCGAATGCGCTGAAATGAAAGTCTGAGTGAAGAATCTCCAAAGAAAAATCAAATAACTGCAACAAAGAGAAAAAAACAAATATTTTGAATAGTTTTTAACGTCAAATATTTATTTAAAATTGCTAAATAAAACTGTTAAAAGGTAATTAAAAATTATATTCAAATGTAACTACAATACCTAAATTGAATTAATGAAATAGTTAAGGATTTAAAATTCAAATTACGATAAGCACCCAATAATATATTCCAAAGTATGAAGCACCAAAATAATCAAGTCTCATAAAGTGCATACATAGTAATTACATTATAACATAACAATACACTTTTGTTTCCAATTTTAATGGTTAATTTGTAGACTAAACCCAACACTTTACAACAACTCTCTACCACTCTACTAAACATCAACTCCGGTTTAACGTATACTTAGATTTCTTGGTGTATGCAGTTTGTTAGAAAATTCCGAGACGTTTAAATATATTTTTAACCATTATATATAAAATAGTATGTATTGGTATAGCAATTATACTCATAAAAACCACTCATATATCAGGTATCATTTTTTCGTAAGGGGGCGGGCCTCAAGGAGGAATGGGTTGCTAAAGACATCAAAGTGATCAAAGTGACAAAAGATTCAACAAAACCCGACCTCAAAAAGTTGACTCTATCCAAAATGGCAGCATTTATTTTTCTACTTGCTCCTATTGCTACCCCCCCCCCCCTATCTCATGAGATAAACACTACAGTTCCTTAAAGTGGATTATAATAAGTACCATAGTATACAAATTTATACTTTATTATCTATAATGGTTAAAAATATATTAAACCGTTCCGGGAATTTTAGAACAAACTGTATTAACTTAATATTTATTTTTTTTATTTAATAACTTAACCTATTTAGTATTGGAAAAAGCTTCCCTCTTTTGGTTGAATGCAAATTACAGATTTATTGCAAGAATGAATTATTTAAAGATATTCAAATGTCCTATATACTAAATGAAATTAATTCGTTAAAGTGAGTCTTGGGTTGTTATCGATGAATAATAAATACGATTCATATAGTTTAGTATTAGGTATATGCAAGTCATGTATTAGATTTTTATAAAGTCTTTGATAAATATATTGTAAATTTTACAATGCATCATACTTTACAAATTTCCTTTTTCAAAAAATTGCTTTATTCTAATCGGAAATGAAATAATTATTCGATATTTTCAAGGCACAAGAAAAAATTGTCTAAGTTGGGGTGTTAAGGTAATTATTAATTACGAATAATCTAATAAAATAAAACTATAATTTATCGATTGTCTTCTCGTAGCCAATCCTAGTAAATTTATCAGTTTATAATATAAAACCCCATACCTGCTCAGCAATACTATCGACTTCTTCAGTTGTGACCAATTCATGAAGAGTATTAGCAATTTCGCTCACCTGTAACAATATGGAATTAATCTATAATTAAACATATTTGACATGGTTTATTTAATTTTGTTTACTCTGGATTTTCCTTGAGTTTGTAGACTGTGTTCTGCATGACTATTTTTTAGAAGATACAAGAAAGATTTATCTAAATCTACAATACCACAGGAAAGGAAAGCGACTCCAGTTCCCATTTTCAAGTTATATTAGGTAGTAAAAACTGTTTTGTAACTAAGAAACTATGTTGATTGTAGTTTTTTACGTTTGCAATCAGGTAAAATATCGAACCATGATCTTAAAAACGAATATTAAATGTAGAATGGTTTATTTCATATAAAATTGACTTTAAGATGTACAAGAAGACATTTCGTCTGGACCAAAAATTATTTTTCACCACACTACGATGTTTTTGGCTGTATTACATACATTGGTGGCTGAAAGTTACGTTTTGACCATTCCAGCTGTCATCGGAATTTGGGGACCGAGCAGGTTTTAACATCCCGGGGCCGCAAAATCAGCTGTCTGCTTGCATATTAAACAAACAGTATCCATAGCATTGTTTTATTTTCACCGTTGCCTAGCAACTGAACTGTTTATTATTATTTTGCTGATTCCTGAAATTACTTCTTCACATAACCTTACAGTTGTAGTTGTGTTGACTATCAGTGTGCATTATTATTGGGGTGAATAGTAGTAGTGTGGTGAAAAATAGTGTTCGTACCACGGACCGAAAATGGTTTTGCAGCTCTCGATCGATTTAAGTTCTCGACTTCGTCTCGAATTTAAGAACTATCTCGAGCGGGCAAAACCTGGTTTTAGGCCCTAGGTACGAAATATACTATATTCAAACTGAATCATTCCTAGAATATCAGACTGATTGAGTTACTGCCCAAGACCCATTTCTGTCCTAGCTTAGTTCTTGACACAATGTTTGTTTATATCATAAATATTAGCCCTTTATAGTACTGAAAGTGGTATTTTCCTATTCACACTCGTGTTTCATATGTGATGATTGGAGTAATTGCCAGAAAATCACTTCCGGTATGAAAACGAAAGTCCGGTACTTCCGGTAACGAAAGTGCAAAAATACTCAAATACAGAGTAAAATACCTTAGTGCGATAAAACTTGTTATTTTTTCCAATAAACAGCATTTTAATATCAAAATTAAAGCAAATGGTTATAGAAAAAATATATTAAAACGAGAAATTTAGAAGTTAAAGTTCAAGGTTATGTCCATTACGCAGTGAACGAGCTTTACAAGCTTAAACAATGCTAAAACAATGAAAAACTAACAAATTGATACTTGTTTTCAATTTTGCATTGTTGACCAATAAAGACACCTGATTTCAGCAATAGAAATATCACTAGCGCGTAATGGGCAAATAAAGAACTGATTGAAAGCATCAATCAAGTATTAATCTTATGTAAATTAAGAGCTTGAGTAACAATTATATTCTTTTATCATCACTGTTGGCGAAAATAGGTACTTTCTGTAGATAATAATGAAAGAATTTTCTTCGGTTCGTAATAAATTGTCCTTTTGAATTAGTTTGCTTTAATGTTTGGTGTATACAACCAAAATCAGTATTTGAAAGTAAGAAAATCTTTTAGATGCTCTCTTTTTTGTAATCATATATTTATAGAGTATATTTTTAAGGTCAACTTATTATAAAATAACTTTTAATACTATTACCTAACTTACCTTATATGAAACACTGTTATATACACTAACAACGAAGAGAAAAATTACTAACTGATAAACCAACCAAATCAGAGATATTATGGTTGAGCTGGTTTTTACATAATCGAAAGTCGTTTTTACGTCACTAGACACATAGATCTCCACCATTCGGTCTACAATGATGGTGCACAAACTAGGAGCAACAGAAATCACAGTTTTACAAAACGTAAACACTAAAATCGTAGAGTACTTGTTGTTAAATATCCTACTAGCTTTACAAAGTAGAAGGAATATATTGCTCACTACTAACAGGTTTTGACCTGCTAAGTTTTTGTTTTTCACACGCAGTTGATCCCATAACGAACTATTTAGTTTCACTGCAACTTGGAAAAAACGCTGCAATACTTTCACTTGATGCAATTGGGTTGCCAAATCGAACGAAACACATATGATGTACTGTATGTGGATTCTTAGAACCAATGAGTCGAAACCTAATCTCCAAACAGCAATTATATCTAAGACAACGGTTGATACAAAAAACAAACTCAAGAAGGTAAATGATCTCCATATGTGTCTTGAGTCGTTGAAATCTAAGTTATATTTAAGTATCAAAAGTTCATTATTAATTTTCTGTAATACGCCAATTCCTTTCAAAACCAATCTTTCTGTCAATAGGGTCACGACTAATTGTAAAATAGGAGCTACACATTGAGTTAAAATCAGAACAAGGATTGCAATCTTCTTGGCGTTGTTTTCAACCAAAACATTAACGAAAATAGAAAGTTCTCCCATTAGGACATAGATGTTTGCTGAGAACAAAATTATTAGAAGTAAGCAATAAGCGATTTTTTTACGAGATGTTCCAAAACCATTGTTAGTTTGTGACACCAAATGTACACAAAAAACAGCATCGACGATTTCAAGAACATTGTTACGTACATTGATTGTATTCAAATACATTGTACCAAATTAAACACTATGCATAGAAAGTAGTTTTTTTTTTTTGTGGAACAGCGCAAACATTTAGAGATAAAACTAGCAATATATAGTGGGTACACGGACGTGTCGATTTTTCAACCCTTATTGATTATATTTTAGTCATTCACTGAGTCAGCTGCGCTGTAAATAATAAAACGCGTCAAACCACGAACAAACACAATTAGTTACAAATATCTTTTATGGAAATTGATAATGTTTTTAGGCTTATAATTTATTTCATACACTCTCGAACCTTTAGATCTATACGCATTTTCTTAATATTGAGAACATTCAAAATTTGTTTTTATAAAATCATGTATACTTTATTTGCGTTTCTGGTTCATAATAATGTTTTTTGCCGTGAGTATTGAAGACACACCTGAAAATTTTGTACATTTCTATCAAGAAACTAATTATTAGCTATATGCACTATGATGCCTTAACAGTTGCTAGCTTTTGAACCTTTGCCACTACCATGTGATTTTTATGTATAGAAAATATATCACAGTTTCATTGATTTTTAGTGTTGAATTATCGTAGATGTATTTCCTCCTAAAGAACCTATTGTGTACAGTTTTGTAGTTAGGCGTTCCTACAACCTAAGGTGGAGTGGTTATATCAAATGCGGCCTTGGTAGAGTCCGAATTATCTAATTGACAGACCAATGTTTTGTGGTGTTTTAAATAAAACCTCTAATATTTCACCAAAAGTTATTTTACTTTCTCCCCCTAACATAGTATATGGAGAAATACTTTTTTCATCAAAATTTTCAAGTTTGAGTTTCAAGTGGATATATTTGTTTTGGGTCCCCATGAACACAAAAGTATTTTTTGAAGTGATTTCTGTGTGTATTTGTGGATGTTTACAGAGCTACAGACCATACTTGGGGTCCGATTTTGATAATAAGATGATATTATTGTTAACAAAAGATACATTTAAATGCAAATATATTTTTCTAGATTCTACCGGTGTTATTTCTGTTCATCCGTGTATTTTCGGGGGTGGAAAATCTTTTTGCTGACTAATGATTGTAAATCCAATTAGAATTCTGTCGCATAAACACTGAATGCCATTACGCTCAGTGACAGCGATTCAGCGTTTCCAACGACAAACGAATGACAAATCTAACATCTGTAGAGCTGCTAGCGCTGCATTTATCAATTCATACTGGACAATATTAATATCTACAATCAAATTCTAAGGGACTTAGTTTCATGGATATAGTGCAGTGCATTTCTTAAGCTTTGGTTTAATTTAAATAAGTCTACAAGTAGTATAATTTTAGATTACAGACAAAAATCATAGGTTTATTGGTTAAACTAGCAGATTTGTACTGATTTGATAACATGAGGTAGAAGCAATGACCCAAAACAATTCTTCACCTCAGGACAGTTGATGGATGAAAAATATTATTAGGATATTGGATGGTTATTATGGTTATTATAATGTGTTCTATTCAATTCGAGACCTCTTGCTTCATATTAAATGGAACACTGACCTTTTCCCAGCGTCTATTCATCGGGATTTTCAATCAACGAACTTTTACAAAACCGCCGCAAATCAACCCTGGAATTAAAATGAGTTTTACAATTTTACTTCTTTTTTATAATCTGTGTGCAAGGTGTGGCTTCATGTCGAGTCATTGTTGTTTGCAATTTTAAATATATTTTCGTTGTCGTGTTACGTTAATTATCATTGTTTCTTTGTTGTGTTGTTACCTCGTTGATAAAATTGAGATTATTTTACTGGTGGCAATTGCTTATTGTAATGATCTCAACTATTTATTCCTCTAGGTTCCTGCCGAAATGGTTTTCTACATGACTGCAATTATCATTGGATAAATTTGTAACTTGTATTATTTCAATAGACATGGTTTAGCCCCTGAGCTGAATTGATGACTAATATAAATACCTCGTCACGTTTCTGTATATTACAGCTGTTTCGGCATCAAAATGCCATCCTCAGATACACATACATCCACCTGAATTGGCGTCGTTAAACTGTACACACACACGAACACGATAAAAACATAAAAACACGTAAAACAAGAGACAGGCCTGTCACGTACATGATTGCTACGAGTACGGAAGCTGAAATTGTTTGGTTGTATTATTTTGAATGGCCAATTGCCGTCTATCTATGCAAATCGTCAAATAAAGAAAATATTTAACTGTAAATATAATTAAATAAATAATAATTATCATTATTATTATATTTAGTTATTCATAATCATTACAACTTGCCCCAAATCCTTTTTAGGACCTTTTTTTATTTGAAGGAAAGTAGAATAACACAATGACCTACGTAAGACAAAGATAAATCTAGTAAAAAAATAAACCAAACATTATTTATGCATGAAAACAAATAAGATGCGAAATAAATTAAACTCCAACAAATCTCGAGATTAAACAACAAAATTTCCTAGGATCCACAACAGTCTGTGTACAAAGCGGCTTCTCATAATACAGCTTACGACTGTATCTCCAGCTCAGCTCATCGTGACACAAAGAATCAGCTGATGCCGAGACAAGATTGCGTTTCATGAAAATAATTAAAATATAAATTAATATTTAAAGGGAAAAAATGTGTCTAATATAATTTTGAACCAAAAGATCTACTGTTCGAAAACCTCTTGCATCGGAGGAGAAAATGTATTTGAACCATACCTGATGAATACGAGTTTTTAAAGTGGATATTTAAGCACATCCTCAATCAATGAGCAAAGAATAATTAGGGAATATGGCTTTAAACGCGTTTGAATAATATTAGGGCCTATAGTATAATAAAATGGATATTATAGCAATGCAAATATTTTAACTCAAAATGAGTACTAAAACTATAATACCTACTCAATTATGTATGCGGTATGGTTGTTTTTTAGTTAATAATAATAGTTGAGGTTGTATGTTTTGGTTTTTAACGCACCGACCCAATCACACCAAAATGCCTACCCATACAGATTCTGCTGTATGTAAATGCAGTGTTGAGGCAATTTCCACATAGTTCATACATCTTTTAAATTTAATTTCTACTATTAAGGTTATGAGAACTATAACCTAGTAGTATTATACTTATTACACTTACTATAGTATAATAAGAACCATAACGCTATTCTGAACAATACTAATAGCTACTCAAATGTTGTTTTCAACAAAATACGACGACTATATTTAGTTGGAGTAATTAAGTTTAATTCATGATACAAACCAATTTCAGATAAAGCTATATAGTAACATACGTAAATGTATATAGTATCTTATGTAGCCAATATAGTTATTTCCCGACTATTTAAATTTTATCCAGGAAAGAAAAATATTTTACAAAGTATGCCAAAATACCCATCTCCAATTGGGCAATATCAGTCGCCCATAAAAAAATATTGTAAGATATGTTTTATTACTGTATATTTTCTGTGTTAATGTTTATTCTATTAGTGTAAATATATTTATGGGTGTTAGAATAAATAATCCATATTGTAATACTAAAACATAAACTCTGTCAAGATGTTTCATTACAAAGCAAGCTTTCGGGGTTAAAATCAATTAAATTAAAGTTTATTGCTTTATTTATTTTACTGCATTGAAAAAGCTGCATACACTTCATTCCAACCTTCTTAAAAGAACTATAAATATTACCAAACCCTAAGACCGACTTGATTATATAAGAAGAATGAAGATGAAGTAACGAAGCAAAGGGTAAACAACCAAGAATCGTTTATCTTCATTGCTGAAATAAGCCGGCGATCCTAACTTGAACATATTGTCCAACAATAACAATATACACATAAAAGGTTTTTATATTTGAAAATTTTGTTTTAAATAACAAACTAATGTAAATAAAAAATAAAAAATATCAATATTCATAATAGTAAAAATTTACTAAAAAATATAACTAATGTAAAAACATAATTATTGTAGTGATGTTTTTTTTTACTTAGAGTTTTTATAAAACTATCGGTCATAACCGCAATTTTGACTGAACACATTTTTTACTTGATAAAGTGAGTAAAATAAAGATATGTAACTAGTGTAATGTTACTTAGGATATTACTCAATAATCTAATACATATAAAAATGTTCACAGGAATTTACTTGTTTAATTAAATACCTTAACATAAACTTATGTAGAAGTACATTTCAGTAAATTTCCATATTGCAGAGATTTTGTCATAAATGTATTTTCAATCGTCACCATTAAGGTGACAACACAATATGTTTGAATTATATCACTTTATCATACTAAGCTTCAATAATATAAGTGAATTGAAAAAAAATATTTAAACACTATACATTAATTAAACTAACAGTTGAAACATTATATAGAATACTTCAACATTTATAATCATATTGATTCTATTGTTAACTTATACAAAGTGTAAAATAGTCCAAACTGTTTGTAGTGCATAGTTCAATTTAGCTGAAAGTAATAAAAAAATTTTTCAAAATAATTCTGAATCTTTATAATATTTAGGCTTGAAGATTATTTACATTAAATTTAAAACCTTAAGCGGTCCTATACCTCTACAGAGACAATAGCAGCATTAAGACAAAGGCATTCGTTTAGCGTATTGTGTTTTCAGCTGCTCTTCAAATCTTAAATGTTTTCATCATATTACAAAATTGCATGGTTCTTATTTATATTTTTAAGCTTTACTCTAAAACATTATTTGTTAATAATGTTTTATAGGAAAGCTTAAAAATATAAATAGCATTACAAAAATATTGTACAGTAGTACAAAAGTTCCTTATGGACTTTGCCATTGAATCTTTAATCCAAGTTCCTTCAATATATCCATTTTTTATTTAGGATTGGATCATTGATTTGTATTTTATAGCTTTCATAACCGGAAACGTACTCGTAACGATAACTTTCCAGTTGTTTATGTTGACAATAATTTGTTTTCATTTTCAGGTACGTTCCTTTAAGTAGATAGTCTTTCAATGCGTGCTGGTAAGTTTTTACAATTAGCTTTTCTTATACAGGGTGGCTGGTCATCAGTGTTACAAAAATTTTTTGGCGTAAGTACTAAGTAAATGCAGTGTAATGATGCATATATAATTTATAAATAAAAAACTTTTTTAAAACAAAACGTTTTTAAACGCACTAAAAATTAGAAAATAATTCATAAATATGTGGAGAGAATAATTACTTATAAGATTCAAAACGAAAAACGTGGGGTCCATGCAATGGATAATTTACAATTAGCTTTACCTATTGAACTAATGTATTATTATCAATTGCATGCACCCCACGTTTTTCGTTTTAAATCTTACAAGTAATTATTCTCTCTACATATTTATAAATTATTTTCTAATTTTTAGTGCGTTTAAAAACGTTTTGTTTTAAAAACGTTTTTTATTTATAAATTATTTTCTACTTTTTAGTTTTTAATGCGTGTGGGTGTTAAATCTATTTCATGCATCTATATCAGATTAAGACAGAGGCATGTGGTAAATCTAAGGGTTATTTGAGTTTCTTTTCATATAATTATGTATTAGATTGAGTGTATGGCCTACCTACTAACTATAGATATATCAATCTATTTAATTTTTTGTTTACTTTATATAATACTAAATAAATAACAAATGACATTACTAACAAAAACCTTTATATCTGCAATCAGATTGTTTATCTTTATTTTGAAATGTTTGTTTGTATAAAGAATCTCTTGGGAGCAGAACCTGTACCTCTTAACCTCTGCTCTTCGAACTGTCAAATTTAAGTATTTACAGCTGACTTAAATTAATTGATGTATTTACATTTTTACAAAATGTAAACATGAAAAATTTGGAAGCCCATGGGGCGTAGCCCAAGGGAAATATGAAAATTAAATTATATTATATTGCATTGTCATGCATTTGTGAGCTATGTTTCAAATTTCAAGTCTCTAGCTTATCGGGAACATCGTTTAAAATTGATATCAAAATTTGTAGGAAAGCGAGCTAATAAAAACAAGCCCATGGGGCGTAGCCCGAAAGGAAATATGAAAATTAAATGATATAATATTGCAATGTCATCCATTTGTGAGCTATGTTTCAAATTTCCAGTCTCTAGCTCATCGGGAAGTATCAAAATTTGCAAGAAATCGATTTAATAAAAACAAGCCCATGGGGCGTAGCCCAAGGGAAATATGAAAATTAAATTGTATAATATTGCATTGTCTTCCATTTGTGAGATATGTTTCAAGTTTCAAGTCCCTAGCTCATCGGGAAGTTAGTATAAAATCGGTTGCAAAATTTGTAGCGGACAAGAAAGCGACCTAATAAAAACGTTTTAAAAAGGTTCCAATTCCAAAAATTAGCTTCCCAAAGAATTATTTTATTTTTTTCAAAAATAACTATGTTTTCAAACTTAATACAGCTATTTCTCAGTTACCTGTAAATGGATTTGAGTAGACAATGTCATTTTCGTGTTCTACATTAAATTTTGAATAAGAATGATACAAAATGACGGAGTATCAGTTGTAAAAACTCCATTGTAAATAGATTCAAAGATAAAAATTAAGATGTTTGAAAAAAATTTAAAAAAAACATTGGTCTATTGTATTTTTTCACACCCTGTATACAAGAAAGTGTCCAAATATGTTAAAAACTGCGCCATTTTATAAGCTTTCCAACCATATGCTACACTATTGAGGTTTAGAAATTCTGTTGTTTGTTTTAGTGGTTTGAATACCAGAAAACAGGGAACTTTTTTACTGTTTTTACTGTTAAAGCTGAAACAAAAATACAACTTTTGCTTAATACATACCGGCTTTCTATGTTTTAAATGTTAAAGACACCCCACTGTTCTTGAGGACAAATCACTTGCTGCCCATCTGGCCACACTCCACACTACAGCCATTTTTCACCACCCAACTGTAGTTTTTTTCTCAAGCCCACACTCACTTAATATCACTTTCCTTGCCATCTGCTTTCACCTAAATGCGTGTTATCACTTATATGAATACTTCAATAGTTATTTAAAATTAATTTTTATATTAGTTTATAAAAAGGTATTGTGATAGATTATATATATTCAATATTTTTGGAAATAGTACTTATTTTGTTCCCAGCAGTTATGCTCTATTCGATCCTGTGAATGTTCTCATCAATTTAAACAAAGAAATGGTTATTTGCAAGGCTACTTAAATCAAGGAATACGTCAAACCAGTATCTTGCAATTGCCTATTTAAAACATATAATCCACATATACAGGGTGTTTTTTTTAAAAAACTTGCATCTTTATTTATGTAAAAACCGCAATAGATAGAAATATGCAGATTGCGGGAATCATCTATTGACGTAGGGGGACCAATTGTTTTGAATTCAACGTTACATTCACATTCCCCCCCTTCCCCCCCCTGCCACCAACTTATTTTTTTTAAATAGCAAGGTACCCCTTGTGACATATCAAATAAAAGAGCATAAAAAAAGAAAATGTTTGATGAAAAAAAATTGAAAATCGGTTCATAAATTTGTGAGATATTCCCCCCCTCACCCCCCCCCCGGAACTTAATTTTTTTTTAATAGCAAAGTACCCCTTGTGACATATCAAATGAAAGAGCATGAAAAAAGAAAATTTTTGGTGAAAAAAATTTAAAATCGGCTCATGAATTTGTGAGATAATCACCCCCCTTTTCCCCTACCCATAACTTGTTTTTTAATAGCCCTTGTGACATATCAAATGAAAAATAAATTTTGCCAAAACTTTTCTTTTTTCATGCTCTTTCATTTGATATGTCACAAGGGGTACTTTGCTATTAAAAAAATTAAGTTCCGGGGGGGTGAGGGGGGAAATATCTCACAAATTTATGAACCGATTTTCAATTTTTTTCATCAAAAATTTTCTTTTTTCATGCTCTTTTATTTGATATGTCACAAGGGGTACCTTGCTATTTAAAAAAATTAAGTTGGGGGCGGGGGGGGAAAGGGGGGGAATGTGAATGTAACGTTGAATTCAAAACAATTGGTCCCCCTACGTCAATAGATGATTCCCGCAAACTGCATATTTCTATCTATTGCGGATTTTACATAAATAAAGATGCAAGTTTTAAAAAAAAACACCCTGTATAATTACTAGCCACCATATCCGCCATATCCGCGTTTCGCAATGGGAAGAAGAGTCTAAATAAATAGAATATTATGAATAATTAGAATAATGAATTGTACTTGCTGTACTGAATATTTATTTACAAAATCATTATTTGCTAAACACCTGGCTTATAACAATATGGCAATCCTAATATTAAGTGTATTTATAAGAATAGCATAGCAACTTTTAAGCCCACAAATATCTAAAGGCAAGTTGGGTGAATTACTAACAGTATTATTTATGAAATCCATCTCAGATTGAAACTCGTTTTCCTTCTTACGTAAATTAACCTTAATTAGGAGTTGAAATAATCCTATTCATGCGAATGTGTAAATTTAAATGTTACTATTATTTTTTTTCTATAAAACCAGTCACAAATAATATTTTGTTCATCTGTGTAACAAACCAAAATATACCAAATGATTGTGGATAATAGTTTTATTTAGCAGAAAAATTAGCCCTATTAGTCCAATGTATATAAGAACATGTATCATGCATGCATGATGGATCGTGCGTCTAACTATGTAATATTTAAGTTTTTATAATAAAGTATTTTCCACTTAATTTTCATATCACATGTATTTAATGTTCATATAAATCTTTGAACATCTTTATGAGATTTAAAAAAGGCGTTTTGCATGTACACTTTACTCCTGTTTATTAAATACTAAACTATATAAAACAGTTATTAATATCATCATTGTAAAGCTCTAACTATTTTTTTCAATAATTTTCTAATTAATAAAAACTAGAGGTCGTCCAGTGGCCGAAAACTCGACCAAAATATTTAATGCACAAACCTTTCTATTTTCACCCCATCCTGTAAATAAAACATGTGACTCGAATATCTTCCATTTTGTTTTGATATACTGTTTATATGTACTTTGTTGTTATTTTATCACCAGCATAGCAACCCATAAGCCCCATGTTATTTTTTTTACAAATTTCAAATCTATTTTTTGTGCTTATTTTTGAACCTATTTTAATTTATAAAGAGATTCTGCACATCTACAGGAATATATCTTTCTCCTACGAAGATTTTCCCTGTGATGCACACGGGCTGGGAAAAAAGGTTTTAAAGAAACATGCTTGCCTATTAATGTATAGATTGTTCATTTACTGTATTAATTATATAAGAATATTGACTCCTTCATTTTTTGTCAACTTTCACGTTTGATCCAATTTTGTTCAAGTTTTCGTTGCACTTCCATCTAAGAAGTGTACCAAGCTGTAAGCTACATCTCGAACACTTGAAGTTCCCATGAGGATTGGAACTTCTCAGGGACGATGTTACTTATCTCGTCTACACTACATGGATCTGATTGAAGTTAAGAAGTTTCTAAGCTGTTTTACACCAGTAAAATAAAATAAATAGATTTTTTTCAATAATTAGGTATGGTGAACTTTTATTTAAATCTAATGTTTACGATACATCAAATTAACTGATTATTACATCACATTGTACAATGCTTATCAGCAATTTACCTGTTAAATTTATTTTTCATGTCCTTTGAGATGACGAAAATAAAAAGATTGCATATCAAGAATTTATTTTACACAGTTTAATTCATTTAGTCCAATAAGGCTGCAAGACTGTATAACCTTTTAGATGGTTCTTAAAGAATAAATTAGCTTACCAGCTTATATTTGTTTGTATAATAAATCAATATTATCATGTTCACATTTTTTCTATTCGGGGTCCACATTACTATATAAAATATTTTCATGGCTAAATTTAAATGTACAAGTATAAGGGTAACGAATCAAAATCCTAAAACGTACAGAGAAATAAACCATTTGTTATTCAAAATACAATTTAAAATTTGCTTTTCTAACAGCTGCATTCAAAGCAAAAAGGAACATTGCGACATTTATTTATACGTGGGGAAAATTCTTATTTATAGGTATATTTTAGATTTGGTGAGTCGGTGGCTCAGTTGGTAGCGTCACTGACTTTGGGCCCAAGACAGAAGTGTCGTGGGTTCGGATCCTGGTCACTGCCACAAACTTTTATCAGTACAGTTCACCTTTGTACTGTACCGGCTCACCCCTTGCTTTCCTGGATACGTTCCACGCACAGATCCTTAGTCTATGCGGACGGGCAAATGCAAGGTTAAAAGAGGCTGCCAACCTCTTAAAAAAAAAACACACTAATTTTAACAAAGTAGAACATTCTCACTAATAAATAAACATTTCTTAAAGCTCTTAGCCTTAATCATTGTCTTGAAAACAAGCTTAAATAAAGTGTTTATGTTTCCATAAACCAGTGACAATCATGTGTCAAATCAATTCAGTTTCGTGACCAACTTTGTAAAAGATTCCACTTCACCGCAAATCTCCATTGTTATAAATGTGGACGTCCGACTGAAGATGTCACCCAGACAGGGGCGTGATTGTAACAATTTGTAACTCTCAATTTCAACATGTTTCGTCTCCCTCGAAAAACCTGAGAATATTGTGTATTTATTGTTTAAGTACTGGTTTTTGTATAGTTTTGTGTGTGTGTGAAAATGAATGTAATTTGGGTTGGGTTAATAAAGACAAACTGTATTAGGTTCATATTTGTTTTGGCCAGAATTAATATTACTAAATAAAATCGTTCAGGGTTAGATTATAGACAAAAAGAATTAAATATAGACCGGCAGCTGTGCTGCGGTTACCATAGGTTCTGTGCACACCACTGGGAGCGCTACGTAACTACACGGCGCTCCCAGCGGTGTGCGCCAGAACCTGTGGTAACCATGGTAACCGTGGCATGGTTGACAGTCTATATTTAATTCTTTTTGTCTATAGTTAGACGTACAAGAATAAGGATAACTTAATATAACAATTATTTAACTAACGAAAGGCTAAAATCTATCAACGTTTGACAATACATAGTTTTCTTTACCAATAACTAGCCCACAACAAATTATATAAGGATAAAATAATGGATGTTCATTATTAAGGTTTTCTTTTGTTACTTCCTTTTTTAGGTATTTATTATGTACTGAACGAGTGAATACCATTAATGATATTCGGAAACACATTCCATGTATTTTCATGTATAAATCCTTTACATAAAATGAACAAAATCAATCAAACACCCTTGCACATGGAAAATGTATACGTTGTAAGGAAATAACATGTTAACAGTTCAAGAGCTCAATAAATGCTAATCAAACATTTTGTAGTTTATAACTTTAACTTTATGACATTTACTCAAAATGTAAATTATATTTGATACGACATTTCTGATAATTCCATAAATATTATTCATTTCAACAATCGTTTTAATGCATTCCAATTATTACCTTATTCAATTCTACTATTTGGATAAAATTAATTATCCTAATCAGAAGTTTAATACTGATTTCTTCAGGCGATGAACAGTTAGCCAAGGCAGTTTACTACTGAAATATTTACTGTATATATCTACTATATATTTACTGGAATATCTTTTTAATTTAGTTGAGCTAGTATGTAAATAATAGCTCAGAATAATAGGTCTTTTTCATACATTTCTTGCGAAATATATACAGTAACATTACTGCCTTCTTGATTTATATGCAATATATGCGTTGAAGTAAAATGGATTTTCTTGTTTCCTTCGTCTGTCCACTTATTGCATGAATAGAATACCACTTTCCCATCTTCGTATGTGGCTTTCGCAAAACCATTTGCTTCATACGTTCCCGTTTAATATATCAAAATTATAGTGAATAAAACGTGTCTTAATGTTATTGTAAAAAGTAATGTTTACATCGTCAAAATTTATAGGTAATATTGCATTTTAGTTTTATTACAAATCTCAAAGATATTTATTTTCCGTTAGGAAATAACGGTATTGTAAAAGATTACGACTCAAATAAATCCAAATTAAGACTAAAATCACAATTTAAAAAAATTACCGTTACGAGAAAAGTAAATATTCGTTCGTTTAAGGAGGGAAAATATCTTAATCGTACTCAACTATACATATTAAATAATATTCACGAAAATGTTGTTTTAAAATAAAAAGTTAACGTATTTCTTATTAATGGCTCATCCTTAATGTATTATACATGTAAACTCTATTTTATTATTATGTATAATGGATTTATTTGCAAATTTACATTGCAATATCTACAAAAGCAAGACGACTGTTTGTTCTAGACTGTTGTTTCATAACAATAGTCAATATTGAACAAAAGCTTCGTCTTAAAGACAGTCGTTTTCTATAGGGAGAAATATTTGTATTTAGTAAAACTTAAAGGTGCATTTATTCTTATTGAAATTAAAGTATTATGTATCACCATAGGCCTAATTTAAACAGATCACAATTAAACATTTTATTGTGATAACGTTTGTGTCTAGTGATTTTCAATTCAATTATTTTGTCAAATAAAATAACAGTAAAAATATTTAAGATATTAAACATTTTCAATAGTTTAAAATATTACAGTATTTGAATTGTGTTAAAACTTTGAGTACTGATCGGTATCCAAAATTACTCGTTGAACGTACAAATAATTAATAAAAGCAGTGAAGATGACTTATTTTATGTTTTTACTTTTGGTTAGTTAAAGCTATACTGCTTGTTGCTCTAAAATAATTTTAATAGCACCAACTAAATTATTCAAACCTGCGTGGATAATAGCTTTTAGCAATTTTAAATTGTATAACTGTAGATTTTTGTTTAAGTTCTAAATTTGAAATCAAACCCTTTTACAGTTCGTGAATTAAAACGTTAAACCATTCTAGATAATAATAAAAGCAATTTTCGTTACTAGCTTAATAATTAATGAAAAGTAAAGCAACTTTTTCAGCAGCTTTTTTTTGTTAGGCAAATGTAAATGTAAGGATAGTCATTGGTTAAGAAACGACGTGTAATTGGACGTTTGGAGATTTTGGCCATTCATCAATTCATTAAAATAACTGACCAACTCTTAAGTCCTTTGCAGTAGCCAACAAAGCAAAAGGAGAAGCCGAACTGTATAATTTACGTGTCTTTAATTTCAGTCCCGAAACAAAAAAATGACTACCAATTTACTAACTTAATTCAATTACAATGAACGGCCTATCAATCCTTGATTTAATTCGGTATTTTGACTACTATCAACACCTGAAACTATTATCCAATATTTTTATAGTCGCAAATCGATTTTTTATATTAAGTTTTTTTTACACCACAGTTTTCAAACTATAGGACATTTAAGATTGCAGGTGTTCTATGTGTCTTTTTGTCGTAGTGTATTAAAACATATTTTTTTTGTTTTTAGTTATTTCACTTTACCATTCGTCCGTGTTTGTTATACAATTAATGCAGTACCAAACTACCTACATTTCAAAAAGATTTTCAGTACCGTTGCTATATTTATCATGTGCAAAAAATGACAAATATAACTTACCCAACCTCTTAAGATATTTAATTTAGGTCCCATTTAAACACCCAGATTTTTTTATTTTATAATTATTGAGGTAAAATTAGTGATGTGCCAAAAATACTTGACGAAGTAGTTATAAATGTTTGGTATAATGTCGTTGAAGTTATTACAAGAGCCCAGTATAAAGGAAGGTTTAGGTCTTTGTTGTTTAAAGAAGCTTTCAAATAATTAAGCCCCACTCGCCTTATTATTTCTTGAAAAGTTGGTTGGTTGGAAAATAAATAATGGAATTTGTAGAAAACTGCTCGTTTGACAACCTTTTTGTTTCCTAAATTATACAGGGTGCCTCTAAGTAAACAGCCATATTTCGGAAAATTGTTTATTGGGTCAAACTAAAACTAAAATGCAAATATGTTATACTTGATTATTATTTTATTTTGATCCAAAAAAGCTATTTCCGGAGTGGGCTGTTTACTGACGGGTCACTTTCGATAAGCCAACGATATCTTTTTTTACGTGGTATATGGAACAAAAACTGTTAACATCGTGTCTACTTTGAATTTCCACCAAAGATTTGGTGACGATTCTTTTCCAACTTTTTAAAATATTTAAACTATTCCAGATAATCCTAGTCCTCTTTGTGGATTTGTTCTTTGTGCACAGATAAACACATTTTACAGCATTTTCTTAAAGCTACTATATTATGTGATATTTACTATAGTGTTATGAAGTGCTCCGTTTAACCCATATGTAACGATGTTCCATCGTACAACAAAGCACCATGTTCGAATTCGATTACAAATTCTGTCATCTTTTACGGTTTGAGATGGATTAAACTTTGAGGATTTCAAACTGAAATATCTAAATATGATTTGAAACCTGGTATGATAAATCTGAACGTAAATATTTAAAACATTATTATTTACCATAATAATTAATTATGTAAGGTTTCCGGTTTTTGCTCAAATGGTTCATAAATTAGAGGGTTATTAAAAGCCACGCACAGAAGTATATACAGATAACTACGCCCATGTCTATACGACACATATGTTTGCCTACGTACAAGAAAATCCACAAAAGAGAACCAGAATGATCAAAAACACAATGTAACAAAAATTGTTTTTGTTTTTCTCCATCACCCTTTTATTCTATATCCCATCTTACTACACGAATATAACCACTTTCAAACATAACAACATTTATCTACTTTTACTTTCCCCCTTATATATAGTATATGGAGAAAGTATTGTGTGTTTGTGGATGTGTACAGCTACAGACCACACATGTAAGTCCAATTTTAAAGAAATTTAGTATGTATTGGTAATTCATGGTATCTCCATGTTTTTTTTTTATATGTATACATAAAATAACGGAAAAATCAGATTTTCTAAAAAATGACCAGAATGATGTTCATACCAATTTAGTATGTTATATTCCTTTAGATTCTGAACAAAATGGTACAAATCATATTTCCGTAAAAATTATGGTTCAAAAGTTATTATAACTTATGTTATTTTCCCATTAAAATATCTCTTAAAATAAAAAAAAAAAATCTGATTTTGGGGGAAACCCCAGTTTTGATTCAAACTAATGCGATGTAGTGCTTATTATAAACAAAATAATGCAACCCTTTTACTGTAACAATTACGGTTCAAAAGTTATTGCAACTTTTGTGATTTTTTTCTACAAAATTATCCTAGGTGATCCCACCGCTAGCCCATGATATGTTGTTCACAAGCTTATGGGAGAAATTATTTGTCAGATTGCTGATACCGTTTATTTAAATGATGATAAATTGTAATTTCCAACCTTAAGTTACATGCAAAGTGGTCCATAAATAGAGTAATGTGATTTGATGTGACACGTTCGACTACGTAGAGTCACTGTGGTCATTAGAAACCCACACATGTCCCGTCACTAAACTGGAAGGTAGGGTTGATATATCTTATTCACGTGCTCAAAGGTCCCTTGTTTACAGCCGAACCTGATGAATTCGGCTTAGTATCAATAAATCGTAATTAGTTCAAGCGCAGGAATTTAAACGGAAGTCTAAGAATATTATAAATGAAATTTCTGGTGGGGTAAATTATTGTATTTCTCGCATATTAGTTGGTATGTCGCTGCTTCGATCCTAAGTTGTGGATATTTTTAATTTAATAGAATCTCAAACCATTTCGTTTATGAATATTTCATACTCTTAACATTTATATAAATTCTAAACTCGTTCTTAACTATTCTTATTTTTATGTATTAAAAAATATTCGAAAATTGTAACATTTCCACCTATTTATATTCTTGAATCCTTGACATTTGTAAAAAAATAACTTTCTCAATTTAACGTTTCTGTCAAAAACCACTACACATTGTGAAACTCACACACATTACCAATCCCTAAATATTCAACATTTTTCAAAAGACACTTACAGTACAATGCCATTACACTTTTCAATTATCTTCCACTTTCTCTTAAAAACCTTTCAAAATTTAAAAATTGATTAAAATCTCTTTTTGATAAATTTTACCTCTTACAGCGTCCAGGAATTCCTAACTCATATCAGCTCTAGGAATGCGATTGTAAATATTAATATTTAATATATCTCTGATATCATTTATAGTATAATGTAAGCCATTTTGTAAATCCGTGTATATATTTGTAAACCTGGTATGTAAGGCATGTTTTAAAAATAATATGACTTATTTAATGCAACTTGTTTTGTTAAAATTCTGATTAAATAAATAATTTTATTTGATGTCAGTATGTAGCTGTGGATATTTATAGGGATTCTCTGTGGATGCGATGCTTCCTGGTGTGGATTAACGTCCGCACTAGTGAGTACTACGACTATCCGCAGTACTTTCCTGATAATTAGACCAATTCGTAAATTACAAGGAAAAAATGTGGTTCGGATTCCACTATAAACTGTAGGTCCCTTAGTTGCAATTAGCTGTATGGGCTATTAATTAACAGCTGTGTCTAAGGAACATGTCGGCCTTAGTCACTAACAAGACTACAAGATCGCGCCACTCATCCTACACTCATCCTTCACTCATATTTGGGTTAAAATACGCACATAGTGGCGTCCCCA
>NW_026542596.1:114800654-115238509 GCF_028750875.1 Macrosteles quadrilineatus
TAAACCAACGACTAGAACTGATTATTTCGTGTAAAAACAAATAAATTAATCGATGTAACGTGGATATTAATTTAGGCGACTTTCCCTGTAAAGCCGTAGCTATTACCGTAAAGTCATATGTTAAAACCTAGACCCGGGACCGATCTCCTTTCCATTTTAAGGTCCCAAGAAGTCAAAAACTATATTCCTAATTTTTTAAATACATTTATGTACAAGAGAAAAAACATTCTTGTAGTTAGCAGGTTTTGGTCATATTTTCATGCCATTTGGAATTTGTTTTTATTTGATCCTGTTCAATTAAAATAAAATAAAACTTTTTTACTTCCTGGTAGCAGCAAACTTAAGTTACCTACTCATTAAATCTAGTCTTAATTGAAAATAAATATGACATGTTAAGGAAATATTTGAGAAAAAATCTCTCCAGGTTTGCTGCAGCGTGGGTATTATTTTTCTATGTCGTTCACTCTTCTACGTCAAAGAATATGTTCGTTAGTGTTTTATTGTAAATTATTGCGCATGGTTATATAAAGAGGTGCATGGATAATTAATAATGCGCATGGTTTTTTCATATACATAAGTATTGTCAAAAGGATAAATCTTATAAAAAATAAAAAAAATATTCACCCACTTAAAAAAAGTTCTGTATTTCGGCATAAGCCTTCTTCAGGAGCAAAACAAACCGAATAATGTGTTTTGTTTTGTTCCTAAAAAATGCTTATGCCGAAATATATAACAAAATTTGTTAAAAGTATGTAAATAGTTTATATTTTTAAAATAATAATGCGCATGGTATGGTTGTAAAAGTATCGAAATAAATACATATATTAAGACAAAGTATTGAAATTTTAATATTAAAAATCGTAAGAACATATAAATAGTAATCGGTTGCAAATATCCTGTGAAATGTGAATAAGGCTTTGTTATAGCAAGTAAGGCAGCAGATTTAATAAACCAGTATTAGGGTCTCAAGAGTAAGTATCGACCTTCAGAAGATTGAAGTTTACGCTTTACATATAATTAGTGAACATTTAACACCCTAACTTAACAATGTTAACTTTGATACTCAAAAAGGTACATTGTAAAAAGAAAAATTGATTTTAGTTGACCAAAGGATTTAGGTATGAGCGAATTTACGACCTCAAGTGGTTTTTTGGTTACCGAAAAAATGTGCAACTCTTTTTATTTCGTGGATAGGACAATCTTAATACACAATTAATATCTTTTAATGAAGGTTTTGACTAATTTTACGATAGGTAATTATGTCAAAATAAAAAAAAATTTCTAAATATATTTTATCAATCTAAGTTTTTTTACTAAGTTATAAATATTTAAAGTATGTCTCTGCTTCTACTTAAAAGTGTTGTAAGTTTTCCTTATCTAGTGAGTAATTTATCATGCAACTTTGGACACTGAACACCTCAAACTAACTTTCATTTCAAAGATACGATGTTTTTAAAAGTTGTCTAAGGTTTCAACCCACTATTAAGAAAATGCAGTATACATTCCATTTATCCTTGTTGATAGACTATGTTAACGAAATTTAAATGTAAAATAAAATATGAATTCGTTTAAAAATAGTATTACTCATAGAAAATTATTCGCTTTTTATTTTAATTGTAGTTTTGTAAGGACGTATTTGTTTTAGTTGGTGTTATTTATTATTTGTTGTTCTGTTACTGAATTTATCGCCATAACTTTTTGTTTTTGTGTGGGAAATGATAAATGGAACTAATTCTACTGTAAAAACTTACCTTGTAGTAAACGATATAATATTTTAAATCCTGTTGTACAAGAATTTTTTAAAAGTATACGGAAGTTACAACGCGTGTTTTTATTTACAAGCTCAAAACTTGCAATTTTCTGATTGCTCAGTGGCAGTTTCATGGGGCGTGTTGGGGGGGGGGGGGTTGTGTTCATGGGGGTTTGTTGGTCCAATCACGGAATGGATCGTGACTCACAGTTATGAGGCAATATAGCAGTCGTCAAAACTTCGTGAATACAGGTTTTATAGCATACATATTTTTCTATTAGGTTTGGTTGGGGTTTATGTTTGTAAGCCTGAACTGTACTAAACGGTTTTTTTAATAGTTCATAAATGAAAATAAATTTTAAAAAATCTGTACTAAACCGAAACTGCAACAATTTTTTTAGAGGTTAGCAGCTTCCTTTAACCTTGTATTTGCCCGTCCACATACGCTATGGGCCTATGCATAGAACGTTTGCAGCAAAGCAAGGGGTGAGCCGGTATAGTACAAGGGAGAACTGTACTGGTAAAATTATTACGGCAGTGATGAGGATTCGAACCAACGACATCGCTGCCTTGGGCTTAGAAGTATGTGACGCTACCAACTGAGCCACAGACTCACCAAACTCACTCACGTATTTTAATCACATCTGTCACATTAAACAAACATATTTTATTAAGATTTATATATTTTTAATTCATAGCCTATTGTGTTTATATAATACTTTTTTTGTGTAACATTCGTTTAATTTTTTTACCTACGACAGTTTTTTAAAGTAGCCGTTTCAGTACAGTTCTTAGAATTGAAAAGTATCTCATAACAGCATTGTTTACATTCATAACAGCATAGTTTTACTCATAACAACACGGGTAACGGACCAATGAGGTTCAAGGATTGAGAGAGGAGAAGCAAAATTGTAATGATTCGAAATTCAACTAATCAGCTATTCAGGCCAATTTAATTGTTGATTGGTGCATTTAATATTTGATACAACGTTTCGTTGCATCAATGTCAGTGGCAATTAGAGGTTATAAACAAAAACATAACCTCTCTCAGAAGTTATGAGTAGTGATTTTTAGTAATTAAAATACCGTCGTAGGTAAAGTAGTGTACGCAACTCGCGTAAATGAGCCTTGGCGAGTGCCTTAAAAACTTTTATCTTTACGCAATCGTTGCGTAAACTGTAAACTTGTATTTTTGCTCTATATGAAAAACTCGATCTAAGTCCAACATTATACTACTGTAAGATTATTGAACACGATTAACGTGTATTTTGTTTCCTAGAAGAGTTACAATGTAAAAAATTCATATTTAAGAATGTTATGGTTTTATTCTATCATTAAACTAAATAAAGTGTTAAAAGGTTAAATAAGTTCAAATTCTAAGACATGTTATATATTACATATAGAACATACTCTATACTTGGTTTTCAAAATTTTAAGACGTGTATACCATTATAAGGATATGTGTATAAAATTCAACATATTGGAAGGTGCGATTTTTGTATGAAGGAGCTCAAATCTTCACTTAAAGTATGTATATGCTTGTAGAATAATCGTTCAATTTAAAATGACGTTTATTCTATTTGAATATACAATACGCCTGCATTTACGGAGTAAGCCGGCAATACACATTATATCATGCTTATATTCTGAGATATTGTGACATTAAGCTAGCTCTTTATCTCTTATAGATATTATTCCAAGTAAATACTAAATTTGAGTGTATTTCGTTTTACTTGCAAGTTAGATATGGGGATTCACAATTTATTTTTGTAAAAATTTGTATTTGTATCCCATAAATTTAGGATTGATTGAATAAATTGGTGAGTACTTTTACCATCGTCTAAGTAACTATGTTTCTTCCAGTTAAGTACTGTAAACTAAAAAAAATATTAAATTAAAAATAATTGGTGTCCTATAAGCTAGTACAGTTGAATGAATTTTATTATTAGGTTAAAATACTAAATCGTACAGTGTTGTATTGAATTTATGTATTAACGAGCAGGGTACCCGTACTTCGTACGGGGTTGGCGTGTAAGTATGAAATGCTTATTGCAGTTATAATCGTGCTTTACCCTTGCAATGGGAGAGGACGCGGTTTGAGAACATTTTATAGTATAACACATCTACCATAGACATGTCCATCTTGTCCTACCACTGCAAGTAACAATAGAAAAAAGTAAACTATCAAACATTCGCACAACACCACAAATTATTTATTAAATTTAAGTATAAGCACAACTGTAAACGATTTTACTTTAGTAGTTCTCATTGTGTATCAGAGATTTTTGCTGCTGCTTTAGTTCAACTTCAAAATAAGCTGTTGTCATGGATGGAAAAAATAATAGTCTTCAAGCCTGTTGAAAAACCTTGCTATTAATATCATAGAACCAACTTTTTTAGTTAGAATAGCTGACAAAATGTTTTTATCCCTACAAAAATAAATAATCGTAAGATTAACATGGGGAAACTCCAAAGCCACTGGTGGGGGGGGGGAGCCCGAAACGACTTTTGACATATATTTAAGTCTATATGTTAATCGGGAATGTGAGCTACCATCATGCCAAATTTCAGCCCAACCCGACCAGTAGATAATGCGTGATTAAAATTTAAACAAATAAACAAACAAACACACAAACTTTCACATTTACAATTTTAGTATGATTATATATTGTATTTTATACATTTTATTACATATTTTAAGGGTTTATATAGTATTTTAATAGTGAAAACATTTATACCTTTTTACTAACCTATTTCATTCCTCAACACTGTAGTGACAAGTTCCAGTGTAGAACACAACTTCTAAAGATAAGATGATGGTTGGAAAGTAGGTTTCCAGCTTATGTTTAAACAATGAGGTGCCTCAATGTAAGTGGGTCTGTAAGATATGAGATTGAGATGGGCTTGTAGGCTAGGTCCACACATTGTGGCGTTTTATACCAATATACCTAAGAGTTAAGCCATCTTAGGAGGATTAATCGTATCACCTTTTCATTTTACAGATTAATTATATTTTCAAATTGGTTTTATAATCAATCCTTCATACAAATCGCCCTTTGTTGTTCGCTTGTTTGTAAAATGTTTTACCAAAGAATTCCTAGGTGAAACAAAAAAGATTTTATAAAAAAGTCAATTCCTTTACTTAAACCTGTATAAGGACACACCATGTGTATTTTTCCATAAAATAGTTGTTGTTATTAAAGTTAAATCTTATAATATTTTCTAAACAAACTGATTTGGACATTTAAAATTATATTAAGGGATTCTTTACATAAATTAACTGAGTTCGGTTTAAAACAAATAGGCCTAAGTATAGTTCATTAAATCAAATTGATAAAAATGTATAAGGAAATATCTTTTTACAGTATATGTTTTGTTATGGTTAAATGAGTGGTTGGTGGGTTACAATTATTTAAAAAGCTCACTGTTCAAGACTTTTTCCCCCTTGATCTGCATTTAACATGTGTATATTTATTTATCATATGTTATTATTTCTTTCTGTTTACTTTTTTATTACATTGTTTTTATTGCTCAAGTCAACATGGTTTATTTTTTATAATTTTAATTTTACCATTTCCCATTCCAACACTCACCATGGCGGGTAACACTAAAATATTTGCAATTAAAAAATTATTCTGAAAAAGATTTATGGGTTCAGATTACCAGACAACTTTTATAAGAAAAACTTGTATAAAAACTTTATTTTTAACATTTATCTAAACACAAAAGGGTGTTATGTAATACACTTCTCTTTAAAATCTGTTGTAACATTTGCATTTTTTCAGGTGCTTTTTGGTTTTCGTGTAAAATTTATTTCCCCCTAATCTTTTTTACTCGAACACGCATCATTTCCAGAGTGACATAAACTCTACATTTATCATACCCTGTCAAAGTTCCTGTTTCCACAAAGTTGATAATGTCCAAATCGATGACGGGGGTCTTTTGTATCCAGCGTTTGACAAGATAACTGAAATGCAAATTGATAACCTTTATCAGTGTATGCAATATACTCTAAAACAATATTTGTAAAAAAGTCGTATGTGATAAAATTTTAAAATGTTGATTAACACCTAGCTTACTTACCTCATAATGTTTCTAAATACTTTAAGTTTAATTCCTTTTTGTAATGCGGTCTAAAACAATTTAATTATTTATGTTTTTAATTTAAAAAATGAAATCGCTTTTCTAAAAGATTTACAAATTAGATTTTTTATTTAATAGCGTGAAACCCTATATTTTTTAGCAAAACAAAGGCAAAATGAAGCAAAAATATTTTAATAAATGATACTGTATGTAAGTGCACAATATTTACATAAAAGCTGCATACAAATTCATAATCAATTTAATTTACATTGAAATTACTTACGATTAGTTAGAAATAAATGGTTGGGTATTTGAATATGGCATCCTTTGAAACCTGATGCTTAGTCAATTAAATGTGAACATATCTGTATTGACATACATCCACTTTTAATCAGCAAAACCAACTGAGCTATTAAGCCAGCGTTCATTTACAAAAACTCTTTAATCAGGATATTTATATCAGTGTTTAATATAGTTTTTGATCAGGGAGCTCACACTTTTTTTGTTAGTTGAATTCGAATTTAATGAATATGATTCGTTACGAAATACACTCTTGGAAATACCAAATCAATATTTGATTCGATATTCAATAAACCAAGTGATTTTGACCAAGTGGTGAAGCTTTTTAACCAATCATTAAATATGTAAACATTAAAATTGTCGGCACCACTTTAAACACGTGAAACCAATGTTCGGCTATCGTTTTGTATAATTTTAGACTCAAAATATATTTCTAACGTTATAAAACCATTCTATGTGACGTTTTGTCGTAGCAACGTGTATTACAGAGAAGTTAATATTTAGGTATGTTTAGTCTTTACACATGTATACCTGTCATAGGTAGGGCACGCACAAAGTTATTGAGATACTTGAGTTCCTGTTTGATAATACTTGAGTGTTGATTTTTGTTTATAAAACCCACCTGTAAACTTCCAGTCCAGGCAAGCCAACATAAAAAGCCTTTGTTAAGGCTTGCTGACAAACAAATTGCAAATACATTGGATGTATTACAGTGTGAAGGGATATCTAACTGTCATGTGTTACTTATTGATTTACTAGTTATTTATTGTTATCATAATTTTTTTTTTTTTTTTAAGAAATCTTTATTCTTTTTTCCATACACAACACAAAATACATTTACACATGAAAAAAAGAAAAAAACAATAACCACCTTAGGTTAAAAACCTATGTTGGTGGATTTATACACTATCTCATGTTCTAAAAATCGAAGAGGCGGTTTTGTCCGGTCACTTATATCACTTGGTTATAATGTATACAGTGAGAGTGAGTTCTACACAGTGATCTTCTTCAGCACAGAGTAAAAGTCAATACACTTACAAACAAAAATGATACAACAGAGTAGGTATTTATATTACTTATTATCTATATTAGTCACTTCTATACTACTGTATATATACTAAATTCCATAAAAGTACATTTCAGCATTTTCCAAACATAATAAATAAGGCCACAGCTGCCTAGAAAAATCTGCTTCTGAGATGGTTTTAAAATTGGATGGTAGAGCATTAAACATTTTACGTGCAAGGTATAAATAAAATTTCTTGAAAGCTGTTAAATTTGGTTTTGGAACTATTGCATTATACCTATTTCTTAATGTTATTCTCCTTTCAGACATAGTTTCAACCTCATCTCCACTTCTTTTATAAAATATTCGTAAAACTTTATACATATATAGATTTCTCAAAGGCAAAATTTCTAACTTTTTAAATAGTGGTGCTGCATGTTCTGTTCTACATTTGTTACTAATTATCCTTATAAAGGTTTTTTGCAAGACAATTAATGGCTTAATTGACAAAAAGTAAGCTCCTCCATAGATAGCTAAACCATACTCCAATTTAGAATTTATCATCGCATAATAAATATTTCTGAGTAGGCGTTGATTACACATATTTTTTAACATATAAAATATCCTGACGTATTGTATTAGTTTATTCTTAACATAATCTATATGGCGTTTCCAATTTATCTTGGAGTCTAAGTGTAATCCCAGATATTTAATTTCCTCTACCTGCTCAACAACAGGACAATCACAATTTGTAGATTGGCAGTTTGTTTGGTGGTATTTTATCGGAGTAATAAAACTTATGTTCCTTGATAGATTAAAAATTACATATTTAGTTTTTGGGCTCATTACCATGAAGTTGTTGGTAAACCACCATCGAAGAGCATTTACATCGTATTGAATATTTAATTTTAAAGTTTCAATGGAATCTGATTTGTAAAATAATGCAGTGTCATCCGCAAAAGCCACTAAATTTCCTCTAAAACGGCTATTACGCAAGCTATTTACGTATATTAGAAAAAGAGGGCCAGATAGAACAGATCCCTGTGGAATGCCATGTAATACAGTTAGTAAATAGTTATTAATCATAGTTATATAATGTTTATATTTATAAATATCGTTAACAACGTGTGTTAAAACAGCCAAAGAAAAATTCAACTTAAAGCACTTTTTACTATATAATGGATACTCAGGAGTATTTGCTTATTTATACATAGATGAACGGAAAATTAAAACAAAAAACATCAATGGGTGGAAAATAATTCTAAAGGTACGGTTTCAGTTGTATCGTTGCTAATGTTATTTCTGTTTTGTTCTAAAGCTTACTTTGGTGTTTTATTTTAATATCTACAACCTGCAGTTTTTTTCTCAGTAAACTGATATTTTTAATTGTGATACTTAACCCCTAAAATGTAATATACCAATTATAGTAAATTGAGGAGAATAATTTTTCCAACTAAATTATTTATTTACAAGCAGTAAAGTAAAAATAGTGTCACTATTTCTACTAAATTATAAAGGTTATTAACAAGCTTTAGTATACGCTATGGCGTATTTTCGTTCTAGTAATATCTAAGGACTTAATGTATCAGAAAGGTAATTTTACTATAAATCTATTTCATAACTATTCTATAAACAAAAATACTTTTATTTTTACCAATCCATTTTGTTTTGTGAAGAGGTTTTACCTCATATCATCTTGTATGCATTTACGATATTGTAGAATGAATATTACATTAATCACATATTTCATTAGCCTAAACCTAATTAACCTAATTAGCCTCTTAAAAAGTATCGAATTGCCTGTTTTAATACCGCAAACTATGTAATTAAACCAACAACAAATTAACATTATTAACTAACTAGTCTTACTGTATTCCAAATTTGTTCCTTCAGTTATGAATCAAGCAGATAATTACTGGCGAAATTTATTTTATTAAGACAAATAATGTAAAGCAGGAAATTAGTACATAGAGCATGGTATATTTTGAGATACACTTCTATTTTACATTATTTAATTTTTTAGTTTAGAAAATTTACTTTAATGACTACACCTTGATTAACATTGTTTACTTTAAATGCAATAAGTCAACAAGTCGTTATTACTACTTGATATTATAAAGCGATTTTCTAAATAAAATAAGTATCTTTTAGGTTTAGTTACAACCACGACAAAAACTATCCATTCATGTACCATAAAAAACAGGTACCAGATCAATTCCAATTCCACGTAAATTAATCACAAAATCATCTCATACCATAACTAGTAGTGTTTGGTGTTTTATTTTTGTACTAACTTTCTAAGGAAACTCAACTGAAGAAACAAATAACTTACGGACAACTAATTGTTGTAAACATTAATTCAACCAAAACTTCATTTATGCTCAAAAGTAGTTTGACCGATTGAATCCCTTCATGTAGAGTTATAGCCCATGTTTGAACACTTTGTCTCTGTTTCTGATCCAGGAAGGTTTAGTGTTTATGTAGTTTCAAGCTTTTAAGTACTTTAAACAATACTGTAAATAGTCAAAATACACAAAACCGGGTTTCAAATGATTTATAGTTGAGTTATTCCCGAAATCAATACAGTGATAGTTATAAAAGTATTTATTGTGCTAACATAATAATCACCACATTCAACAACTATACTTCTTGTTTACCCAACTCCAATATAACATAACATTTAAATAAAACATATGATTTATATTAAAGACAGATCAAGAGGATCAAGAGACCAGCACAATAGTTATAGTATTTTTGGCTTTAGCAATAGACTCTAATGTTTAGAGTTCATAGAAATCATTTGGTAAGAACAAATGGCTAAACATATAAAAAAAAAAAAAAAAAAAAAAAAACTTGTGGTCCTAATAAGTTCAAATGCAAGGACCTGGTATTCATATGAATCAGACATACAACAGATAGGCACATACTTGTACATGACATTGTCGTAGGCAATACAGGAAGCAGTGTTACTGTAGGTTTATAGCAGTTTTTAGCTTTTTAAATTATTTTATTTGAATGCTTAGACCTAGTGCCCATGTATTATCTATGTAAATAATACTAAATAGTCTTTTATTTTTTATTTTTCAGGTATGTAAATGAGAGTTTCCATGATTTATTAATCACTGGTAAGTTGTTTTCTTTTGTTTTATTTTTAAGTTTGTTTGATTAGTAAATTGCATGGGACCTTTACCACATTGTCTACTTTAAGGGTTGACAATTTAAAGTGCATGTTAAAATAATTGTACAATTAGTTTTGGGAAAATATTGCTACAAAAATTTGTAAACTAAACATGAACAAGTGTGTTGGCTTTAAAAGTGTGCTTTATATATCAAATTAATGTTTTTAGGGGTATTCTTGCTATTAAATAACCAAAAATAAAGATCTCGTTGTTAGCTTTTTCAAATAAAAGGTTAATACTCAAAATAAAATCTTATCCTTTTTTAAATATTTTAAATTAAAACTGTGTAGACCGTGTGTAAATTTCAAAAGGGCAATGATTTGGCAAAAGCTTGTTCTTGTATTAATCTAAACAAAAATAAAACCGTAAATTAGTGAAATTAGACTGTTATTGTTATCTTTGTTTTAACTTAATGTTTAATGATGGGATCAGTCGAGGTTTCTTAAAAAAGAAGTCATAATTTCTATGTCGTAATTGGTCGCACATGTATTTTCCTTAATAGTTTTCTTAGAAACGTATGATATTCTTTTACATAAAAAAATTTAAATAACTGTTTGCGAAACCCCATTTCAAGTCAACTTAATTCCAGACTATAACTATATAGAGCTGAATGAGTTTGTATGTAAACTAGCATTCTAAAACACCCTTAGCATATACCCTTAGTATATAAATAGGTTGAATGTAAGCACCAGTAATTGTGTTTGGTAAGATTTCCTCATGATAAGTTGGGAAGCACGTAATGACTTGTCGGTTAATGCAGTTTACACTTGATAAACATGATGTTGCTTGTTGTGTAAGCGGATGAAGCAGGCTTGGAGGAACTGCAACTATGCTAGTCTGTGACCAGAAACCATTAATTATGAATATATTAGCGTAAAATAGTAGTTGCGTTCCTACTTCAAATCTATTTTACAATATGAAAACCTACTTCATTCAGCCTTCGATCGGGCATATTTTCTGTAAAATCCTACCAAATTGTTAAATGTACCAAACTAAAAGAGCATCCTAGCAGTATAGAGATAGAAGTCGTATTTCCTTATGACCTTACAAGTTATGCATACGTCGAAAGGAGTTAAAAGTGCCAATCTTAAGCTTTTATCACTAAAAACTGTATTATTAGTTTTAAGAGTTACATTACCAAGCTTTTACTTTCTCCCCCTATACCATAGTATATGGAGAAAGTATTGTTTTCGTCAAAATTTTCGAGTTTAAGTTTTGAGTGGATATATTCGTTTTGGGTCCCCCTGGACCCAAAAAAGTGGTTTTCGAAGTGATGTCTGTGTGGGTGTGTGTGTGTGTGTCTGTGTGTCTGGATGTGTACAGAGCTAGAGACTACACCTGAGGTCCGATTTCGATGAAATTTGGTATGTAGGTTCTAATCCATTGTATCTCCAGTGATTTTTTTATTTTTATTTTTTTTTGAAATTTTGATTTTTAATAGGGATTTTCCCATAAAAACCCATAAAAAACCTGAAAAATCGAAAAAAAATGGGCCAAACGATTTTGATAAAAATTTAGTATGTTGTAGCCCTTTAAATTCGGAACAAAATGGTACAAATCCCATTTCTGTAAAAATTAAGGTTTAAAAGTTTTGGTAAATTATGTTATTTTACCATTAATAACCCCATAAAATAACGAAAAATAGGATTTTAGACAAAAATCCGGTTTTGATTTAACATAGTATGTTATGCTCCTTACAATTTTGATAGTTTTTTCATTATTTAGAATTTTTGATTTTTAATGGGGATTTTCCCATAAAACCCCATAAAATAACGGAAAAAAAGATTTTCCCAAAAATGGCCAGAACGATTTTGATAACAATTTAGTATATTATAGTCCTTTCTATTCTGAACAAAATGGTACAAATCCCATTTCTGTTAAAATTACGGTTCAAAAGTTATTGTAAATTATGTTATTTTCCCATAAAAACCCCATAAAATAACGGAAAATCAGATTTTCCCAAAATTGGCTCGAACGATTTTGATAAAAATTTGGTATGTCCTTTAAATTCTGAAGATAATTGTACAAATCCCATTTCCGTATATTTACTCGCACCGCTTACACATGGTAAAGGTTGTTGACAAACTTTTGGGAGAAAGTATGTGTCAGAATGCTGATACCGTTTATTATTTACTTGCTATGCAAACATAACTTAAAGAAAGTGACTGAAAGCCTTATGTGTGTTGCTGTATGGGTGAGTTTTTAGTTTAAAAACACGGTTGCACTTCTCTGGCAAATGGCTACACTAGAAGGGCAACTTCATAATGAGTGAGTTTTTAGTTAATAAGTTTGAGAGATTGGTTGATCAGTGGTGTTGGAGAGTTACACTAGGTCTGGCCAATAGCTGAGCGATATCCGTTTGATCCAGTCGAGAGACAACATCCGAGTTGAGAGTTTGTATCCCGTCTCCGTAATGTGCGATTTGCATTAAATACTAAAATTTTTGTTGGAAATATAAGCTTCCGTATCTCCAACACATGTAATTAACTATTTATTCACACTATGGTTCTACTTTTCTTCTTACTAACTCATGCAGTATCATCGACGTTTTCTGATTTCCCTCGTGATTTATTTCTACAGAATTTCCCTTTGTCTCAAGTTTTGTAAGACTTTCACTGTGAAGTAACTATATATAAAGTTTTCGTATTTTATATACAGTAGTAAATAACGTTGGTTATTTTAACCCGTAAGTTATAATTTCAAAGCCTAAATAGATATAGTGACACATTTTTAATCATTGTGTAAGAGAATCGTTAGAAATCGTCATATATTCAAGCAAGGGTAATTTTGATTTTGTTAGGATTTTCTAAAAATTGTGTATACGTCTTTTTATTAATAAATTGGTTTAATTACCTGCTTCTAGTAATCCAATTGTTGAAATTTCTGTCACGCAACTAGTTTCGACTTCATACAGAAGTCATCATCAGGCGTCCAGTGGATGTCATAACAATAACTTCATATGATGATGACTTCTGTATGAAGTCGAAACTAGTTGCGTGACAGAAATTGCAACAATTGGATTACTAGAAGCAGGCATTTAAACCAATTTATATATTCAACGTAATTCGGAGGCTAACATAAAAATGAAATCTTTTTATTAAGTTTAATCATGAACTTTTTTATGATTTAACGAATTTCTCCTTCAGGGAATATGCCCAATGAAGGTGCAATAGTTTTTCATTGCATCCCTCGTAGAAATCTTTATAAACGAATAAATGTTCACGTTTAAGAGGTGTATAATAATAAAACTTTACCAAGACAATAAAAAAACTGTAGGATATAATAGAGATTTTTATGGAGAAAAATTTAAATTTTGTAGTTTTATTTGTTCATGGGTATAATATTAGCTAATATGGCAAAATTGTTTTTTTCACTATACCATTATCATTCGACAAAAACCCATAGTTTTTCATCCTAATGCGACCTAAATAGAGAATAAACCAGACACAACTAAGAACCTATTTCTGTAAAAATCCAAACATAAAAATTTAAAATTTAACACATAAAACATTATTTCATTCACACACTATGTATTACTTGTGTCCCATACGGGGAAAGATTGGCTAGTGATTAAAAATCATACACTTTATTATTAAGTTATAATACACCTAATTGAATTACCCAAGAGAGAGACCTACTTGTGAAAATAATTATAGGATCCCAAGTGTAATCCTTATAATTAGTTTATAATTAACCTGCAAACTAGTTTAATACTAACACACTGTCTTCTCATGCCAGATAGTTGTGTATCCACAGTTAATCCGTCTCGTTTGCATTTACGTCTGTAATCTATGTATAAATAAACATGTACTGCGTCGTCCTGTAATCCAGCTACTAGGAGGTCACGAATTGTGGATACTTATAGGTATGCATTGTGGATACTCTCTAGTGTGGATTAACGTCCGCACGGGTGAGTACTACGACTATCCGCAGTACTATCCTGATAATTAGACCAACTCGTACCAAGGCAAAAATGTGGTTCGGATTCCACTTTAACTGTAGGTTCCTTAATTTCCATTAGCTGTATGAACTATTAATTAACAGCTGTGTCTAAGGAATGTCGGCCTTAGTCACTAACAAGACTACAAGATCGTGCCACTCATCCTACACTCATCTCCATTTATACTTGGCTTAAAATACCTACTTCGTATGGTCGCCATTTCATAGAGCAGTATTAATAGTTGTGTTATTGGCTGTTAGAATTTATGTTTTTTATTTAATTTATGTTAAACTACAGCTGTGATTCATCAATAAATATGTTAGAACAGTTAAATGCAGATGAGAGGCGTCTGCTAAGTCATGACAGCTTTGAGAAGACTTAAGTCTTGTGGTTGGTTACAATTAGTAAGCTGACTTGCAATACCTTTGAAACTTCCTTGAGTCGACAACGATGTATTTCACTTTGTACTAGCATTTCCCAAATTACTGTTGTACAACTTTTACTATTGCTCAGTATAGGATTATGAATGAACACTTAAAGAAAATCACTTTACAACTCATGTTATGAAACTTTTTCTTACGTGATAATGTATGTTGACACTCTTTTTGGTATAGCTTATATGATTTAATTGAAATAGTTTGTATTTATTAATTATTATGAATGGGTGAATTGAAACACTACTTTATTTGGAATTGTTTAGGTCTAATATTGTTGGTTTTCTAGTTTACAACTATTAATGTTGAACTACTCTAATAATTTGTACAATTTTGTGCATGCAGTCTCTAAAACCCGTATCAATCAATGTGATTTTACCACTAAAGCAAAACATTGATATCAAAATTTAACCACTTCATTAGTTAGTTTTATATTTCCAGCATCGCCTAATGATGTCATTTAGACAAGACTGTTCTTGATACGCAAATCGTATCATACACAAACAGATGTAATAATAAGGCCGTAAATAAATAATTCATCACCGTACTAGTAGTTATGATTGAGATATTCTAAAAATATGCATACATTTTTTTACTCCCTATTTACGTTATTCCAAATTAATAAGTTAAAACTGTTTCCCTCTGAATTGTAGAAACTTTAAAGTTTATCAAAGGCATGCATGTATTTCTTAAGGATAATTTAATTCTTAAATATTTTAATTTGTTGGAACACTCTGTTCAGGTTTGTACGTTCTAAGAACACGTACCATCCATGTAACATGAACTATTAAAAAATATGTGAATTAAATAAAGCAGTGTTTAAACTAAAATATTTCAACTTTTTCTACACATCAAAATGTCAGAAAAGATTTGACGTTGGCAAATCAAACTATCCAGCACATTTTACGATTATATTTCTTTAGATTTTATGGAGAAAGTTTCTAGAAAAAGAAACATTTTCACTGTAGTACACATTATTGTTTGCTAACAAGCCAACAAATTTACCTTTAGACAGTTTTTATAGTCTCTTCGTCACGTAATATAGAAGGCAAGGACACAATATCCGGTGCCTGCGAGACTACTTCCGGTTAAAGAGTCTAGCAGAGGTTTATGATTTCAATACCTGTCTTAGGTCAGCTATACTCTATGCTCGTGTAACTGTAATGTAGTGAATAAAATTACACGATATTTTAAAACTTATTACATTTTATAGGTGCTTTTAGTAACTGTTTTTATTGAATTTACCCACGGATAAAAAAAAGTAATAACTTAAGTAGGTATATGGTTTTTGTCTTGGTTTTTACATATCCCATTAATATTACAGTATTCCACTTTAAAAATATATTTCATGACATTATTATACATATATATTTTTAAATAAATGCATCAAACAGTATATAACTTTTAAGTTAGTTGTGTTTACATCTGATTGCAAGAACAGAGGCCGAACATTTTATTTAACTAATATCTAGCTAAATTGATTAAACATATTGTCAGTTATAAATAGAGCAACATGTCTCTGTTTATAACTGAATTTTTATATTTCTTTTGAAACGTAGGTCATTCTGAACAAAATTCAGCGCAATTAGTCAAGTTGTCAATCCTGTTCCATTAATTAGTTGAGAAATGGTTACTTTTTTGCATGGTTACAAAATCAAGATATAATCTTTGTATTAGTATATTTAGTAACTTTCTATGTTAAATAATTCATTTTAGGATCACTTTAGATTCGATACCGAATTACTTTTTGAATAACTCATTTAGTACACTTCAAAATGGTTATATCACGACTTAAATTTAATTAAATTGTTTCCTAAAGTAGTCTCCTCCCGAAACTGATTAACATATTAATAAGACTCAAATAGTAAATGGTGTTGCCGATTGGCGGGAGTTTAATGTATTTAGTCACCAATGTGGCGAGCTGGTCTAGTGGTTAGAGCGCGGGCCTTCGGTTCCCGAGGTCCCGGGTTCAAATCCCACCAAATCACCAATGGATTTTATCCAAGTGATAATGCCGCAACCCCTAGGTCTAGCTTGAAGTAATGTTAAAAACAATCCCAGGTTCCTGCCTAGCATCTTAGCACAAAAAAAGGAAAAAAGTCATTGATGACCAAAACCCCCCTCACTGTCAATACACCAGCTCACACCCAAACCTACATCTAGTGTAAGATCTTTACTTCAATAACAGAGTCGCAGTTTGAACACACAATAGCCACTTTACGTTTATTTATCTTGTTTAAAACTTATTAATACATATTGCCAAGTTGAGAATATCACCAGTCCTGAAAGTTTCAAACTAGCTTATCACTGACCGAAATCAAATTTCAAGTTTCTACATCGGCCATGAGATGTCTAAGTATAAGTTGGAAGTAAGTTGTGTTTGTAAATGCTATCAGATGGTAAACTTAGTGACGTACTGACAATGAAAGCAAGAGATTGATTTTATGGTCCGTCTTTTGTATCAAAATAAAGATATCTATTCATACTATGGCAGATTATAGCTTAAATTATTTATTAGGATTAACCTATGTTTTTACTGTTCTTTAAGACCTCTGGTGCTGTCTGGAGCATTAAAACATAATGTCAAATTGCTTAACCAATATTATGAAATATTTCCTACAAAAAAATCACCATATAGTGATTCCATATGCATGTACATTGATGAAATATGTATTTAAACATTTTTAGTTGTCAACAAAACTACTTCTAGAGGATCAATAAATGCCATTAAAAGGTTGAAAATAAACAAATGATGATGCCAAATCTGGGCAATGCCAAACTTGAGGAAATGAAGTAAATTAACCAAATTATTTTCCAACAGTTTTCTTAATGTCATGATTAATTGTGTTGATAACTGAGGCTTTACACTACTAACACAAAGTACGTCCAGAAAAATCTACAACCAAAGCTGTAGTAATCAACAAATAACGCCATTTTACTTTACACAAACTCTTGAAACAATATAACTAAACACATTTAAACAGTTATTGACTTTTATTAGGGTATCCAATCTCCAATTAATTCCAATGTTACAGAAACTACATACATTTTTGAACGATTACAGCCAATTAGTTTATCAGCCTATCCATTTATTACTTTATATTCTATTTTGTACACGTATTATAATAAAAACTGACACAACTTCAAGGTGAGTTTTTATGATTTCCAGTCGTAAATCCTTATGAGTTTTATAATTTTCAAGTCCTTCATATTTAATGCTGGTATTGTATACCAACAAAACTAATGGTTAAAACTCAGAGTGATCAAAACCACTGGTATCATAAATACGTAGCATTCATACCAATCATTTGTGAAGAAATATCCTTTCATTCCTAAAACCAATCATCAAATTGATTTCACTTTGGGGCCGGAGTGGACGATGTAAAATTACTTGTCGACATATTAGTTCCAATATACCGTAAATTTGTAACTGTCATGTTTTCTTTCTTTGCATAATCGTAGTTAACAAATTACAAAATGTTTTGTAGTTAATACATGGAAAGTGATTGAATTGAGGTACCATTATAGAATGTACAAGCATAATATAATTAAGAATTTCCGTTACTATTTCTATTAAGGCAGCCAATTTCAAACACCAGGATTAAGGTCGCAAGTGCTAAGTCAACCTTCAGGAGATTGAAGTTTGTGGTGTGCATATGATTAGTGAACATTGAACATCCCAACGTAACTATGTTGTCTCATACAACATCGCAGAGACATTAACATTGGGTAATTTGCATTAGAACTTTGTTTAGGGATTTTACAAAAAAGTTATCATTATGTTGAGAACATTATAATTCTCCTCTAAAGGTATATTTATCTACAGGCTAAAAAGGATTCATGTTTTGGATCTAAGCACACGTTTTGTTTGAACAATTTAATTTTCCCTTGTTTATTTACATATTTATGTTTTCATTGAAATATTTTTAAGTTAGCTCTGTCAATGGACAGAGATTAACTAACGTTTTATTAAAATTTGTTATTGTATTTGCTAAATGTTCTAAAAATGAACAGATTGTAAATAAAATTGTGATAAAAAAAAAAAAAATTAGCTATGTAAACCAATATAATTTCCAAACAAAATGGGGAGAGAGTTTTATTTGGTAGGATTTGGTTTGTATTTATTTATTTTTTAAATCATGAGATAATACTGGAACTGCAGCGTGTCCTTATTGTCACTGGGAAATGTAGTACATTTTGCTTATCATTAATCAGCCAACTTTTGACTCAGGACACCTTATGCTTTTACTTTACCATTATTTAAAAACATTCCTGTGAACCTTCTGGGTTGTTTTAGTAAACGCAATTTAAATTCGTAGTTAATTGATATAAATAAAATAAAATAAATTTTTTGAATATCTAATATTTTGATTGCCGTAATAGTATATTTCGTACCTAGGGCCGAAAATGAGGTTTTGCCGGCTCGAGATAGTTTTTAAGTTCGAGACGAAGTCGAGAACTTAAATCGATCGAGAGCTGCAAAACCATTTCGGTCCGTGGTACGAACGCTATTTTTCACCACACTATACCTTATTACCACTATTCACCACTATAATAATGCACACTGATGGTCAACACAACTATAACTATAAGGTTATGTGAACAAATAATTTGAGGAATCAGCAAAAATAAAAATAAATAGTTGCTAGGCAACGGTGACAACAACACAATTCTAATGCAATGCTATGGATCTTGATTGTGTATTTAAAATGCATTCATGTTTTAAGTAAGTAAGTGGACAGCTGATCTTGCGGCCCCGGCCTGTAAAAACCTGCTCGGTCCCCAAATTACGATGACAGCTGGCATGGCCAGCAAAACGTAACTTTCAGCCACCAATTAACGTATGTAATACAGCCAAAAACATCATAGTGTGGTGAAAACAATAATTTGTGTGGTGGATATGATTGAAAACATACTACTGTATCACTGTAGAGGAGGAACAAAAGGACACCGATTTTTTACGTTTTACCGAGTTTCTAGAGTCTGTTTTTAGTTGCAAAAATACAAAACTTGTGAATGGAGCAATTCTCTGATTGCTCAGTGGCAGTTTTATGTGGCGATTTTCGTCGGACCAATCACGGAATGGATCGTGCCCTACAGTTTTGAGTCATTAAATTAGTGGTAAAAACTTTGTGAATTCGGGTTTTATTGCTACTAGATATTTTTATAAGTATGCTTTTTAATTCTCATAAATGATAATTAATCCTAATTCGTACTATGTTTGTTAAGGATGTTAAAAACGCAAATCACAATTTACATTAATTGGGGTTTGTAAATGTTTAAATGATAAGTAAGGAAAAAACAAATCTTTATTATTTTGCTTTTCCTTTCAGGTAATTTATACCGGTTGTAAAACATATATTCTCCCTAGCCCCTACTTGAACACGCAGCATTTTCAAAATGACGTACATTAATCATATCCCCTGTCAAAGTTTCAGTTTCCTCGAAGTTGATAATGTTCAAATCGATGACGTGAAGACTTTTATATCAGAAGTTTGCTGAGAGATATACAATCTCGATATTTTTCAAAGCATTCCTATCGAATGAATATTAAAAAATGTTTTTTTAATAGAAAATGAAATTGAAATGTTTCAAATTAAACATATAATATAATATACAAAATATAATTTTAATTTGTTTGATTATTCAATTAATAACAGTTTTACCGACCAAGATCAGCTGTTCTTTATCCAGGACTATTATTAAATGGCCAATACTCAAAAACAGCTGGGTCCAGTTTAAGTTTGTAGGATGACTTTTGTTTGAATAAAAATTAACTTCTGTAACATTTAAAGATAATTATTCAATAAAGTATTTATATCAAGAAGTTTGTTCAGTTCAATCATACATTCGTAATAATATTGTTCATAATTTGTACAGTTGCCTACATTAATTTACATTAATTTGTCGTCTTACCTTTTTCCGTGGTATAACACATACTCAGGAAATTTTTTTCAGAGATTGTAGTTGTCTGAAGTAGAAGATGCACAATCACAATAGCCGGGTTGGAATCCCAAAGGTCCTTATCACAGCCCGGTTATATTCGTGTAACATCAAAGAGTATAACATGCAGTTTTCAATGAGTTTGGCTTCAATCGTTAAGTAAGAAAGATTAATGTTTACCTTCGTGCTGTTTTTATTTTTTCAAAATCTTCTCAGTCACATAGGTAACTGACATAAATCAGAAAGGAATATTAAAAAACAATAATTTAAGTATATGAATAGGATGATGTCATTTTCACAATAGTAGTAAGATGCTACAATCTTTGGCCATAATAATAGATTTTTGTAGCAGCTTAGCTTGGATTCAAACTATTAGATGTATACATATTTAGTAGCGAAATAATACGGTTGTAATATTACAAGTTTATGCTGTATATTTGAAAGGTTGTTGTATTAACTATAGCTCATATCCATAATGTTTCCAATTTCGTTAATAGAGAAGTCAGTCGATTTTTGCCTCTATTGCGTTGAATTATGATTTTTTTCTACTACAAGCTAAATACAGCGTATTTTCGTTGATGATGAATCCACACAGCTCTGGTAGAAGCTCACTTGGTAAAGCTAAGCTACTAAAGTTAAGTTAAGCTCACTTGGTAAAAATGGTATTTTTTTCGTTTTAAAACACGTCTACAAACTTCGTATCTGGCATTGTTATGTATGATAAGAGGATAAGAGCAAAGCGATTGTTGTAAGTATCGAAATGAAATGTTAGCTTATGTGTTTTTCATATATTTTTACTGGAACAGTTGTATAGGCCGACGGGATAAGCACATCTATGGTTCTACTGCACATATTCAATATTATAAAAAAAAAAAACTACCCCTACTAATAAATCTGGTAATTTAGAGGCTATTTGCCGTTTGTACTAAAGCTTCCTTCTATAAAATTATAAATCGCCTCGGGTATAAATATTTCGTTGACGTTCTAATTGATTTAATCTGTGTTTTATAACCAGCATTAATGCAACAGTACTTGTAAGTCTGGTTTTAATAATTCGTTGATTTTGAGGAATAAGTTCCTACCAAGAAAATCCAGCTCCCATTTGTTACGGGAGAAGACACCATTAATTTTAAAGTCAATTAGGAAGGGTAATTTACAATCCCGAAGCCTCCTTAGCCATTTTTTCGTGTTTCATTCCCTTAACTTTGAAAATGAATGTCTTTGGTTTTATTTAGGTAAATGAACAAGAATATTTACCGTTTTTATTTCTGTTTAATATTATTTAAACTTAGCAAATCATTTGTATATCAAAATACACAAGTAAAGTTTAATTCCTACTCTTATATTTTTACAAATATAGTAACTAATGTTATATATAAACACATGTTAACATATAGTACTTTTTTGCCTACATATAGTAGTTGTATTACCAAAACATTTACTAGGTTAAAGAATATGTTTATATTTGTAAAAGTTGTACTTCATTCAACCGATAAAATTTATCATGATACATAACAAAACTAAATACAATTCATTTTAGGACTATTTTTTTAATACTGAAAATTTTTACATGTTGACTACTTTTTTAGCAGTTGAAATATTTTTGCATTTAATTTATTTCATATATCGAAGTTTTAATCGAGATAATCTTCATTCAAGATACTAATTATTCTGAATGTTCAGAACCTGGGTCGGTTAGTTCCAGAAGTTAGTAACCAGCTGCTGACAATTAATATTCATATCAGAAGCTATTTGAATAATCAACTTTCAACCTTTCGTGAATAATCAGACGCTGCTAGTTTAACAGTTTGGTGAACTTGTTCCCGGATCCGAAATATCTTGGATTGATGTTTAATCGGATCCGCACTTTTTGGCTTGGTCAACATTTTAGGTTAAATTTGATATCAGAATTGTGTTTTTATTTTAATCAGACTTACCAAAAGAATCGTTTTTATGAAAACTCATAAATCAATATGCAGTTTTATAAATGTATAATATTTAATTCAAAATTTAAACTTTTCCTAAAAAAAGAAAAAAATCACCAGTTTACTATGATTGCGTTAAATTTGCATACTTAATCTGTTATTGAAAGTCGACTGTTGCATCTATATTATATACTTATAAAAAAAGAGACATCACAGGAATATAAAACTTGTTTATATATTTCCAATTTTACTTATATATTTATATACTTTATCGACAACAACATATTATGTATAGGAGGTGAAATGGAGGGCCCTTGTTGCTTTTTTTACTTCCTTGACAACAACAAAAATTATTTTTAGAACAGTAGAAATAGCTTGGAAGCCTGTGAGAAAATTACGGTGCATATTTCAAATGCTTTGCAAGCCACGGCCCATGCTTTGCCGTCCAGTTCGGTGTAAACGGGCTATATGAAGTAGTAAGGTATAGAACCAATATTGATACAGTCGTCGTGTTTACAATATTAATAATGCCATGTTATAATAATAGTAACAACCTTATAAATATATCGTTAACATACTAATATTATATTTGTTTACCTACGACCGTTTTTTAAAGTAGCCGTTTCAGTACAGTTCTTAGAATTGAAAAGTATCTTATAACAGCATTGTTTACTTTCATAACAGCATAGTTTTACTCATAACAACACGGGTAACGGACCAATGAGGTTTAAGGATTGAGAGAGGAGAAGCAAAATTGTAAAGATTCGAAATTCAACTAATCAGCTGTTTAGGCCAATTTAATTGTTGATTGGTGCAATTAGTGTTTGGAACAATGTTTCGTTGAATCACTGTCAGTGGCAATGTGAGGTTATAAACAAAAACATAACCTCTCTTAGAAGTTATGAGTAGTGATTTTTAATAATTAAAACGCCGCTACAAGATGGTACGATACACGACGGTAGTCTCGGATGGGTAAAACGAATGACTGATCATCTAAGCAATTTTATATTGCATTGATTGCTTATATAAACATTTAATTTGAACGATTCTGTTTATCCCTGCTCGTTCAAATCTGCATTCAAACCTTTGCTTTATTTATTCTATTCGTCCAAATCTACAAAAAAAAAAAAAAAAAAAAAAATACAGTCCACGAACCAGCAAATTCATCAATGGAATCGTGTCTTCCAAATCCCCACTTATGGTATCGAAAAATTTTTAAATCATATTAAATAGATAAGAAGACAAATATAACAATTACAATAGATAAATCTTAAAGATATTTCTCTAGCTTAGAAAATTTCATCATTGTATCGTATATTTATGACAGGTTAAATTACACAATTACCTAGTGAGTTTTTTTACGATTTAAAAAGTACGCCTTATGTTTCTTTTGCTTAAGTATCTCATCTTTAATCTGCTATTTACTTAAACAGACTAGTAGACTAACACAAACACATATAACACTTACCACATTTCTGTTATAGCGGCAGATGCAGTTGGTACTATCTGTGTTAGCTCAGTGTGTTAGTTTTGTCACAAGAGAACGTTTAGAGTTTCACATAACCGTTGTTATGATAAATCGTTATTATCACAGCATACTAGTGTTGTGAGAAACTATTAGTCGTCCGTAAACTCTTAATTTGAACCTAGTTTTGACGTTATCAAAACATACTTATACCTGTTAAGGTTTTTATTCAATGATTATGAAATTTGATAACCATGTTAACAAACACAAGACCTATTATTATAGACAAAAATAATAAAATCGTTTTGATTGTACATTTCAAAGTGGTGGACGTTTGAATTTGTATAACTTAAATAACTCAAAAACGGCTAATTCTATAAAAAAAACATTTCAAGGATCTTTTTTTAGCATTTTCAATTTTCTATTAAACGATACCAAGACCCACTGTATAACGACACCACCCTGTATAAAAGCCATTTCTAACGAAAGATTTATTACTAAAGGGTTTCACTAAATACCAATGTCCTAATCCCTAGATGAGTCGAGTAATGTAATTTTCAAACTTTCCCATTTGCTGTCTAATTCAGGAACTGTGGTGTACATATGATATTACTCTTTTTAAGTTATGTGTAAAACGGTTAAACATTAGCGACAAGAATCCATATTGTACACTTACAATAAACATCTAAAGATAAGATGACGGTTTGAAAGTGGGGTGTTTCCAGCTTATGTTTAAACAATGAGTTAGCTCTATGTAAGTGGGTCTATAAAAGATGGGATGGGTTTGCAGCACAGTTCCACACTGTATTGGAAGCCACTTATGGGTAAATTTATATACACTTTATATTATAAGTTTAATGTTAAATAATTGGTAAATTACTGTAGTTTGAGTTATATAATTTAAAAACAAAACCGTTGACGAACGGTTTTAACTATACAGGTAAGAGCGAATAGTTAGCATTACAGTATCTTTGGACATTTATACTGCAATCAAAAACATGTAAAACCAGTCAACGTTACACGAAATCTCTTTCCGTTGGTTAAATTTGTAATTGAAATAGAAAATGTTTGAGCTAACCGTTATACGTAACCTGCAATGCAATAAATGTTTTCTATATATATATATAAAATTAAAGCTTGATTCTATGCGATAACTTTAAGGATACAATGTTATGTATGCATTTGCATGTGTTTAATAGCTGATTTCTTCAAATATATAACATGAATGAACTTCGGGCCCAAGGCAGCGATGTCGTGGGTTCGGATCCTGGTCACTGCCGAAAACATTTTATCAGTACAGACTAGTGTTATATAGTCAATGGTACAGCACCGGCTCACTCCTTGCTTTGCTGTATACGATCCCCGCACGGGCGGGTTAGTCTATGTGGATGTGCAAATGCAAGGTTAAAAGAGGCCGCCAACCTCTTAAAAAAATATGAAATAGAAATCCTACGTAAACGTTAAATCGTTAATATAGAGGAATAGAGTTATGCCCATCACTGACCAATCAGCTATCACTACTGATATTGATGTTCAGAGCCGTTGAACACGTTCAACACCTCACCATGTTCAATATGCTATATTTAAGCTATGAAGGCTGCAATCAGAATTGTTGGATTTTAATTTGTGTTCACGGAGAATATTGCAATTTTTATTGAAGCCCATAAATGCTACGACTTATTTGTTGGATCTATAGTAAACGTTTAAGAAGATTATGCATGTCGTCTGTTTACAAATTATGTATATCTTTTACATATGTTCATAGTAACTATTTAATTAGTTGGGTTGATGAACTTTCATATACTGTACTTTAACAGGCAAAAGTATGCAATTACGTTAAAATTATATACATCTTGTAAATATTAGAGTTATGATATACAACATCATTCTATACATGAGTCACATAAAATTATAGCTTATAGTGTTGGTTATAACAATATTGTTTTGACTTTGCTTTGGCTTTGATTTTGTTAATGCACATTGTAAAGTAGTTAGACCTAAGTATCAGTTTAATAGTTGGTCTTTGGATTGTTAGGGTTTCGCAAAATGATAAAACAAAGAATTAATATCTACCTGATTAGTCGAAGTTTAATATTTGTAGAGATTATTTATGTTTTTAAGTTGATTATCACAAGAACAATATACTACTATTGCTTAGAATAAACATATAAAAATACAGTAAAAACTAGAACAAAGTTGCAGTTACATTGATTAAGCTAACATATTTAACTTTTTTTCAAACAAGTTTTCCAAAACAGTATGTATGAAAATTGACTTATCTGTGAGAACACTTATGCAGTGCAATATCAAGAGACAATACCATCAAGTCAAGCTGTGGCGCAGTAGGGCGTCATTGACTCATATCATGGCATCGTGTTTATACAGGGTGTTCACAAAGTCCCTGGAAAGATGTGTTTGTTTTTCCTTTCCTCCAAACAATTACAACATCATATACACATTAGTATGAAATCCTTGGTTTTATGTGTGTATGTGATATTTTATAATGTTTTCAGAACTGTTAAACCCAATAATAATGGTCTTTATCTGGCATCTGCTCATAAACAGTAGATTTATAAAATATTTTTGAAGAGAACCATTTTGTAATCAACTATTTATTTTTTATAGTGTTTACCTTATTCAAATTATACTGATCATCTAACAGCTTGACTTAGTTCCACTCATCTTGTGTTTACAATAAAATCTACAATTAAATATTAAACGTCGTGTATTGGTGTTTATATTTTGTAAATTTTTGATTTACCTTTTCTTACTAGACGAGGCTGGTAATTGTCGTTGAGGAAAATGACAAGAAAGTGTAAACTTAGTAGTGAAACTAGTTTTTGATAAAATTTCATGTTGTTAGCTTCCGAATCAGTGGTATAGTAATACATAATGGTTTAAATACCTTACCTTTGTAGTCAATACTACAAAGGACAACATGCATTCTTTATTTTAATACAATGTATAACATCAAGTATATCCATTTTCTATTTCTGGGTCACATTTTTTTATATTATAGAATTAAAATGACTCTTATTAATTACGAAATAATTAATACATTAATAAATGCACGCATATTAACTCAACACAAAATCTAATTCATGAATGTTTACAAACAAAAACAATAGAAAAACATATGATAGTAAAAATTGATATTAATGAAATATTGTACAGTCTTAAAGAAGTTACAATAATAACGTGTTTATTTTTTATCAGTTTAATATTACCACTACTTAAGTTAAATTCAAATATTTATTATTTTAATCAGTTCAAAATATAAACATAGGCTAGCATAGAATCAGCAGTTTAGCGTAAGCCGAGTAGTAAAAGCCGAGTGTAAAGCCACAGTGTATGGCCGAGAGTAATTCTAGAACAGTTTCAGTTTTCCAGCCCAAAGAACTGTAAAACGTTTAAGATTTCTGGTTCTGAAGAGTTTATGTTGTATATTAACTCACTTTTACAAGAAGTGTGTGTGGTATTTCTAAGGCTTGTTTGTAAGTATTAACACTTTCTTAGTTGGTGGATAATAACTGTAAAACTGATCAAAATCGTATTATAATTGTTGCGTTCTTTTCCTTCAAATTATCCTACACAAATGCAAAAATTTTTATAACGTACACAGTATATCCATGTAGTATTACATTAAATACAGTACGAAAACAAGCTGTGCCTTAAGCAATGCGATTTCATATGAGTGTTTTTTTTCGAAATCGGTCACCACTTACAATATTTTTTGTATAACCGACTTGTGAGTAACAATATAAGCGTAAATATAAGTTTTAAGTGTTACAAGACGTTTCTTTTATTCACTTACCGTTTTTTTTTGTATGGGATTAACAAAAAATACACGTTTGATTCAATAACTGTCTTCTTGCGTTGAGAAGGGCTTTTGTATTCGACACTGGATACAACGTGAGCGCACAACATTCCTACCACGGATTCGTACTCTGTTGCGATATTTACTGAGCCACCAACATTCCATAAGCAAATAATTATATTTGGTTGGTAATCGTATCTTTTACATTAAACATATTTGGTCCTCGGGTTTGACTGCAGAGAAATAATAATGCAGCCTTTAAAAAATATCATTTACATTACTTGGGGTCCAGTGAACGTATTCTAAAATAGCAAAACCCCATATTTCAATGGTCCATCCTGATTTTTTCATTTAGTTTATCAGACTGACAATGATCTTGTACTGTCAGTATTCCAAATTAAAACTCTTTAATATATCAACGCTTAAACATATCCAGCCAATGGGTTATTCATATTATAATTATTTATCATCCTTCGTTTGTATTGCTATATTACTTTACACAAAAGCTTCAACTTTTCAAGTAAACATGTTCCCCTATTTACACTCCCCCCATCTCTAAGATCCTTTAATTATTTGGTACATAATTAAATATTTCAGATTCATTCATAACCGCATATTTAAATGTGAAACACTAACTTAGTTGACCTGAGCAAGGAGAAACAGTCCACACAAAATCCTGTAACTTTAGTACTTAAACAACAAGAGTTTTATTCATCACAAATTCCTATAAATCCCTCTCCTTTTTTATTCACAAGAATTACTCAGTCAATACCAGCCAACTTGACAGTGATTTTAGTGACTTGATAAATAAACTCAGATCAGTACCACGTGACACACAAAGCCTGTTGACGCCATTGTGCGACAAGTCGTACACAAGATGTCTCGCAATATCAGGTTTAGCTTGTTGATATTTCTCCAATAACAAAGAATGTTCGTGTTTTTATTCCCTTCACAGTTCATTAGTTGCCTAGGGGATTGGAATGTAAACAAAAGTCTATTACAGTTTGTTTACTTAGTAGTAACAATGATTTGTTTTTGGTAGATGTATCATCACAGTTTTGTAGATTAAGGAAGCTGTACATATTTTTCAATAAAGACTTAAGAAAATTCTAGAATGTGTAGTGGGTGAATGCAATTGGTTTTAAATATAATCATGATATAAATAAAACAATCTTTCTGACCTACCAAATAAATGGAAATATTCAATGTCCAACCTTTCTCTATGCCTAACCAACGGAAATGCTACTGTCTCTAATGGATGGATTCTAAGAAATATTTTAGAATTAGTTTCTAGACCTCTCTTGTAGGTTTCAGCTGGGGGTTTGTTCGTTAGTGACCATTCATCTCAAAGCCAATCAGAAGTGAGAATTTACTTGATTGACAAAACCAGAATATTTCTAGACTAGTCAGTACAGAGCAAAAATGAACAAACTGTATTTTTAATTTCACGGACAGCATTGGAACTTACGAATGTATTGGCATGAATATGTTGTTTTCTTCCTACCAACCGATATATATTTGATTTTCTTCAAGTTACAAAGTTCACTTTTCTTTCATTACACCCTGAGGGGGTAGCGTATCACAAAAATAATGTGTTAAAACTAGTTTTAAGCCCAGTTACTTAGTACAAAGTTTTGTAGCCTATCTTCATAACAATACGTTCGGTCATTCTGGCGTATTAGTAGTATATTAATCTAGTATTTATACGTCATTCCAGTTTAAAAAGACATTCATCAGAACTGTACATACGCACATTAATCATATTGCGTGTAGACAGTTATACGCGCCATCGCTTCTGATAATGTGAACTCTATGAAATATGGGCGAGCCGTCAATCGTATAACTTCACTTTATAGTCAAACACGAGGTGGAAATTGAAACACGTTTGCATTATCTACATTTAAAAATCAAATACATATTTACTAAATAATGTTTTAGATTTATAAAATTAGTCCAAGTACATACATGATCAAGTAATTTTCATATATAGAATATAAATATAACGTAGCCCAAACTAACCAAATCCATCTAAGTTTATTTTTTTTCAGAAAGTTTTCCATCACTTAGTGCAAAATAAAAATGTGTTTGAATTAGCAAGTGTGTAATGTTTCGTTGCAAAAACCTTGGTTTTGGAGTCAAAATGTTTTACATAAACTAATGTCAAACAATCTTAAAATAAAATCAGCTAAACTAAATAAAGACGTGTCGTTATTAAATCCACATGTAAAAAATGTGTATCCCATATTTAAATGGACGAATACAACCGTGCATGCCCTAACTATTAAGAAACAAAGATCGATTGAAAGAAATAACTGGCTACTCCAAAAATTAGATATAAAGTAAACCTTTAAAATTATATAGTTAATGATTCTACATCGGGTATAGAAAACAGCACTTGTAAACTAACACCAGATGTACGAATGTAAGTGGAGCTGACGAGATATGAGCCTATATTTCTAGATTGCCTTGGAAACTCTAACTTTACTTGTAAACTTACGAGTTCTGTTTATATTGTCGATACTTGAACGACTTCAACTTTACTAATCAAAATCAATATGTTTACAGCTTTAGGAGCATGTTAACCTCTGAACGTGTTATAAAGAAAACTGCGTTTAAAAATAAACAATATTTTATAATCTGCATCATTTTCTATTTATAATCTACATAAATATACATTCAGGGATTGGAGATTTGTAATTTAGTAACGCTGTGGTTCCTATTGTAACATTGTTTATAGCTAGTTATAGTGGTCGGTCCAACAATAATTGCTTTATAGTTCTAACCATTAACGACAGGAGTAACTGTTTTACGAACACTTATATCTGTTGTAGATTATAATTGAAGTGTTAACAATGCTATTAGTAACACAATTTAGGAGAAACCCCAGTATTTTATCACTTATTACTCAACCATTATAGTTTAACAACACTCGTGCAAATACCAATTTATGGAATTCGAAAATCCTGCTTTGCTATATTATTTTCCAAGTATCTTTCTAAGAGGTCATTCAATGTTTTCCAAGTAAACATAATTTGACGTTTTGCTGTAGGTTTTCCGTATTTTCCAGTTAAATAAATACAAATTACGAAACATAAATTTGAATATTATTAGTCTCGAGTGTTCGTTGCAAAATAATAATCATTCTAATCATATGCATGTATAAGGGACATTTATCTACAGTGCTTAATAAAATAACAACATATTGATTTACGTTTAATTTTGATCAAACATACTTTATTTTGGTTACGACTGTGTAGTGTATTCCTCGTATTGTATGCAATGTTGAACAACTAGGAGAATATTTAATGAGCCTCCATTAGGCTAATTGTCTCTTAGTGCTTCAGTTAGTTGCTTTGTACGTTCTACAACTGAGAATAACTGTCTGTCTGGGTTCACGTAGAAGTAATGTATCTGCCCTAACCAGGGGAATGAGGTATTGGGTTTTATTAGGTTTTTTTGCCTCATTACATAAAAAATCAAATTTTATTTGTGAATTTTGTCAATTTTAACGTAATTAAAAACTTAAGAAGTCAAACTTAAATGTAAATTCTATCCTAATATACTTTTTCCGGAGTTATAAATAGTAGTACACGTTGTTTCTTTTCCTGAAAACATATTTAGCTCATTATATATTTATAAAAAGAATTGATAAGGTAAATATTTTTTTAATTTTTTTTTAAGGTTTATTTAGCAAATATCTAAGTTATCAAAAGTTTTCAAATGTCACATCCCTGTGATTCTCTCACCTATATATTAGTCCGATATAACTTTTCCCGGACGCGATTTTTCCTATCCATGTTTCCGTTTAGTATTGGAATTAATATTCAGTAAATAATCTACAAACTAAATTGCAGAAGTTTATTTTTTATATTGATACTCTTTACAGAGGATGTTTTGTCTTTTATTGTTTTTTTTACATTTATTGTACAAATATCCTGATCTACTCGGATGGAAACCATTACTCATTAAACAATTATCTTTTAATTTGATTTTATCTAATAATTTGTGCCAACTTCGCAATGCAGGGTGGTATTTTCCTTGCAATATGAAAACATCAATACATTCCTGATATTGCGAGTGGTTTACTTCCTCGAAACGTGATATTGTTTATTACGAAATACTAGTAGTAAATGAGTGGTTAGCTGGTATTAAATGCCAAAGATAAGTAAAACATAAATGATGTAATGAATATTTAAAAAAAAGTTGACTATGTGAAAAATTCTTATATTCTGAGCGTATTCTGTTAAATAATAATTCACCTGAAATTCCAATTTTTTGATTGGCTAGTTGTAATTAGTATTATTTTAAGATAGTTGGATGTGTTGAGCCTAGTGGTTAGCATCATGGACTTCGGTCCAGTAGGGACGGGTTCGATCTTTAGCTCATCCACAACAAATTTGGGTTTAATCCGTTATCCTAAAAGTGTTGTTTGAGTTGTATCTCCTGTAAAAGTATTGGTAGCTTCGACATCAATAAAACAAATCATTCTAAATTTGTTTCATGAAAATCTAGGTCAAGCAAATGAAAATCTAGGTCAAGCAAGTTATAAACGGGTCGTAGTTCTTCGTCTTTGTCTAGGAAGATCTTAGTTTAATGGATTAGCCTTGTCTGAGAGACCAAGTTACTTGAATATTTCTTCTGTTATTATAGACTCAGCGTGTGCTAATCGCAAGTTTTTTTTCGTTCTGAAGGAAATACATAAAGAAGCATAATATAAAATTCTAAAAATGGAATTTGTATATTTTTTGTAACAATATTAATTGTCAATTTACATTTTGTTCACATTAAATCTCATAGGTCCATGGCGAAATATAAACCAAACAGTCTTGAGAAAATAAAACTGGTCAACATTTATAATACGAGATGTGTATAGCTGCACTGTTGAGCTTAGTCTATAAATTGACAACTGTAAAACAATTATATATTTTTCTCCCCAGTCTTGCTTAATAGGACGTTTTAAAAGAATTGAGTTTTTACCAACATTAGAAAGTAAAAAGACGAGGCATTGGAAAAATATACCAAGAAGGGAAACGTACAGATTCCAATACGGAAAGGTTTTTGTGACATGTTTTTGTGCTGAAAAATTGTATTATTGATTATAAAATAGAACGTTTAATTAAAAAAGCTATCGCTGCATTTGTTGTAATACGTTGTTCAATGCATTACCACATTCAAAGGGCAAACTCATTTTAAACACGAATGACCATCTTTTAATTATTATACTGATTAAAAACTAACCTAAATGTGGTTACAGCCTAATATAATTTATCTTCCAAACACGATCAACTGAAATTGGAAAATTAGTAATTTAAACTATGATTTACTATAACTAATCAAGTCAAGTCAAGTCAAAATTATTTATTCCATAAAATAAAAAAACAATATTACAATACATTGTAAGTAAAAGGAATTATTCCCCCGAATAGACTATTGATCCGTGATCGGGGGAAGAGTTAACAATATCATCAGTCTATGGGTATTGTAAAATTGTTCGAGTCACTGCACTTTTTTATTTTAAGCACATAAACTAAATAAATCTAAATAAATCGTATTTTATATTCATGCACTGTGGATGCGATACTCCCTGGTGTGGAATAACTTCCACACGAGAGAGGAACGACTATCCGCAGTAATATCCTGATAATTAGAGCAATTCGTATATACCAAGGAAAAATGTGGTTCGGATTCCACTATAAACTGTAGGTCCCTTAGTTGCCATTAGCTGTATGGGCTATTAATTAACAGCTGTGTCTAAGGAATGTCGGCCTTAGTCACTTAACAAGACTACAAGATCGCGCCATTCATCCTACACTCATCTCAATTCATACTTGGCTTAAAGTACCTACTATGTATGGCCGCCATTTCACTAAACAGTGTTAACAGTAACTATAAGTAATCGTAACTAGTAAAATTGATTTTTAATATAATTTGTTTATGGAACTTATACAACTTAGGCTAATTCATCAAATAACGGTATTAATAGTAAGCCTATCTTAATCTTTCATAAACAGGAGTTTTGTAGTAAAAGTGATCGTCAAACGTAACCCACCATCAAAGCTTTATAATGTTGTTGCACATAAACGGACGTATTAACGGGACTTCTATCGTTTCATCTTTACTACGTCTTAGCTCTGCAGTAAACTGCAGAATGATGTCTTTGACTGTAATGTTTTACATTAATTTAAATTGGTTACGTTGAAAAGTATTTAGATTAACTTTTGCAAGTAAGAATAGCTAGACAAGACATAGTTACGTTTGATATGTTTATATGTTAAAATACTTGTGTTATTTTTATGTACGAGCACCAGGAAACCAAGCTTAACTCGGATTAAATTTAACATTAAATTTATGAGATAAGTTATTTGGCTAAATTAAAGATATTTGTTATGTACGTGAATCAATGTGAACACATATTTTATGATACAAACAAAGCATTTTAATACACCTTTTTAATACATAGATGATATAAAAATTAACTGTATCAGCTGTTTTATTAACTGCAGCTACAAAAAGGTATTGACGAAATCATGGGTACTTTAAAGGGCTGTAGAGTGGAAGCTGGATTTTTTCCAGCATTGTGAGTAACTCCAATCAATTTCTCGTGGACCACAATAAACAAAACAATCTAAAATCCTCAGATGCTTGTTTTAGTGAAGTCTAAAAACTTGCTTATATTCGATTATACATAAAAAGGATCAAATTGAACGTTAAGGCCTTGCTTGATTACTATTTGTTATTGGATGCAATATTTTGCGTGGTTACTTTAAGTTTAGTTAGTGTAAATATTTTTAAAGCTACTAGAAAAAATCTGTCTTTGGATTTGTCGTTTATTGTCAAAAATATTTCACTAATTTACTTAATGACTCATTTTTCAAAGGGTTTAACTTTGTAATTAAAAAAGAAAATATGTCGTGTATTTGAAACATTTAATGTTAGTCTCACTTTCCAATAACAGAAATCTTAGAAAACAATAATTATTTATTATGGACAATTTTACACGAATCGAAGCAATAAATTACTTAGTAAGTAGAAAAAATATTTGGTAAATGAACATCAATGCAAGTTAATTAACAACTCCAAACACAGTTTGCAAATGTGTAACGGAAAACTCTGCATCGAGCTTTAATTCAATCAGCATAAAGCCTAGCATTTGGATCAAAAGAATTAACATATACAATTAGAACACCGTTCATCGTTTTTGGTTAAAAACACTGAAAAATTAGTTTTGATCCCAGCTAGTTAAAGCATACATTTGTATTACTAAAGGTCTAAAGTCTTAGCTTTTATATTCCCCTATGAGGAAGTGTATGTATTGCTTCTGCCTATTTTGCAAAATTGGGCCTTTCTTTGCTTGCCTTATGTGTACATCTGCAATGTTGTACACGAACAATAAACCTCTGAAGATAAGATGACAGTTTGAAAGTGGTGTGTTTCTAGCTTATGTTTAAACAATGAGGTGTCCCAATGTAAAAGGGTCTACATGGGATAGGATGAGTTTGTAGCTAAGTTCTACACTGTATCGGACTATATTTATGGGTTAAAACGTAAAATATAATTTGCTTCATAACTTTTTTAAATAGACAAATAAATGTATTTTTATGTAGTTGATCTAGTTACATAAAAAACCCTTGAACAGTGGTAATCATTAGTGAAAAACAGATGTTGTAAGCGTTCTTTCTGACGTTTTATTTTTACTCATTACTGTAACACAACACAATATGCTATATAATAACGAGTGTTTTTATCACAATTACAAAAGAAAATTTGCGTTAGCTATATTACTATCCCGGCTTAAATTAAATAATAAAAAATTAAGTTTAATAAAATTTAATATGTCAATATGTTGGTAGCAAACGTCATCCTTCATTTATCCTTTGACATAGACTACAACACTTCCATTCAGATCTTGAACTCATTTGATCTATTTCTTGATCAAATACGTGAAGGTTACCAGTATAGTTATTACATTAATTTTTAAATAATTTACCAATAAAAATAAAGAAAATATTTATAATAACGCTACAAAATTAATTGATAATTCACAAAATATTTTTCCTACGGATTCAAATACAAATGGTTTACATGGTTGCATACGTTTATTACCAAACATTAACTATAAACTATCGTCATTTTTACTATTACGAAATATTTATGGTTGTTTATATTTATTTTATAGTTCTTAAGATTTGTGGTTCTAGATGATAATAACCACAGAATAAAGATATTGAGAAAGAAAATGTTGTAATATTCTAATTTTTTAGGTACGTTGTTGCTGTCTGCGTAACTGTAAGTCGAAACATCTTTTTTTGCACGTGTTTCTTGAACAATTAAGTATTTCCCCAGCTAAATTATTTTTAAATCAAGCTTGTCTCATATAAATTTTCTGTCTTCATTAATTTACCGTTTTGAAATCGATAATGTGAAGACTTGAATATTTCATAATTTTATTATGACAAGCCATCTTATTATGTTACTTTACAGTATCCAAAAATGTCATAAAACCCTTTCTCACGCACATGGTAAAGAACTAGTATTATGTTAACTTTATATACGTAAAATTACGTTTGCATTGCGAAGGAGCCTAAAAGGAGTTTAAAAACGAATGATTTTTGTCATAATTAATTGTTCAATATGTAAAATAATCTGGTTGTAAAATATTATTGTTGTAAATGGACTTAAATTATGTAGAATGATAAAGAGAAAGGTGTTTTAGGTACAAGTTTTACTCAATACAAAACCACAACATAGCTTTCCACAAAACACATCTGGTATCCATGACAACTAACTTATACATAGAACACATGTGATACCAAAATGAACTATTCACACAAATCATATTTCAACACCCTCCTTATTTGTGGAATCCCTGGAACTTAGTGCAGTCTCTGAATTTTTCACAGTCAAGCCTTTGTTGGAGAATAGGTGAAAATGTTTCGTCATAATCTGTATCTGGTATCCATGACAACTAACTTATACATAGAACACATGTGATACCAAAATGAACTATTCACACAAATCATATTTCAACACCCTCCTTATTTGTGGAATCCCTGGAACTTAATGCAGTCTCTGAATTTTTCACAGTCAAGCCTTTGTTGGAGAATAGGTGAAAATGTTTCGTCATAATCTGTTCCCCTCCTTTGATCGAATCCTTTGACAATGTTCCCTCCTTTGGTCGAATCCTTTGACAAGTCACCTGACCCTTGTCATTTTCCTTTGATTTGAAAACCCATTTACAGTTTAAGGGTTTCCTCAAGGCTGGGGTTTCGACCAATTCACAAGTCTTATTTTCGATTTGAGACTTAAACTCACGGTCCATAGTGTTCTTCCAAGAGTCTTTGAACTCACTATTCAATGCTTCTTCGCGAGATATTGGATCGGATAGCTCGCCAGAGAAATAAGTAACATAATCGTTCAACGCAACTGGGAGGTTTCTGACGCGCTGCGGTCGAGTTGTTGTGCCCGGAATAATGTTCATGTCAGTAACATCGTCGTTACTTCGGTTTACATCGGTATTGGACACATCAGGACCGGTTTGTGTCTGACCACTAGTACTGTCCTGACTATCAGACAAACTTCCTGTTGGTTCGGGAAACACGTAAAAATCTAAGTCTTTATTCACATTTTTCAATAAAGAACTTCCCCATTGATTTTCAGAAAAGGTAACGTCCCTAGATATGAAAGTAATTTTCTTCTGAGGATCATACAATCTGTACCCTTTACTAAACTGACAATAACCAACAAATATACAGGGAGTAGATCGTAGACTAAGTTTTTTACGTTTCTCGGCAGGAATGTGAGCAAATGCCTTACAACCAAAAATTCTGAGATGTTGTAGAGTAAGCTTGTTACCTGACCACACTTGTATTGGAGTTGGTTCCACGGACCTGCATGGTGATCTGTTCAGAAGGTAAGCAGCAGTATTCACAGCTTCAGCCCAAAAACTAGATGGAAGCCCAGACTCTATCAGCAAACATCTTGCTCGTTCTAGGAGGGAACGGTTGAGACGCAACAACGGCTGCCTTTCCGTTTTGCTGAGGTGTGTAAGGACATGTAGTTTGATGCACAATACCTGATGACTTAAAAAACTCAGTTAAGTTGCGATTACAGTACTCCGTACCATTATCTGTACGCAACACTTTTATCTTCTTGTCAGTTTGTTTTTGAGCATACTCTTTGAACGTTTTAAAGTGACCATTGACTTCGTCCTTTGATTTTAAAAAATAAACAAAACACATGTGACTGTAGTCATCTAAAAAGGTCAAAATATACCTAGACCCTCCAAGACTATTCACTTCCATAGGACCTACCAAGTCAGAATGCACTAGCTCCAGATAATGGCTACTTTTAGACTCACTCTTAGGAAAGGGTAAACGATGGCTTTTTCCTAACATACAGATATCACAAACAGTTTCTGGGTTACTACCAGAAATGTTGATATCATCAGCCAAGCCATCAACTAATCTTGTAAGGCTATCGAAATTCAAATGTCCCATACGCTGATGCCAGAGCGTTAAGCCACTGCTTTGCATAGATAATGCAGATGTGTTCATAGGCATATCCAACTTAAACAGATTGTTTATTAAACTAGCAGAAGCAATGAGCTGACCTGTTGAATTGAAAACTTTGGCTCCATCACTATTGAATACCACAGAGTTTCCTCTATTTACAATTTGACTCACTGATAAAAGATTTACTTTTAAGTTAGGCACATAATGTACATCACTTACATTTGCTTCCGAGACCTCACCAGAAATATATATTGGAAGCTTCAAATCACCGACGGTATCAGTCACCATTGTCTCATTATTTGCTGTGGTGATCGTTAGTGCTTGGCCTTTTCTTGCGTTCAGAAGCATGTTAACATCAACACATAAATGACAAGATGCACCGCTGTCTAAAAAGAACTCATTACTAACGCCCGATTGCATTGAAAATGCAGCAAAGAGTGACGTATTAGATTTGCCAGAGTTTACGTTATTTTTGCTCACTACTCTTGTAGATGTACAGTTCTTTGAGATGTGACCGTAAACATTGCATCTATAACATCTCGGACCTTTCTTCACATTTTTGTCCGAACTACTCGTGTTTCTGTTCTTTTGATACACTTTGTGAACTGTCCCTCTTGAACTGGAACCATACAGTGCAGAATCAGTTCCTGCAAAAGTCATATCACGTTGTACCGGAGACACATCTTGCAATAACTTTGTTTTTATTGCATCAGCTGTGACTTTATTGCCTGAAGATTCAATTCCCATTATCATTGGTTCATACCGGATGGGTAAACCAGCTAGTAAGATTGTTCCAACCCATTCATCGGTCACCTGCAGACCCACATTTGTAAGCTTGTGAGCAGTTGTGACTATGCGGTTCACGTATTCCTCAACAGAACTACAATCTTCCAGCTTTGTAGTTATTAGAATACGGAGAAGTCCAACTCTCCTGCTTAATCCATCATCTTGAAAAGCCTTCGTTAAATTGTCCCAAGCTGCCTTGGCGGTGGTTGTGTTTTGAATATGTACATAATTCACCGGATCAACCAATAAGATCAGCTTTGACCGACATTTAATGTCCTTTTTCTTATCCTGTTCTACACCAGATACGCAGTCCCACAAATCCAAATCTTCCAGGTAAGCTTGTACTGCAAACTTCCATGTATCAAAATTCTCACGACCTTTAAGCCTTTCAATTGGTAATGAATTTTGAGTCATATTGCTGTTACAAACTTATGAAGTTGGTATTCTTTAAATGAAGCACTGAATAAAATATCCTGGGCCCATAACCTGTTGTAAATGGACTTAAATTATGTAGAATGATAAAGAGAAAGGTGTTTTAGGTACAAGTTTTACTCAATACAAAACCACAACATAGCTTTCCACAAAACACATCTGGTATCCATGACAACTAACTTATACATAGAACACATGTGATACCAAAATGAACTATTCACACAAATCATATTTCAACAATTATTCTTTATCTACAGTCGTTTGGAATCAATACAAGCTCAATGTTTTTAGAAGTTAATAATTATATTTTTTTTGTATTCAGAATAATAAAACATATTTTTTTAATAGTGGTGGCAGAAGAGGTTCTGTTACGTATCTTAGTCGCTCACTAAAACTATCGTGTTAAGTATTGGTTTATTAAAAGTACCAGATTTTGGGTTGCTAGAAGATGCAATAGTATTCAATGTAATTTCAAAATAAGCTACAACCTAAATTGTTTTGTTGAAGTGGTTTTATCCAAGTATGTAGTAAAAGTTTTGGTTTTGATACCTAAGGAAAGGAAAATTATAATTGAAATTGAAATAAACGATTTATCACAGGTTACCTAGCTACGCACTTATAAACTTTACAAAACGCTTAAAAATAAACACAGTGGATATTTACAAAAAAATATTAAAACTATGTGAAGAAAACACTAGTGAAAAGCAATATTGAGCGACAACATCAACTCAAGCTGTGGCACAATTGACTTCATTGACTCATATCATGGCACTGTGTTTATATATTGGTCTTTTGAATAATAGGCAGACAACACACAAAGCTTAAAATACATACAGGGGTTTTTATGCGTTTCAAATATAACAAGTACTTTGAGGAACTTTATAACGACAAATCAGACTTATGTTGGTATCCCTATTTTCCTAGCTTCATAACCAATCAGCTGATATGCATTGTTGCATTTAGTAAAATTGAGATTTTTTTATAAGTATCAACGTGGAGTTTTTTCATGATATATTTGAGCATCCAAAAAAATATTACGTCTTACAGTATTTACAAAAAAAATTATTAACAGCACTAGACCTCGTCCACCTAAACTTGAACTATTCATATTACCTGATCGGTAAAGAAGTAAAGATAACCGGGATACTGAGCTGGTTTTGTTGTTAAAAACTGCCTCAGAGTAGTTATTGTTATTTGGGTCCCATAAAAAATCATCATCTAAAAGTCAACAATGCAATTTCTTGACTGATAAAACAATACTTAGTTTTAGAATATCCTTACAATGGGTTTAAATTGTTTATGAAATTAGTTGCAACTGTAGTATTTATATTAATTTAACTAAATTATCACTTAGTGATGGTAAAGATCTCTTTAACTGTGCAATAAAGTAACATTATACTGTATTGGGTAATAGTTTGACAGAAATACTTTCATTTACATCAATTGGGTATTTCTAGAATATAAACAAATTTAAGCAGTAAACACACTCTATTTAAGTCTTACAGTTCAAGTTGGGTGGTAAAATTGGGGTGTAAAGCCACAGTGTATGGTCATGAGTATTTATGGAACAGTTTCGGTTTTCCAGCCCAAAGAACTGTAAAGCGTAAGATTTCTGGTTCTAGAAAGTTAATGTTTTTTTTTTAACTAGATCACTTACTTACAAATAGTCCTAAAAGTCATTTCTTTGTCTAAACTCTATTTACTGTTTTTACACAACCAGCGGGTGATATTTGTACAATGGCAACTATAAAAATATATATGTTTAGGACATTTAACTCATTTATAATATTTAGTAATCTTATTTAAATAACGTGATTGCCATATAAACCCACAAAGGCGGTTTTGAATTCTATCAAAAGCTTATACTGTTGTGTTAAGTTAAGATACATTTTTGTATTCTAAACTGTAGAAAAAATAATAATTTTTCAAAACCATCTTGATGAAACCATTTAGTTAACAGCCAAGAAGTAGTTTATATCATGGATGAAACAATCCGATAGTTTTTGATAGTTATATAGCTATTGATAGTTATATAGCTTTTTAAAGTATCCAAATCAAAAATAACATAAATTTATTCTCATGTTGTACGACAATCCAATCGTACAACCTTTTAGTTAGTTGCAATACCCGTCGTATTCAACCTAAATCGATACAGCAAAAACCACAATTCCAATCTAACCAGTTTGTTGATATAGTGACTAGACATGTTGGTGGTTTGGTTTGACGATAATTATTTTGAGTACCGGTATCTTTAGCTTTTGATTTGATAAATCATAAGAACATTAATTCAAAACTTTTATAGCTATAAGAGACTGATATACTGATAAATTATACCTCTGATACCTAAAGTTGGTAAAATGATTGGCTTTACATTATTATAGTGTAAATATATATAATTTTGTCCATACCAGTTATACAAACAAAACAGAATTAACAAAACCTAATTTGACATATCATAATTAAATTAGTCTTTCACTAAAGTGCTATTAATGAACTGCCGATAAACTCTCGCTGGTTTTTTAAACTACATGATATTTTATGTGCCATCAGATATGCCCTAAATTGCAATCATTTTAAACCAGTTGCATTCTTCAGTAAAAATAATCTTTAAAGTTTTAGGAGGTATGCTATTACAGCGGACACAAGATCGTTCTCAAAAAGCATCCAGTCAAGTTTTAAGTATCCTAGTATTACATTTCTTTATCACAAAGCATTTTCATTGACCCTCATACCATATACGTGATTGTATTGTATGTATACACAATTGTATGCCTTGTTTGTGTCTTACAAATTCCAGTAAACTCCCTATTCCTGCCTAGTCACATTACTTAACTAAGTCAATGTAAGTCTGGTTATCATGACAACCGACAGTGATTTCAGTGATAAAGAAACAAACACAGATCAGTACCACGTGACAAACAAAGCCTGTTGACGCCATTTTGTGACAAGTCGTAAACAAGATGTCTCGCAATATCAGGTTTAGCTTGTTGATATTTCTCCAATAACAAAGAACTTCGTGTTGTTATTACTTTCACAGTTCATTAGTTGCTCAAGTGTTCGGAATACAAACAAATGTCTAATAGTGTGTTTGGTTCGGTTGTAAATATAGTTCAATTTTTTTTCTTTTCTTCGCATAATTAATTACATAAAGTAGTTTTACATAAAGTAGTTTCTAGAGAGTTTTGATATATTTTTGTTTGTAATTTATGTGGGACTTACTAGAATACCTACAATACTACTACTTACGTGATTAAAAATGTTAAGACAACACAACTGTAAACCTCCTTTGAATTAGATGTGAGCATTTTCTAGCCTGAAAAATCCTGAATTTTGAATTTTATAATTATTTTGAAAGCAGCATGAGGTGAATTGAGATTTCTGGGTCGAGGGTTAAATTATTTCCGTTAGTGGCCCAATGTGACTACTTGTTGTTGGTATTCTCTTTTGTGTTGTAAATTGGCAATTAAAATAAAACAATAGCATGACTAACATGAACAAACACTACCATAAATGTTTGCCTTCTTACTGATTCGAAGCAGAATGTTTCATTAAACACCAGCAACTGAATGGGTGTAGTCCTATGTGTTATTCGGTTGAAAAATATTATACAGGGTGTCCGGTCATAAGTGTTAAATAAAATTTTGCCTCAAACTACATGGTAATGGCGACCTAATGACGCAAATTTGAGGTTCCCAACCTCAACCGTTAGGGAATAACAAATTAATTAAGGTTTTCCAAAAATTATTGTAGTTGTTATGAAAAAGGTTATATACTCTGTTAAAAATGCACTAATTGTTAATTTAAATGTCATTTTCAGAATCCTCACAAAATTTGAAATAGATATAACACCTAATCGTTGGGGTACGGAAAAATATCCTATTTAAATTTCTTCGTTAAACAATTATTTTTAATATCGACGAAAATTTAAATAACATTCAGCAATTTATTTCTCGGTTACCGAGTTCCGCTGAGTTTAACAAATATTACTAAAAACTTCCTTATTTAAAGGGCTTTACAATGGTGTAATATAGTTTTTACCAAGTTTCAAATTTCCTAATGCAATTCAATCATTTTTGTGAAAAAAGCATGGTAAGGCAAGAAAAGCTATTGTGAAGATTAATACATTTAAGTGCAGGCAACGAATAATTTGTATTTTTTTCTCGCATGCAACGTTTTGTTTTAACTATTGAGCTAAGAAAAGAAACATATAGTTGTAAAATGTGTTTGTGATAAAGTCACGGTTATAGTATATTTTTCATATTTCAGATAAGATTTCAATTAACTCGCGGAAGTTCGGTTGTGGCTATACCAAAACTACCCGGAATGGATTAGACGTGGTCGACGTGGAGGAAGTGTGACATGGCCTCCTCGATCTCCAGACTTGAGCCCGGTAGATTTTTTTTGGGGGTTACATGAAAGGTCTAGTTTACTCAACTGTTGTAAACTCTGAAATTGAGTTACGGGAGAGAATCTTTGAGGCTGCTGGGAAAGTAAGGGAAAAATTGACGTATGAGGTCACAGTTGGCGCAATTCACAAGCGAGCTAGGGCCTGCTTGCGGGAAAACGGAGGCACCCAAACTGTGATTCCACCTTAATAAAAGTTGTGCTTCGGACGAAGTATGTCATTGATTTGATTTTTATTGTGTGTTTTTACCAACGTATTGTGGTTTTTTATAACAAATTTTCCAAAGTCTAAACAAAAACTCTTTAGTTTGATGAAAGTGTAGTCTGGTCAATAAAAAATTCCACAAACCCTCATCATCAGTGGCCAGCTCATAAAATAGTAAGTAAAATTCATTATTTTTTACAATATCTGTTTTGGTTTAACCGTGATTTTTCACAATAGTGCGAACAAATTCACCACAGATTTAACAGTAGATAAATGTAGTTGTACATCATTGTAAAGCCCTTTAAATAAGGAAGTTTTTAGTAATATTTGTTTAACTCAGCGGAACTCGGTAACCGAGAAATAAATTTCTGAATGTAATTTAAATTTTCGTCGATATAAAAAATAATTGTTTAACGAAGAAATGTTAATAGAATATTTTTTCGTACCCCAACGATTATGTGTTATATATATTTAAAATGTTGTGAGGATTCTGAAAATGACATTTAAATTAACAATTTGTGCATTTTTAACAGAGTAATATAACCTTTTTCATAACAACTACAATAATTTTTGGAAAACCTTAATTAATTTGTTATTCCCTAACGGTTGAGGTTGGGAACCTCAAATGTGCGTCATTATGTCGCCATTACCATGTAGTTTGATGCAAAATTTTATTTAACACTTATAACCGGACACCCTGTATATGTTTGATTAAACTATTAATAACATAATCATCTGAATCTAACAAAACTGTATTGAAGTTTATTCACCATATATTGCATTTGGACAGTTACACGTGCCATCTCTTTTGATAATGTGAAATCGGTGAAATATTGGATAGCTTTCAATCATATTCTTTTAGTTTTTGGGTTTAAAATGATGGGGAAAATCAAAAGTTATTTAATTACAAGAATTTTAAAAGAAGTGTATAAAAATACATGTACATATCACACTCAAGCTGGGACGTTTAATCGCTTATTAAAGAGAGTATACGGAAGGTGGATCTATGTATTAATATATAGATCGATCGTGGCAAAATGTAACATGTTTGACTTATCCATTCAGTCTTATTTATCGTTATTGTTTATGATTCAATAAGTTATGTTTTCACTGAACACTAGTATTAATTATATAATTAATTACACATATCCGAAAGAAACCCATTTCTTTTAGTGTAGTCATTTCAAATCAAGATTTCTTCATTACCTAAAAGAAAAACTCTTATAAGTGTAAAATTTGATACCTATAATGAATTCTACTTCCGGAATATCATACTAAAAGTCCTTGAAAAAATCTTGTGCTATGGCCGCCATCTTAGAAAAAGGCATCCAAAAACTAGTTTTTCCCAAATTACTCAAAAACTATTCATCCTATAAAAAACAAACATTAAAGGTAAACATTGATCGCCAAAGAAAGAGCTACATCTTTTGTTATCAGCAATATTTCGGTATAATTAACCGCTTAGCCATAAAATGCAATATTTAGAAAATGAATTTTAAAATAAATAAATTCTACACACACGGATGTGCGTGTTATACAACTGTAGTGTCTGTCCAAGTTCAATAATAAAAAAAGATAACGCTAAAATAACACATCTACACGAATATTAATAAATAGTGTTACGAATAAAATATCGAGTACATAAAAAGGCAGGTGTAAACCAACGTCAGTTGTAATGCAACGAATGTAAGTGGAGCTGACGAGATATGAGCCTATATTTCTGGATTGCCCTGGGAACTCTAACTTTACTTGTAAACTTAGGATGTCTGTTTATGTTGTCGATGCTCTAAAAGACTCAAACATCACTCATCCAAACCTATATGTTTACAGTATGTACATGTACACATGCAGTTTTAAGTTCTTGAAAGATAAAACTAAGTTTAAAAATTATTTAGTTTATTCAAAGACAATCCCTCCCACGTCGAGGTCTTACAAATACATGAGTTTATTAAAACTGCCATTACAAGTATTATTTCAAAACGTTTCGATTTTTATAATTTTTATTCATCGTTTAACAACGCAAACAGATGAGAAAAAATACATTTCAATATGACAATATTATCTCTGATGCACTGACCTAACGTTATTTATCAATAAACACTTCTCAACGTACTGTACTAGTTTTCATTTAAATTGTTTATTTTTATCTCGTTTTTAAATATTTTTATATCCTTCAATATATACATTTTATATATATATTTGACTGATAACATATGAATTGCGTTTACAGACTTTAATTACCAGCCGTATATGTAGTTTACTAGCCGATATTAAATAGCCTACGAGACATTGCTTACCTGAAAACTACTATAATACAATAATGAATAATTATAATTTCAATAGTAGTTTATTCGAAACGGTACTTGATCCACAGTTTACAAAAAGGTCTAAGTCTTTAAAGAAATTTTTTTGTATAAACTCATAATTCGTTTTTGCTTTGCTAATTGTATGGCTGTTGCTTCGAACACAAATTTTACAGTTGGCAATATTGCTATGCATTTCATCATTATGCAACATTATTTATGGCTAGTTGTTATGGTGGTTTCTCCAACGGTTATTGCCTTACGGCACTGGCCTTCTTCGAATAATAGTAGGGAATAATTGGTTGATGAAACACTTATATCTTCAGTGGCTAACAATTTGCGCTGAGTGCTGAGTATTCTATCCATAACACTTCTTTGTAGCTTTTATTCAAGTGCTTTTTATTTATTTATTTAAGTCTAGGATTTTGTTCATTTTTTTATAATAACAAATAAAAGTAAAAATAAGTTTTAAACTTAAACGTCAAATGTTATCTCCAATCTGAGGCTTGTAATTGTTAACTAGACTATGAGATATGTATTTCGTACTACTAAACAAATATGCTTAAATAGTTATTGTCACGAAATACTTAATGGCGATTATTGTCCATTTTAAAACCTTCAAACGCATAGAGCAACCAGCCCATTGATTTGTGTCAGTTTTAATTCTATGTAAATAAATAAATAAGGTCCTTATTTACCGAGCGTTTTTCAGATACAATACTTCTGCTTTTCAAAACAACTCTTGTCATTAATACTAATAACATATCCATAGAAACTAACGATAAAACAATATATAAACAGTCTATAAAACAACCTAAAACAATCCATACCAACAATCTATTAAACAATGCTAAAAAATAAAAAATCTATAACAGACATTACTTAACATAAACAGAATCTGCAATTGTTTGTATGCAATATAAATTATCAAACACTATGTTTTAGAATTCCATTGACTGCCCGAAAAACGTACGAAGTTGACAAAATTAAAATATTTATCGTAACATTATAACATATGAAATTGGTTTAACGACTATTTTTATGCTAGGTATTATTTTCTTGTCAATAAGTTATTCCCTACGTACATGGAATAAGAATATTTATAAAAATGACAGTAATCAGTATCTATAATTGCAAAATAAATACACTACTCCTGCATATTTTTAAGTAAAAAAATATGTGTTTAGATTTGTATGTAATGCTTTGACAATAAATATTTTCCTGATTTATTTGTACTATTAAACATACAACTGCCCACAATGTCATGACAGTAGGCAACATGTGACGTATCAATATCACAAATCCCCTTCAGACAGCTCATGACATGTCTATGTAATCCTTTAACCCTACCTCCGTCGTCATTTGTGTTTACCGTTCGAGTCTGTAAAAACTACCAATTGCTGAAACTTACAAAACCAGTAAATACAGTATGTGTAAACGTTAATTTTTTATCAATGAAACTCGCGTTAGAAACATTTCTAATTACTGTATATCTAATCGATACAAAGAATTTTATTGTGTAAAGTTATGACAATTAGAACTTTATGTTTTTCTTTGAATTTTTTCGCGCTGGAAATGTGCCGACACTAGAGAGCAATTTGATATTGACAGTCTGCACCGTGTGAACGGCTGTAAAATTGACCGACAGTAGGCTACGTACACAAAATAAATTAATTTCTTGCTTAAAAATTACATTATAATTTTAAATGACTCAGAGGAGAGTTTTGATATCCGGTGTGTACCATTTCTTATCATTTATATCTCCAATGACTGAGCAAAATATTTTATTCACCGTTGTAGTCGTTAAAGAGGAATTTCGAGAATAACAGCCAGTGTGTTAGTATGAAACTTTGACTCGCTCAATTCAATAATTAAGTTTTTTTATTCATCAAATCTTTGATGGCTTAGACAAAATTCTAATCTGCTTTCCCTATATTTAAAATCCACTTATAATTTCCGTTAAGGTTAATAGGAAATCTAAACTATTTAAGCTCAAATATATCTTAGGCCTTGATAATAAAGTTGTTTAATGGTTTTATTTTTTATTTAACCTCACGTAAAATTTTTAACATTCTAAATACTTGAATGACATATAGGTAATAATCATTGATAGTTTTTTAACAACAATAAGGATGATCCAAATGGCTAGATAGTACTATTTCAAAACAGCATAATATTTTATTATGGTTTTAATAATTTTGTCCCCGAAGCACGATTCCTCGTCATGTTTGGTTATTGTCTGCGACGACGTTGAAAAACTAGGAGAATATTCAATGATCGTCTTAAGTAAATAGTAACAACGCAAACAGACATTATTACATAAATATTCTACAAATATATTACAAATATTACAAGATTGGGTGTATTGTATTAAGTTTCTTTTTAGGCTTTCGCAGTTATTGTAGAGCTGACGTTTGTATATCATACAATAATTGTCTACATTTGTTTACATAGTAGTTTAATGGTCTTAATTACCAAGAATTGGATATTGGAATTTATAATTTTTCAGAAATTCGGTATGTATTTTTATTTCAGTAATTTTTGTTAAAGATTGTTAACGGATTTGAATTTATCGCTTTAAATTTAAATAAATACAAAATGAGAAAAAAGATTCTTTTTTAATCTACCCTAGTCTACCCTACACACAGTAAGACCACTATCATTTAGTCTCTTCAAAACCTGTCTTAGGTTTTCTAAATGCTCAGTTTCATTCTTACCTGAAATAAGAATGTCATCTTGGAACGCTACGGTTCCTTCAATACCCATTACCAACTGATCAGCAATTCTCTGAAATATGCTAGGCCCTGATGTAATTCCAAATGGAATTCTAGTGTACATATACATTCCCTTGCTAGTAGATATAGTAGTGAGTTTTTTAGACTCATCATCAAGTAACACTTGTTGATACGCTTGCTTCAGGTCAATTTTACTAAAAACCTTACCACTAGACAATTCATTTAGTAAATCACTTATTTTGGGTAAAGGATACCGATCAACAACAAGACATGGATTTAAAGTAACAGAATAGTCACCACATAAGCGTATGCTAGAATTTGACTTAGGGATTGCTACGATTGGAGTTACCCAATTACTGGTTTCAACTGGTTCCAAAATACCACAGCTTACTAATCTGTCTATTTCATTCTCGACTTTCTTAACGAGAGAAAATGGCACAGGCCGAGGTTAAAAAAAACTGGACTTGAATCAGGTTTCAATTGCAAGCTAACTTTACCTTTGTTAAAGGTACCTAGTTTTTCAGAAAAAACATCTACAAAATCAGAAAAATTATCTTCAATATTTACATTACTATGTACAGAGGAAACACAAACATTGTTTAAATTTAACTTACTTACATTTAGGCTACTTAGCCAATCTCTACCTAGAAGTGCTGGACCTCCGTTACAGATAACATAAAGCTTGAAATCAGATCTTACCTTATCTTCATACTTAACATTGACATTTACAAAACCAAGTGGTTTGATTTCACTACCATCATAGGACCTTAACATAAGATCAGTTGTTTGTAATGGAACATGACTAAATTTACTTTTGTACAGCCTATCCGATATAGCTGAGATAGGACTACCAGTGTCTAATTCCATTAATACATTTTCATCTTCAATAATAATACTCTCTTTAAAAGGTTTACTAAGATCAGATTCCCTGTCATTAAAGTTCATGGGTAGGCCTACACCTATGTTGAAAATACCATCAGACCTATCTTGACTAATAGGACTAGGCCTACTACCTAATTGCAATTGTTCAATGCCTAACACATCTTGTTCAGTATCATTACTATTTGGATTATCATCATCTAATGAATTACCATCTGCTGTCAAATTATGATGTCTCATATTCTTATTGAATGATTTTCCCTTAGGACAAACATTTGCTAAATGACCCTTAACATTACAATGGTAGCATGAGTAAGAAGCAAACCTACATTTGGAGGTTATGTGGTTAGACCTACCACAACATTTACAATAACTTTTAACATTACCTGGATATGATTTGTGATTTGACTTGTTACCGTTAACAAAATTTTTATTTTGGGATACTTGTAGAGGTGCTGAAGTCGAAGGCTTACTCGATGAAGTTGCATTGGACGAACCATAACTCCTCTGGTTGTTACGTCCCCGCTTGGCATAGTTGAGGTTACCCGTAATGCTAGAATTGTTGTGACGCAAAGTGGCGGTATTTAAATCTGTAGACTCAATTGCCAAAGCTATTTCGACAACTCTTTTGAAGGTTAACTTTTCGCTATCACTTTCAGTAAAAAGCTTCCTCTTAACAATGTCACTTAAAAGTCCAGCAACAAATTGATCCCTTAAAGCTATATCACGGTCTGAAAAGTTGCAGTACTTAGCCCCCCTTTGAAGAGCAATGACAAAATCGGCAATTGCTTGCCCACTAACTTGACGTATTTGTTGAAATTTGTAACGTTCGGCAATTTCCGAAGGTTTTGGATTTAGGTGATTCCCTAATATTTTCACTACTTCTGTTCAAAGTCTTAGAATATATAATTCCCACTGCTCACAAGACTCATCAAATTCAGAGATATTGCCAATTAAAGACATTGTCCTATGTTTAATGATTTTCATAGGAATGAAAATTTATGTACAAACATGCTTTGTTCAAACATGAAACTAGCCTAGGCCTAGTTGGCAAGTCTTTCAGGAACACACATAAAAAGTTCATCAACATGAAAAATAACATTTTAAATAAATAATCAGTAAAAAATGTCCCAAATTAACTTCTTGAGTAATTCAGTTCAACTTGTAAATCTCCTTAGAAACTTTCCTGATGATTGTTTAACATGAAAGTTAAAACGTACCTGCTGAATCCTTGTAGCCTAGTGAACTTGACTTTACAATAACTTAATAAGCACTCTTTTTACTTATTTCTTCCTAAGTTTTCCTCGTCGCCAATTGTTGTGTATGCCTATTTCTTTTATAGGATACACCATTGTATATTCCCTTTATATACCTTACATTCTTACATATTTAATACCTTGAAGATGGTAGGTAAAATGATAAGATGTGCATCTTGTGATGGTTCAACATAGAAGGCTTTATTCCTCGTAAGCAGTTACATTGGTTACAATAGTAGTGGTGGGGACCACGGCCTCATGAATCTTAATAAACACCAAAGAGTATAGAACTGACATATATAACTTGATACATTACATATATCAAAACTTTTTATGGCGAATGTAAATTCTATTGTCGCTTACAATTCTGCTTTAGGCGAAAAAAAAAACTTTAAAAACATTAAACTTTTAAGACGTAAAATATACATACATAAAAATGTTCTGAAATTAGTCAATTTTAAATGATTATTTAGGTAATTTTTTTTTTATTAAATGTAATACTCGTGTGATGATAGACATTTTACACCGTGTTGTTTTATTTTATTTCGTATTATTTGCTAACCTCAAACGAGATTGGAAATTCCTTGTAATATGAAAACACCAATACATTCCTGATATTGTAGAAGGTCTTTACCTGCTTCTCGAGACACGCCCAAGTATATCATAAAATACTTGTGTGAAATGATCTCTAGACAGATAATACACAGTTACAATAAACGTATGGATACAATAAAAAAAAACATGTTCTCAGTGTATTACGTTATTGTATTGAACAAGTATTTTGTCAAAAAAGTGATAATACATTCAATTTACATCCTTAGTATTCGTTTGTAATTTAAATTACAAGTGTACTTACAAACTAAAAAAAATTCCTTAAGTTAGTTTTTTTTTATTACACGAAACACTAACGAACTGATCAAGGGTCAGTCGGTAAACCCATGACCTCACAAGACGGTAAATATGCTAAGATAGTACGTGGTGGTCGATTTCGATTGGACACTCCAATAATCATCATACCCAATATTCGCCTATTGGGTCTGATTATGATTGGAGTGTCCAATCGAAATAGATCACCACTTATCATCTGTTATGCATAATTAACGTCTTCTTGTGAGTAACAATATAAGCGTAAATATATGTTTTAAGTATTATTAGATGTATATTTTATTTATTTTCCGTAATCCCCAAGTATTACTACATCAATGAGACGAATTGAAACCGCAACATTTTTTGTATTCTAATCAATTAAAGACTTAAAAAACGCACGATAAATAAAAAAATACTTTTTAAATCCGTATTTATAATTAGTTAATTGTACAATGCTTCAAGTAGTTTACTTATATGACATGTATACACAATACAGGTAGGCCTATGGGATTTGGCACGTTAATCTTTAGTTTTATAAACAGGAGTTTATTTGTATTAAAAGTGATCGTCAAATGTAACCCACCATCAAAGCTTTATAATGTTGTTGCACATAAACGGACGTATTAACGAGCCTTCCTTCTATCGTTTCATCTTTACTACGTCTTAGCTCAGCAGTAAAATGCAGAATGGTGTCTTTGACTGTTTTAATAACGCAGACGTAAAATGGTAGCGTAGGAAGAGTATTATGTTAGTACGTAAAACCATGCATAGATCTATGGTAAAAATAATAGTTTTTAACCAAATTTAATCACATATTACCGCAGTAATCCTGCAGACTAAGAAAATTTTCAATAATTCCTACTAGGTTTACTGCTGAAGGGAAGGCAATGGGATGTGTGTTTTTAATTGAAATGCTTATAGCTTAGTATGAAATACACCAAATTTCCAAATTTTATCAATATATATCCATACAGATTTAAACTATAACAGTTGATTTATTCTCCATAAAATTTATATAAAATTAAAAAAGTGTTATTACCTCCCTATTTTTTTTTTTCATACTAATGGATTGTCCATAATCACCGCTAACAATTTGTTTCTAAAATCTCATATAATTTAGGTTAGGGAGATATTTTTTGCGTTGAATAGTTCTTTAATTAATACATTGTTTTGTAATTATAGGTTGCTCAAACTATTCAACTTTTTTAAAAGAGGTGACGGTGACGTAATATAATAAATAAAATAGGAAATCTATGCAATTTGTTGTTTTGCGGGTGTGAAGTAATAAATAAAACAACACTGCGTAAAATAACAATTTCAGTAAAAAAAAAGAAATATTTACAAAGCTAAACCATTTTTCTTATGGAATATGGCATGCCTCATATGATGTCCACAAACATCCAAACATGTTTTCAATATTTTTTGGAAACTCGCCATCAGCCATCGTATCATGGACTTTGGTATTGCGGAAATTTCATTACTGAAGCTGTTCTTCAGGTCTGCAATAATTTGGGGATTTGTGGCAAAAATCTTGCTCTTCCAGTAGCCCCACAGCTAGAAATCACAGGGTGTTAGGTCTATAAACCAAGTAGTTGCAACTGGGTGATGGTGAGTAAAAAAAATATTGGAAACATGCTTGGATGTCGGTGGGAATCATATGAGAGATGTCACATTAATTTTATCGTAGTACGTTGTTATTTAAAAAAATATATAAAATGCTAATTATTTTTTTGATTTCCATTTATTGAACTTCGTTGTGTAATGAGCAAATAGTTCTATTTGGAAATACACTTGGCATAGTTTAAATATTATAAATTGGAATAAATAATATATTTGAACTAAATCTTTTCATGTATCAATACTAATCTTTGTATTTATACATGATCTATTAACTGTAAGGTTTTATCCTTGGATAACGATTCAAAATCAATTCGACATGTTTAAAACGTCCCAGACTGCCTTACGACCTGAAGACGCCATCCACTGTCCAGTTATGACCTATATAGTGTCTCTACAACCCAACTTGGGATATACGTTGACTTTATGTAAAAACCACTCATTAAAAAGCTCAATAATCCTTACTTGTCATTCAGCTTGTTAAATCCTCAAACTTGTTACTATGATTTAAAATCCTTGGTAGAAATTAACCCATTTTAAATACTAGCTGTGCTTATTTGTTGTTGCAATAAAATAATTCCTTCCAATATTTAACCACAGACAAGGGGAATTTAACTTAATCTCAACAGGAAAACAATTTCCCTACGCCAATAAAGGGGTAAAGGTTAGTAATATTTTTCAACGAATGAAATAATATCACTTTTTTCCGTATTACTTTTGTAAACAAAAAAATCTGACATATTTACCTCTTTTCTGTGTTGCATTTAGAATGCTACTTTAATTCACATAATTATCCCAATCAACGAAATTTTCTTTGTTTTACTTATTCGCATTAATGGTATTTCGCATTAATAGTATTTTCGATTACCAAAAACTATAACATAATGTATTTTTCTCTGCCTATAACTCACGGTTGCACCAGTAAAGTAGAGCAATTTAGGTAAACGCGCCCCAATTCCAATCAGCCATAACCATTGATACACCGACAGTTACTGGGCCCTGTAGCGTCCCTGCATGTTGTACCAGATATCACAAAAGCCATCATGCTGCTATCCTATCACTAGAACTATCATGCTGCTAACATTTCACCAAAGCTATCAGTTGGCTTAATACTTTTAATTGAAATTGTGACTATAAAAAGTAGGTATTTTAAGCCAAGTATGAATGGAGATGAGTGTAGGATGAGTGGCGTGATCTTGTAATCTTGTTAAGAACTAAGGCTGATATATTCCTTAGACACAGCTGATAATGAATAGCTCATACTGCTAATGGCAATTAAGGGACCTTCAGTTTATAGTGGAATCTGAACCACATCTTTGCCTTGGTATTAACGAATCGGTCAAACTATCAGGATAGTACTGTGGATAGTTGTAGTACTCACTAGTGCGGACGTTAATCAACACTAAGGAGTATAGCATCCACAGTGCAAGCCTATAAATATCCACAATTCGTGACCTCCTAGTAGCTGGATAGACAACACCACCATCCCAGTCTTTACTATCACTGAAGTTATCATATGCCAATCCCGCAAAGAAGCTAATATTCTTGTTAGGTTCTCTCTTTATTTCCGAAGATTTTAAGCTCTGTGGAACTGTTTTGCACCAGGCTGCACCTGATGTGCCCGAAATGTTGTGGCAATATCATGTGGTGTTTGGTGGTTGGTGGGATTTGAACTCGGGACCTGGGGACCAAAGCCTCAATCTTCACACTTGACCACCACCCTTGCTATCACACAAAAATTAATCGTCGCACACCTCTTTTAGGATTTGTTTTTCCTTATGTGCGACAAGACTATTTTGATCTGTGTGTATCATACAAGAAAAATATAGATAATAAGTAATATAAATACTTACTCTGTTGTATCATTTTGTTTGTAAGTGTATTGACTTTTACTCTGTGCTGAAGAAGATCACTGTGTAGAACTCACACTCACTGTATATATTATAACCAAGTGATATAAGTGACCGGACAAAACTGCCTCTTCGATTATTAGAACATAAAAAAGTGTATAAATCCACCAACATAGGTTTTTAACCTAAGGTGGTTATTGTTTTTTTCTTTTTTCATGTGTAAATGTATTTTTGTGGTTGTTTGTTGTATGAAAAAAACAATAAAGATTTCTAAAAAAAAAAAAAAAAAAAATAAAATAAAAAAAAAAAAAAATTAAAATATATAGGGCAGAAAAGGGCTTATTATAATCCCTTGGATCAAAGCATTTTGTTTATAAAAGTTGGTGGAAGACCCAATAAAGCTCTACATGAAGCAATCCCAAACATATCGGTACAATTCCAAAAGAAAAATGTATTTTTGAATTAGGAAACGTATTATCAGTATTCAAAATGTGGGTGTTATGCCAATATTAGTTTGCCTTCTGACTAACCTTAAGTTGGTCCAAACTACTGAGTCATAGCTTTGTCTGCTGGTAGCAGGAAAGTAAAATCGTCATTGCTAAAAATATTACTCATTATATACCTTATTTATTTATATGTTTTCTAATGTGGCTCTTCAAATAAGTCTGGGAAAAAGATTCTTGATTGGACTGAGAAAAGAAACACAATTTGACCGCGAGTTTTATATGAAATTGTTTTCTCCGTTTCCTCAACTGATCGTAAAACTGCTAATAACTGGTAACACCAGAATCCGTTGATTTTACCCTTCTAAGTTCTTCTATTTGATAGTTGAACGAAGCACTTTTTTCGTCTGATTCATTTAGTTAATCTGGTAAATATAATTAGATTTTATACATTTTTGACACTCTTATTTTATTTTCCAAAACAAATTAAGATTAAATATAGTAGTTATATACAGTGTCATATATATTTACATTCTCTAACGCAGAGTTACTTGTGTATTTAAACAGGGAGGTACACCAGTTTAGTTGGTACATATCAGTCATCTTAATCAGGTAAAATAGTAAATTTGTATATACTAGACATTCTAATTAAGTTCCATTATATTAAACATTTAACCCAATTTTCTTTCAATATTTTCTTAATAGTTTTTTTTTTGCATGATCTATCTTTGTATTTTTACGTTTTCATTATGCATTTAATGTTTATTCAAGTAATAGGCAGTTTTGCAAGACCGAAAAAAAATATTTAAATTTTAAAGAAGTTCCTTAAAATCAGATATTAAAAATAAATATTTATATTTCATTCTCATAATGTGTTAAGATTGGATAACCCACAATGATAAATAAATATTTATATTTCATTCTCATAATGTGTTAAGATTGGATAACCCGCATTGATGGTTAACCAAGTAATTTAAACGTGGAAATAAACAGATTTAATCTTTGTAAAGTTTGTGTTAGCTATGTTGTTTGCTAATCAAATTAGCCTAGTTAATTTACCTCACCCCTCGTTGATGGAAAAAGGGTTACTATTGTAAGACCAAACTATTGACTTTTTACTGTATATTTTAAGTATACGCTAAAAGTACATGAATCATTTTGCGTGTAGACAGTTATACGCGCCATCGCGTCTGATATTGTGAACTCTATGAAATATGGGCGAGCCGTCAATCCATGTTCACCGAGTGTATAGCGGAAGATATTTAATCGGATGGTAAATTACAAAGTTTGAATTACTATCAAACAATGAGGTACGATCAATTTAACTTTGTAATTTGTTTACGTAGTTATGTAGACCTAATCAAAATATTGCTGTATACACTATAACCATTTACTCGAATACGTGTGCTGTAACAGTTATGGAAAATTTCCAAGTACTATTTTCCAATAACACAAAAAGAAAGTTGTAGTACATGTTTTTCAGTGTTTGGAGATTTTCTATCACTGTTATCGTTCCCGACAATCCCATTTAGGATGGATGGCAATACTCATTAAGTCTGGCTCCTGAATCGATATCACCTAGCAAATCTCCATTAGTGATTGGTATGAGTTGAACATTGGCTTTTCAGAATGGAAAACCAACAATGGCTTTCGATGGTAGACAATTCTAAGTGTATTTTTTTCCGTTATCGACTTTTAACTGATTTTCATTACTAAAAGATTAATTATCTAAGACGCTAATCCAATTTATATTTATTTAAAGCATTTCGTCGTATATATTTACCAGTGTATTTGTGCAATTTCCACCAATAAAAAAACTCAATGACTATATAGAAGACTCATTTATTTCCAAGGATGTTTCTGTTTTATTGGATTTGTAATGGAATAACCTTCGGTTTGAAAAGGAAACATTTTAAGAGCAACTGAAGTTTCTCCCAAGAAGAAATAGAAACCTGACGGCAGACCTGTTCAAAGGTATACTCTGTAACTGTTGATCGTTTCCGCCAAGTCCAACATATTGTTCATCAATCAGGCTTTTCCTTCAGGGTTTCACCATACTGTGTCGCTGAAAAAAGGGAAAAAACACTACACTTTATTTATGTTATGTGTTTGTACATGTTTTTCTATGCTATCGCAAAGCAGTATACATTTTACACTGAAACTGTAAATATTATTTAAGCAATATTATTTATTTATGGTTCGATGATCTGATAGGTCACGTGATTTTGAAAATCAATACAATAGGTATAAATGATATATTTACGTTTAGGTTATTTACGTTTATGCATGTTTTCAATAAATAAACATTGATATCTTGAAATAACAATAGTTTTTGCTCTAGTTTACTATTTAGTTTCTTATACCGAACCGATACAGATAGAATAAATATCGTATTTGTATTTGTTATTATTCTTCCTTCATCTCTATACCGTTCACATTATTAGTATAGCATATTTAATATTTCATGTTGTTAGGTTCTGGAAATACGTAATGTTTACAGTAATGTATCTAACTCATTTTTTATAAATTATATTTTAATTCATTTACAATTTTATGAGTGGGTGTTTCCCTGGTTATTTATTAATTTAATAATTTTTCATTTATATATTTATATTTTTGTTTGCTCTCCGAAAGTATGAATACGGATATATAACTGTCCAGTTTTGCATATGTGGCTAAAATTATACTGGCTTAGAAATCAAATTGTTAAAAAATTTTAACGTGTTTTAAGATGTAGTGTTAAGATGATGTGTTTTAAGATACAATTTAAATGTGTTAAATTAACTCGAATACGTAAGATATCATTCATTCTCAATGTGTGTTATTATGTAGGTTTAAACATTGTAAATATAATGATCAATAATCTTTCGGATCTAAATTAGATAGATTTTGTTTACTATATCATTACTTACCACAGGCAGTCAAAATTGACCTTAATAATATGTATATACATAGAAACATTCATTCAAAAATAGCGATGCATTTACTCTAAAATTAGTTCAAAAAATTTAAAAGGACAAGTAACAAATAATAGCAATAAAAATTTCGAGTACAATTCAACAACTGGTATATCTGTTTAAGGACTCAATGAGAACAAAGTACTTGGCGCTGAAAGTAAAACACTGTTACAACAATTTCGTACCTTGTATTTTTCCAAGCCATTGACTTAGCGTACAAGGGCCACATTTGTTACCGCATGAATGGGCTCCACAATCGAGTTTACTGTAGTAGACTTAACCATAATATCAATTTATTGATATCCATAATATTTTTAAATGACGTAAAAAGTGAACAATTGTTGTTTGAAGTGATATATACGGAACAAAACACATACAATAAATATATTTTTGAGTAGTTCGAGTTTAAAAGTTGTTACTGAATTAAAATCACTATAGTGAAAGATTATATGTTATAGCCTATTGTAAAACGGGTTATCTAACCTTTAACATGATAAGTTTTTCTTATATTCAACTTGAAAATATTTCAAAACAATACTAATACACATTACACGTAATTGTTATTCTAAGTTGTGTAAGGGCTCTTTCTCGTATGAAAATTGCTTTAAAGACAGTGGTCATAAATGCTGAAACTTACTTTTTTCAATGGAACCTGTTTCAATGTTGTCTTTCTCTATTTACAGCCACACACTTTTTACGGTCATGTTTTTAAAATAAGTGGTTATGAAAACATGGTTGGTTTAAAAATGTACAAATAAATATATTATATGACTAGCTGTGTGCCCGTTCTACGCACGGGGATCTTATCATAGTAAGTTAAAACCTTCTTATATAAAGCACAGCAGTTGGTTTGCATACTTTCAGATATGCTGACAAAACTATTCCTTCGCAAATACAGTATCTGACAGTTTCAAGCCAAAACTAATGCTTCGCAATTAAATGTCACCCGGATCTTGTTGGTCCATATGTTATATCCAATGATTAAACTAAATAAACGGTATCAGCATTCTGACACATACTTTCTCCCATAAGTTTGTCAACAACCTTTATCATGTGTAAGCGGTGAGAGTAAATATACGGAAATGGGATTTGTACAATTTTGTTCAGAATTTAAAGGACTATAACATAATGGTTAAAAGTATTTAAGGGACTACCTCAACCTCTTAATTTAACACTTTATTCGGGTTGACATTTTCATTATCAAGGCGCTCTTGTCCTTTCCGTGAAACATTGAGAAACAAGGACATTAATGCGTTACCATCATACATACACACAAAAATACCGAACTTAATTAGGGAATCTGCTACGCTTTAAGCATAAAAAGGTTCATATAAAATTAGTACTTGAAATCTTTGTTAATGCCATAAAATTTGATCATAACAATTATATTTGCTTGGACCGGAGATGACTCGAAATTCTGTCGAAATACTATCTGAATCGGTTTGCTATATGAAATGAAGTACAGTAGGCCTACTATAGACGATTTAGATTGGTAATTTGTAATAAAAATTACCAAAATAGGCCACGAACTATTGATACATAAACAACGTTCAAAGTGTTTGAACAATTCATGATGGTTTGCTGAATAAATGTTTTACTAAAATGCGTTATAGTTTTCTTAGCATAACATTTTGGAATCCAGACAGAAAAAGCAAAAATTATACAGTTAAGACATCAATTAAATTGAATAGGCCTACGCCTGTAATAAATAAGGTGCAACACCAACGATAACTAATTTGTAAATTACTGTGATGTGTTGGTACGTAAAAATGATTCTTGCTGCTACTAAAGGTTAAAAGGAAAAGAACCAGTACCGTACCAAAAACCAACGTTTACAGTTAAGAACTGTAGTACAGCCGACCAATTATATGCGTTAATCAAGGTTATTGATATCTTGGTTTTGGATTTTCTCGTAAAAAGCTATCGGCAATCAAAGTTATTTGGACGCGTTGCAGAAAGTCAACAGTCCCGGAAGGTCAAATAATTTATACCTGTGCCACTAGGTCAAAAACTACAATGTTTGCAGTGTCTGTAGATCAAAAATCCCAGTAAGTCAAATAGTACAGTCCGGGCTAAAAACGTAGTCTATGTTAAAGCAATTGACTTATTGGGAATTTGACCTAATGCAACAGCAGTTTAAATAAAACGAAATAAGATAAAATATAAGTTCAGTTTCGCTGAGTCAACAGTGCCGGAAGGTCAAAAGTATAATCTGTTAAAAACAACGATAGTCCTCTCGACGCATGACTTCAATAATTTCGTGTTTTGGTGTACTTAAAGTTGTGCTAAGATTTTGAAAATTGGCACAGAGCTTCTTGGTTAGTCCTACTCAATGACTATTTTGTTGGAACTTTAAACTATTTACCGATATAATTAATAAAAATTGATATGTATAGTGAAATAGTTTTAAATCGTGATTTCTAACATGAAAAAGTTAGCATGCGAGATTTTTGTTTGTTTTTGGGTTAGAGAGGTTTTGTCTGTGGCAAAGTTGTAGCCAAAAGTGTGATGGGTAAAATATATTTTTTTGAATTTTTTACAATCAGTGGTTCAGTAGATAACTTGGGTTGAAGAGGACGGCAAATTTAGCATTTCGCAACGCATGGAAAGAACTACATCGTACGATGCGACTGCTGAGTGGACTTTTAATTTACAGTTCTAAGGACAAGAAAAAGATGAATATACAGATTACCAGTACATTCATATTATTTATAAAACATCTTTCTGTATTACCAGCTTACATTTTTCACTTATATTAATAAGAATACATCACAAACAAGGTATTAAAAATAAGCGGAGAGACACTTTACCTAGTAATTCCTTGGGTCAAAATAAACAGAAAATGAAGGATAACATTTTTTCCAAAATCGTTTCGTTAACCAGATATCCGCCATTTTGTATTTTTTACATACAAATATTTATCTTTACACTTTTCCAACCGATGTTTATGAAACTTGGTATGTACGTTAAGGTAGGAGAGACCCATGTTATAAAAAAAGATTCATCTCGATTCACCCTAAAATTTCGAAATTTAACACTTAACTACAATATAATATACTTTACTATACCACAATATTTACGTATCACCATAAATCTTTAATAAAATAAAACGTCCACTTTTTAAAATCCAAAGTAAATCAATTTAATCTTCCTTTTTTGAAAAATATAGTAAAAAAAATTAAGCGATGTTAAAATAACGACAGGCGAGTTTCGATCTGGGTGTTTAAGGTTTGAACCTAGGAGGATTTAACATTAATTAACATTAATGTTTAATCCTCCTAGGTTTGAAGTGATTGAGAGGAATACATGAAACCGAAGGGGGGAGGTAGCAACAAGTGCACTGGAGTAGATATAATACCAGAATATGACCCCACTTTCGGCGTTTTAGAGGCACTTTTAGGGCACTTTTTATAGGGGAAAAATGAGAAAAAAATGGAAGAGCTTTTTTTGGCCACTTTTTTTAAAGACCCAGCTCTCGACCTATACACCCCTATATAAATTTTCTACTTTTGTTAATACTAAAAATCACGTCTGGAAATGGTGAGCTTTTTTTGGCCACTTTTTTAAAGACCTGGATCTCGTCTAATACAAGCCTATATAAATGTTCAAACTCCATTAAAATTTCAAATCCACATCCATTCCCATGTATATTTTCAAAATCATGTGAGGTTTGTGCGTGAACCGGGCGTGCTCCCGGCTCATGGCGCGCTCCCTTGGACATCCTTAGTGGAAATCCATGAGTTCTGGCTACTTGGGAATCCAAGCCATTTGACATACAATAAATCACCCTTCCTCTTAATTACCTTTTCTATCAAATACATGTCTTTATACTTGGTCTTTAACAACTCCTCTGTATAGAAGCCTCCCCTGATTATATTGCCATTTTCATCTTTCAAGATATAAGTCACAGGCTTTGTATTCTTAACTTCTACTATTGTAAATAGCTCACCTGTCCAATTCGGAGTATATCCTTTACTAAAAACATGTTTATACTTGGAAATCCTTACGCTATCACCTACCTTATATCTTGGCTTCTTAACTTGCACTACTTTAGAAGTCAACCTCTCATGCACATATTTACTATTCTTAACATTTACTTGGTTAGGCTTCATTCCTATAGATCTATGCACTTTATTATTATATTTTCGAATTAACTTTGGAAGTAAATCCAACCATTTATAACTCCCCTGAGCACTAAATTCCCTATATAACCAATTCTTTAAAGTTCTCTGAAACCTCTCCACAATTGCAGCCTTAGTTGTAGAAAATGTGTGATAGTGATTAATATTTAATTTTTTCATTAGTTTGTTAAAATATTGATTAAAAAATTCTTTTCCATTGTCGGATTGAATGTTTTTAACCCCCTTTGGTAGAATGGTTTTAATGGCTTCTGTAACCACTAACCCTGTCTTATTCTTTAGTGGAGCAGCATAAGCTTTTTTAGAAAATGTATCTATTAAAGTTAAAATATATTTATTGCCAGAATTTTCTCTAGCATAGTTTTGCATATCAATTAAATCTATTTGTATGGTTTCGTTTATACCCAATACTTTAAAAGACCTTCTAATGAAATTCTTTCTTGCAGGTTTATGAAGTTCGTATGCAATTTCATTCATTTTTTATAACATCATCCTTTCCTGTAACTCTAAATACATCACCATTAGCCCCAATCAATAGATTATCTTCCATTCTTTTAAATACATAGTTTTCTGGTATATATGGTCTATTATCTATATACTTAAATCCACTCAAAGATGTGGGGTCAGCAACTAATAAATCAGGATTATATTCCATCAAATTAAAATTTTTTTCTCCATATACAAATTTTGATCCATCATAACGCATAGCTTGTGACATTAGACAAATATCATCCGAATGTTTCCCCTCTGGTAGATTTCTTATAAATTGATTTTTGGCATCCCAACAATATAGTTTTTTATTATAAGTTATAGTCTGTTCTTTTATAACACAGTCAGTGTCATCAATGGCAGGTTTAACACGTACTAACCTTTTACTATTAAAACTCCAATAGCCTGCTTCCATTTTTGGAACTTGTGAAACATTCACAGCATCTTTACTATCTGTACCTTCCATCAAATTACTAATTTTCTGTTTCTTTGCATTCCAAACACCATTCTCTGATTCTAAAAATTCATAATTATTATCGTCTTGTACAAATTTACCATCTTCTTTTCGTATTAAAGTCTGTTGTAAAGTGGGCACATCATCTAAACTTTCACCCTTTTCTACATTAGTAATTTTCCGTTTCTTAGCATTCCAAATACCATTCTCTGATTCTAAAAATTCATAATTATTATTGTCTTGTACAAATGTACCACCATCTGTTCGTATTAAAGTCTGTTGTAAAGTGGGCACATCATCTAAACTTTCACCCTTTTCCACATTAGTAATTTTCTGTTTTTTAGCATTCCAATTTTTATTCTTAGATTCTAAAAACTCATATTTAGTTCTACCTTGTAAGAAGACATCACCTTTTCTAGTTAATGTCTGTCCCAAAGTTGATACATCATCTACAAACTCCCCATCTTTAACGTTACCAATTTTACGGTTTAAACCATTCCAACTATCGTCTTGTAAATTTAAAGTAGGTTCACTACTAGCCCTGGGTTCTGCAGGCTTATTATATGGATTATATAAACGATAAAATTTATCTATAAACATATTTTTATTTAGTAAATAATTCCACTTTCTCTCAATTCCTCAATAATGGAATCTATTTCATTATCCACTCCTGAGTTACCGGCTTGGCGACTTAGCCAAAGAAGTCTTAACCTATCTACAAGCTCATTAGGATCATCCCAATAAATATAGTCTATTTTATTACCAGTCACTTGTCTCAAACCTTCACCAACAGACTTAAATAGAGGTTTAATTATATTAAGATATTTAGTATGTCTATTACTTGAAATTGGTGCACCATCTTTGTAACTCTTTAAATGTCCATTTGTAGCTTCCAAAATTTCTTTATAATTTTGCAAATCAGCCGGAGTATAATCCTCAGGTTCTTTTAAAGTTAACAATTGCCACAAACCTTTTGTCCCCTTGTAGGTTTTATTTGCAATTGTAACATCATCATTGGCAATGTCAACTTCCTTATTTCCAATAAAAAATTTATTTGCTTCTCGTCTAATACCATATGTAGTGTCTGTCATACTACTTTTACTGAGGTAATTTCCTAAATAGTCTGATGCTAAAAGACCAAAATCTAATTTCTGTGGGGTGGATTGCTGTAATGGTTGTAATCTTGGTATTATTGGTATTCTAGATGGAGTCATTGGGAGAATCTCCATTCGAGGCCTCTCTGTTTTGGCGATTTTTTTTAATTCTTGTAATGGCTCTATTAAAGGTTGGAATGTTTGAAACCTCTCTTCAGCCTCTAGAAACTTGCCACGTTTTAAAGCTCTATATTTCTCTCGTATTTGATTTGCAGAGTCAACCAATTCTTGTTGAATGTTTTTCATCTTTTATTTACATTTTATTTATCTCATTTGACAAAGGATTGTACTCAAACACTTTATCATGTATTATCAAACAATATGCAGATGTATTTGCTGGCACATTTTCTGCAGTTTCAATCTCTAATTTAATATCAACAATTCCTTCCTTCACTGTTTCGTTCTGTCTAGAACAGTCTATTACAATTAGTGGATATTTCTTCATAAACTCAGCCCTACTTATCATAGGATCTGGGATAGTATTATAGTAAGTCTCTCTAAATCTCATAAACATCTCATAAGCTTTAGAGACATCTCCATTTTCAAAGTCGAGATTTAAATCACTATAAGGATAATATTCAGAGTTTAGAAATACTTTGAGATTTTTTAATTTACAGTGATCAAATTCATCAGTTCTTTTTCGTGCACTATTATCCCTAGCTGTTTGGAAACCAAATATAATATACCTAGGCTTCTCCAAACTGGAAGATGTCTTTACTGACCATGTATGTCTTGTAGTATTGGGATATGATGGAAGTTCATGCAACTCTAAACTTCTAAATGCAATTTGCAAATTTTTATTTTGCAGTAACATCTTTTGTAATTGTAACTTTTCCCCATCTGATGGTATCACGTGTGGCATCACCCATTGAATTGAGTTAAGTGTAATTTTAGGAATCGTATCAGCAGTGCCACTGGCTGGAGCACTAGCGGTTGTTAATATACAATTCAAATCATTTTTGGATCTTTTCAACACCAATTCTTGTTTGACATTTACTAATACCTTATTAAAGTCCTCGAATACACCCATTAACAGTTCTAATGGCAAACATGTACTAAACTTGCCACCTTTATGGAACTCTTTTAAATTTGTGTCAGAATCAAATGCTACATTTGACAATTTAGTTGTTTTATTGTAAGAGCTCAATATTTTCATAAGACTAGAAATTCCTGGGTTTCTTACAATGTCTATTTCTTTACCTGCAACTTCATATCTAATTTCATCAAATAAGAACGCAAATGCATTATTTATAAAATGACCTTTATCATGATTCTCAATTTCTCCCTTAATATACAGATAACTCCTACATGGGAGAGTTAGCAAATCTTGATTATTAATACATATTCGAATTTCATCAGAATTATTTATTGCCAAAGTGTTGTGGGGAACATAGGAGTGATTTGTAATTTTAACCACACTATCGTCGAATTGGGATTTCCCTGTAACGTCTAGAAAATCTTCCATTTTTATTAATAGAAAATTTTAACTTTAGTCCTATTGACTTTAGGAACCTAGCATTTTGTGCACTTATAGATAAATTCTTATAAATTCTCATATCTTTTTTATATGACAAGTAATTGTAGTTTCTTCTCCGTTAAAGTCAATTGCCTTGTCGTGCTGATCGGCAAATGTAATACTGACAACATCTAAACTTCTCTTATTTACAGGAAAATATATAATATTTCTTGGAACTTCGATAATTTTGTAGCCAGGAGGAGCTTCTGGATAAAAGCTATGTATGGTATGTGATTTGTTTCCATTTAAATAGGACCCGTTTGCAATGTTACATTTTACTCTAATCACATTTACATTATTAATGTTTATTTTATTTGTAGATTCAAACTGAACACCAGGAGTAGAAACACCTTTAAATCCCAATAAAACAGACCCTAAACATGGTTTTGTAAAATCAAACACATGGCTAGAAAGTAATGTCGCTTTCATAGTTTTATTATTAGCTGTAAGGAAAAAGTTTGGAATTTGCTTTTGAATTTCCTTTGCAAGCTCAACCACCTCATATGTTCCTTCAGAAATTTCTATTGTAACTGGAGCATTGTGGTCATAATAGAAAACATCATCACCTTCTCCAATGGTTAATTTGTTGCCTTTAAGTTGATTTAATTTTGGAATAAGCCCTTTAAATAAAAGTTTGGATTTAGTATTAATTAATGCTTCTCCATTCTTATGTATTATAACTTTAAGTTTACCATCTAATAACTGGTTTAAATCATCAACTAAGATCTCTCCCTTTGGTAATGTTTTTTTCTCTACTTTGTAATATGTTAAAGTATTTAGTGGTTTTTTAACATTAAATATAGAATTATAACTTTGAAAATCTACTAATCCAATTACATAATCATCATTTAATTCTATGGGAGGAAAGAACACTGACTTTAGCTCTGGCTCTGTACCCGAAAATGTTATAGTAAATGAATCCATTTTTATAAACAAAAATTTTTTATGAATGATAAACATAAAACTCCACAAATGGAACTATTTAAATCTTGTATTTGATCAGTAGTATAGAAGATTTTATGTCTCTCAAAATATTTAATTACTTCTTTTGGAGGTTGGATTCCAAATGGGTCAAAATAAATTACAATATCTTTATTTTTACGATATGCTGTCCAATGTGTGCCAGATGAACTGTCTAAATTAACTATTCCGCACTCTTTTACTCTTGGTGTTAGATTTTTTAGCTCGTTTTTTAGGTACACCCCCCGGAAGTGAGGCACGTCTTTTGCGGCCTCTAACAGCTGGTAGTTGTCCATATTTTTTATTAAATTTTAATCCCATTCCCATCTTTGCTTTTGCCTTCATCAAATTTGTCACCGCATAAGCTGCAGCTCTTTCAGCAAGATTTGCATCCTTTGCCGTTACTCTAGTCCAAGCTAAGTCTGCTAATCTCATGTCTGCTTTGTTCCGAGCAGCGGTATCGGGATTATTCATGTAGAATATGTCATGCTCTTTACAATAAGAGTCTAGTTTATTTTTTGGAGGTACATTTTTAGCTAAATTCTCACGTATATTCGTTCCAGGTCCACAGTACCGATATGATGGTATGTGAAGTGGAAATGGAAGGTTATTTATAAGAGTATTCAATAACCCTCGACCCTTGTAAGGCTTTAGGAATAAACCTTTGCCCTTTTTACATGTTTTCTTATTATTTTTTACCATTTTTATTATATAAAAAATGTCTTTTATTCAACAAAAACACAAATTTAAAATAGTACATACTAAGGAAAATATACCAAAGAAGTTGGGTCTTTTTCCTACCAATATTCGATGTGTTATTTGTGGTCCCAGTGGAAGTGGGAAAACGGTTGTAATTTATAATTTAATTGTAAGAAAGGAAGGATTAAAATTTACAAACCTATATTTAATATCAAAATCTTTAGAACAAGAAAAATATAAAAAAATAATTGAAATATTTAGTTTGTGTGACGAAGTGAAATTACACACGTTTACTGACTGTGAAATCACACCAAATGATGTAAAATCACAGTCAGTTGTTGTATTTGATGATATAAATAGTCCAAATATTACACAATTTTTCTCAATGGGTCGACATAAAAATATTAACAGTTTTTACTTGTGTCAATCTTACAGCAAAGTACACAAACATTTACGTGATAATGTAAATTTCCTAATATTATTTAAACAAGATGATTTGAATTTAAAACATGTATATAACAATCATGTTGGTAATGATTTTTCATTTAACCAATTTAGAAATCTCTGTCATCAATGTTGGGATAAAACTAAATATGGCTTTTTTGTAATAGACAAAGAAAGGTTAAAGAATAATGGCAAATATAGATTTATGTTTGATCAATTTTATAATGACCAAGTGCAAGAGTATTGATACCATCTTCCAGAATAAACCTCTTGTCATCGTCAAACGATAGTACTTTCTTATTCATAGTTAAGGTTTGAAGATGATGATTTGTAGATTTAATTCTTGTCACATTCTCATAGTAATCTTGCCCAGTGGCAAGACAGTTCAAATAATGTTGATGTCTAAGGAGATGTTTAACTGTAGCACCATCAGCTCCTTTAGCTTTCTTCAACTCTAAAGCTTGTTTGTCTTCTTCATATAACCATTTTAGAGGAATATAAGAATATAACTTTGGTCTTAAACCACAATATTCATACATAATATGACCATCTAATTCGTCTTTAAACTTGCCAGTGACTTTTTTATTTTTATCAGAGTATAAGAAATGGTCTTTACTATATCCAGAGGTATCAAAATAGTGCAAGTCACATTCTATTTCCTTGTAAAAGTCCTCTGTAACTATAGAATACATTAAAGAATCTGTATCTGTCATAAGAAATCTTTTGTTCTTAAATTTTGACATATAATTATAGTGGAAATCGTACATTATTACTTTACTAATATCCAAAATGGTCATTCCCAAATATATCGGCTTATTAAACTTTACAACTAATTTATTTAAATGTATAGCATGTAAATTGTTATCGAACTTTTTGCTACAGTCGAACCTTGGATTAGTGACATATTTAGTTAATAGTGACTCATCCTTGAGATATATATCACGAAACTTGCGTTGGTTCATAATTGTTCGACCAAAGAGACTATTATTTAACAATTTGTAAAAGTCTTTTTCGAAATCATTTTTAGCACATTTGCGTTTTTCAATATTAAAATTAATATAGGGCGCAAGCCATTTGGACTGTCTAAATTTTAAAATTCTATGGTATTTTGTAGCAACCAAACCCAATTCCTCATATTTTTGTAATGCTTTATAATGTAAAATATATTTAGTTTTGTCATTTAAATTAGGTATTAATTTGCCATTCATTTTCTCAGGTGCTAATGGATAGTCATTATGTAAATCATGTAAGCTTTTATCATATTTTAAATCAACTTCTAAAATGTATCCAAACTCATCATTTTGATTATATTTGTAGTCTATCTCATTCGACCAACAAAATCCATCCATAGGTAGCGGCTCGCACATCGCTGTTGAGTATAGCGAGTTACAATCTAAATATATTAAATACACACTCTCTTGATTGGGATCATAGTGTTCGCCCATATATTTATTATTGGCTTTAGCGTAACGTGTGGAAATCATACTGACTCCTCCTCTGATTGCACTTTCTATGAACAAATGCATGTCAATATCTTGATATAATTGTAATTTTATACCAGTCATTCTAAGACAGGCCTCCCATGTTAATCCAGGAAGTGAATACATATGTACGGGGTCAAGTTTATAATCTTTTAAACACAGGTCTCTAAATGTCTCAAACACATCAGCCAGTAGCAATACATCTGTTTTAAGATATAAATCATGATATTCTTGTAAATTGTTGATATTAAAATGGGTCCAGACATTTTTAGCATGTTCATATTCATTGGGAGAGATATGTTCTTTAGTTAAAGTACTGTAAAATTTTTCAATTGGAGGTAGAGACTCTGCAAACTTATCTGGTCCTGTCATATATTCATAGGGAAATACGCCTTTGCGTTGTAGTAGTGGATTGTCTATGAATCTAAATGTATTTAAATTGGAAGCTAATTTGTATAATGGAAGGGACAGAAAGTTATAGGAATCTAAAAATACTAAATCATCAACAGAGAATGAAATGTACTTTTCCATATCTTTGGCTATGCAATTTAATTTACGATTAAACTTTCCCAAGTGTTGCATAATTAAATGTCCATCGTAATTTTTTAAGTTATGAAAGAATACTGGTATTTTCTTTGTTACTTTATAGTTTAAATTGCAATCATTGTGGGCAGCTCCACGGTATTGGCCATTTGAATGACAATGTTCCCGTACCCTATCAAAATATAGAGGCTTTTCACAAATATGACAATGTGTTGAGTTTTGGAAAGATGCCTCTTGCTCAGGAGTCATTACAAGGGGGATATATATTGCCATTTGATTTTTAATGAAGTCATAAGTCTCAAACAACCTTTCGAAAAACACATCCATAACATTTTCGCCACTATATAACTCTTCAGAAATAATCTTAGAATCTTTTACTACGACAAATGCAAATCCAGATGGAGTATGGTTGTTAGAGTTTATAAAGCACTCAAAATCAGCATAAATTACAAATGGGGCTTTAAGTTGATATTTATAATTTTTAAATTGTAATGTATCTTGTTTAGACATTTCCACTCGTTGTACATCAAAGTTTTTACAATATGTTATATGACACTCCAATTTATCTTTGGTGTAAAAATGTTGTAAACAAAACTTGCAAAAATGCTTTTTACTGTTATCTTTTGTTGACCGTAGCATTAACCTATTAAAATCACGAATTAAACAGTAATGTGATTTACGACCTTGTTGTAATAATAATAGATCTATATGAGTGTTACTATTCAGTTTGGTTCTTCTTAATGGATATATAAATTTTTGGTCTTCAACTCCAAATACATTAACACTTATATTATTCTTTCTTTCAAATTGATCTATGTCAGATATTTTTACGGGATATTTTATATTTGTCATGTTCAACTTACCTACGTAGGGTGCATAGTTAGAGACTCTATTAGCATGTTTAGTATTCCTTGGATGTAAAGCTGCTAAAATTGACCAAAGGAAGCATTTATTATCAACATTCTTTATATTTAAAACTGCTTTTGTCAATTTAATACTTTTTGGTGTGGGAATGTATGACTTTGGAGTTAGGGGCTTATACTTGTAAACGTGCAACTGCCAATATTTAGTATGGTCATAAATCCATCCACTGCCTTCGGCTTGATATTTGTGTATGGAAGCGTCAATCTTTAAAAGGGCATTTTCAATTTGAGGCTTTAAATCTCTCTTCTCAATGGTTAAGGTAGTAAGGCTTCTAAAATCTGCAATACATTCTTTCTCATTAACTAATTTTCCATTTTGATCTATTGTATATTTTATAAATTTGATTCTCCTTACTAAAGTCCATTTTATTGGTAGAGGACAAGACTGAAGAGTACTTTTAAGTTCAGTTTTAATCGATTCACCAACAAATTTAATCATTGTATATGGACATTTGTTACAAGAATTTACATGTCTTTTAAAATGACCAACAACATTTCTTTTACAGAAATTACAAGTCTTATGAGTTTGTAATATATGAGATTTTAGAGCCATGTTATTATCACAGATTATATCACAAACTTTGCACAGTTTCACCTTCATTTTATGTATTACCTTGTAGTGGCGAATCAGGTTGCTTTTTTTGGAGAGCGATGCAAAACAATGTTGACATGTAGTCTTCATTTTTATATATGTAATTAAAAAATAGGTTGGAATCTTCTATATAGTAGAAATTACATTTTGACAATTTCAATTAATGAGAAATAATAATTTGAATTAGAATTTTATATTTTAATATTCAAAACAATTTTATACAATAAGATTTAGCAATTGTAATTTTCTAAATCAAAACTAAATCCAAAAACTTAATACTTTTTAGCAATTCAGATTGCTGAGTCTACATATATACAGAGTGAGTGTTACCTATTTTAAAGGAGACTTGACAAAATTATATAGTGAATATAATTCGGCTAAGTTTTTAAATAATAACTTGTACACACTTTTAACTCAAAGTCCCCCGGTGCATGAAGTTTGGCTAAGTTTTTAAATAATAACTTGTACACACTTTTAACTCAAAGTCCCCCGGTGCATGAAGTTTGGCTAAGTTTTTAAATAATAACTTGTGCACAATTTTGACTCACTTAAAAATAGTAATAACAAAATAAGTTATTTTTTTGGATAGAGAAGCAGCACACAGTTGACATGTAACTAAAAAACAAAGTTAGCATCTTCTATATGATGGAAATTACATTTTAGACAATTTCAATTAATGGGAAATAATAATTTAAATCAGAATTTTAAATTTTAATATTCAAAACAATTTCATACAATAAAATTTGGCAATTGCAATTTTTTAAATCAAAACTAAATCCAAAATCTTAAGTAAAAATACTTTTTAGCAATTCAGAATGCTGAGTCTACATATATACAGAGTGAGTGTTAGTTATAGAGAAGACTATGTTACCTATGTTAAAAGGAACTCGACAAAATTATATAGTGAGTATAATTCGGCTAAGTTTTTAAATAATAACTTGTGCAAACTTTTGACTGAAAGTCATGAGTGAATTTGGCTAAGTTTTTTAAAATAGACTTATATACATTTTAAGTTCCTTAGTGACTGTTCAAAATACTCTAAGTGTTTAAAAATAGACTTATATACATTTTTTACAAGTTCCTTAGTGACTCAATTCGGCTAAGTTTTGAAAAATGGACTCGGGAAATTAGCTACACTCCTAAGTTAAAAGAAATACAGAGTAGGCCTATGAGTACAAGCATCAATTACGTCACCAATTGATCCCATGACCCGACACGCGACAACATATTACAATAGTCTAGCTTAGATGTCAAAGACTTACCAAAACAAGAAGATCCAGGTGGAAGAGTTAGTGATGATTCCGTAGAATGCCCCCCTTATATACCACAAAATTGTCTAAATTAATTTAGAACTTAACAATGGAAATTGAACAAACTGAAATTGAACAATTGAATAATTGAGGTCAATCAATCAAACATATTTGGTAATTGTCTAAACCTGCCCCAGACAGACTGGCGCCAGACAGGCAGAGAATGTTGACAATTGGTTTTGATTGGGGTCATTAGGTTACACTCACAGTCATTCATTTGAGTCAGGCATAGTTTACACATAGCCATAAGCGTGCCCAAGTTCGCGCACAAACCTCACATGATTTTGAAAATATACATGGGAATGGATGTGGATTTGAAATTTTAATGGAGTTTGAACATTTATATAGGCTTGTATTAGACGAGATCCAGGTCTTTAAAAAAGTGGCCAAAAAAAGCTCACCATTTCCAGACGTGATTTTTAGTATTAACAAAAGTAGAAAATTTATATAGGGGTGTATAGGTCGAGAGCTGGGTCTTTAAAAAAAGTGGCCAAAAAAAGCTCTTCCATTTTTTTCTCATTTTTCCCCTATAAAAAGTGCCCTAAAAGTGCCTCTAAAACGCCGAAAGTGGGGTCATATTCTGGTATTATATCTACTCACTGGTACTTACTAGTGTCCAATTACAATTTCAATTGTAATTGGGATATCGGATACGGTAAGAATTAGAGAAAACTTTAAATGGGGGACATTCCTTTATTTCTTGTGGCAGTTAAAAATATGATATTAGTTTTTTGAAATTCAGCCGCCATTTTCCAAAATGGCGGCCAAATTTGAAATTTCTTATGGAACACCCTATATTTTATCATGTTTTCGGATAGAATATGCAATTTAAAAACATTTTTATGATTGACATTTTTTCGATAAACCGACTCGTTTAGGAGTTATAGCCTATGGAAAAATGACTTCCGGTGTACATTTTACATCATGTAGCTCCTAAACAAGTAAGTTTATAGCAAAAATGGGAAGAGTAAAAAAGTCTTACAATTGCATCCACATTCCAAAAAGACCATAAAATTCATTAAAAATATGAATTATATTATTTAAAAAAATGGCGGCAAACTTGAAAAGTGGAAAACTTTTTATTTTATAGTCTTAAAGGAATGTAGATGCAATTCTAAGACTGATTTACTTTTTGCAATTTTGCTCTAAACTTACTCGTTTAGGAGCTACATGATGTAAAATGTTAACCGGAAGTCATTTTTCCATAGGCTGTAATCCTAAACGAGTGGGTTTATCAAAAAAATGTCAAAGCTAAATAGTCAAAGCTAAATGTCAAAGATAAATTTATAATAATTACTATTTTTTTTTAATTAGTTAATTAGTGAAATAGATTGAATTTTTGTTAACTTGTACTTGATGTGTTAAATATGTGTTTTTATATTAGATTAGGAAATGTCATTGTATTTTTATTTATTTATATTTAAGTTTGTCAGGTTAAGTGTAAGAGAGGGCCATGTGGCCCTAACTTTGCCTGGTAAAATAAAGAATTTTTCATTTCATTTCATTTCATTTCATTTCATTTCATTTCATTTCATTTCAAAGCTAACAAAGTTTTTAAATTGCATATTCTATCCGAAAACATGATAAAAAACTAAAATCATATTTTAACTGCCACAAAAATTAAAGGTATGTGCCCCATTTAAAGTTTTCTCTAATTCTTACAGTTTCCGATTTCCCAATGGTGGACTCCATGAGTTGATCACCCTGTATATATGAATTTGAACGGATGGTGTTTTTGGCCTCTAGGGACCTCAAAACGAAAAATTAAATCGGTCCCGCGGGTCCAGGTGTTACCATAAGTACTACGGTAATAGCTTATTCCCTATATGGGATATTCGCCAAAAACGTAATAGTTATATAGAACAATATTACATTCAACCAGCTGTTAGTTAAAACAAATTATATGGGACTAAAACAAATCAATGATTATAAAGATTCCTTTAAAAATAATTTGAACATCCTACAATTTTACTATGCATATTTAATTAATCTGCCATCCTCATACCTAAGAATTGAATGGATCAATGGTCAGCATTACACATAGTATAAACAAATATGTCAACTCTAAATATGTCTTTAAATTTGTTTCCAAATGCTGAATGTTTACAGCTGTTATGTTAAGCAAATTATATTGTACTAAAAGCTAGCTTAGAAGGTAAGCGTCGGCTGCTAGACTTCTTAAAAATTGAAACTTAATTTCTAAAAAACTGGGACCCTTAATTATAATTATGGCTTTGACATTCCCTAGTTCTCAAAATTATCTTTATTTCAACACAAAAATAATGAAAATCCGTCGACTGGTTGATTCAGAATGTGAAAAAACCATATTTACGTTTTAATAATATATATGATAGTTTGGACAGGTTTCAACCCTTCCGAGGCGTAATACATTTACACAGTTTATGTGTAGACTACATTATAACTTATAAAATAGTTCCAAAATTAAATGGATCTCCTTTTACATACGTATATAATTACCAGAAATTTTTAGATCGTCCTTGCGTGTATTTTATGCCACAAATTTTGACGAAAGGCTTTTCATTACATAAACTATACCTATTTACAGTGTTGACCAAACAGTTGGCAAGAAGCATTAATAGATAAGCTATGTATTAAATATGATAATTTTAGCTCTATTCTAATTATGACAAAACACGAAGTAACTAAAAGCAAGTTTTGTTGGTGTAGTAAGCGTTGCAGGAGGTCTACTTTACACTGAATCGACGTTCACTTTTATTGCTTTTGATCTTCCGGCACTGTTGACTCAGCGAAACTGAACTTGTATTTTACCGTATTTCGTTATATTAAAACTGCTGTTGCATTAGGTCAAATTCCCAATAAGTCAATTGCTTTAACATAGACCACGTTTTTAGCTCGGACTGTACTATTTGACTTACTGGGACTTTTGATCTACAGACACTGCAAACATTGTAGTTTTTGACCTAGCGGCACAGGTATAAATTATTTGATCTTCCGGGACTGTTGACTTTCAGCAACATTCCCAGTTAGGACCCATTAATTGCTTTATTTGTACACAACTCTTAATGTAAACTTATCGGTGTCAGTTTGAAAAAAAACCTTATACAACATAACTTTCTGTTATTTAATAGATTACGTATTCTGTAAACAATGGTTGCTGGTATACAGGGTGTTCATTTGAAAACTTTCCATATCTGTTGTGTGCAAAGGTAAGGCTTTTAACACTTGTTTGTTCTCATTTCCCCCTAATTTGGACATGCCAAATCCAATAAATTTATTTTCAATTTTGAAAAATGCCCCAAAAGGGCCCAATTTGGGGGGTAGGGGTGCTTTTTGAGAAATTTTCAAATATAAACATGGGTTGTGTGATACATCAATTTAAAGGTCTAATCACCCCGATCATTTTGGTGCAAAAAAAGTTTAATCATCTTTAACCGTATTTACAGGGTGGGTCAAAACGTTTTAAAAAAGGACTTTGAAGTTAAGTACCATATTACCCTAACTACTGAACGGAACAGCGCCAAATTTCTTTCCAAGCTTATTCTTGAGCTACTCTTTAAGATAACTTGTAGTAAGGGCATTTTCCAAGTTATTTTCTAATAAAAAAAAAATCTCAAATTTTAAGAATAAAAGAAAGCTGAAAACTCAAAATTCTTAAATAGCAATGTATAACAAATTTCATACCACAAGAAAGGTAATTTGTTAACAAACATTTTACGTATTAAGGCTTTCTTTCTATCTCTTACCGTTTAAAAATTGTAGTGGAAAAACATAATTTTCTATGGTAAAATTATAACTAGTTTTCTAATAAAACACATTGCACTTTGTTCAACGATGTAGTAGGATTCATAACAAATTGATCGAACTACTTTTACGTGTGTCAGAATTCATCTTGGACCCTTCATCCTGTTCTTTTCTCATTGGTAACTGGCCAGTTTCAGAAAACTTCCTAACTAAATCATTTACAGCCATATGACTCAAGGTTATACCTGGATATCTATTGTTAAACACTTTGCAGTTATCCTGGAACACTTTTGTTATGACCAATAAGTAAAAATAAAGTCTATTTTTTTAGTTTACACCATATTTGATTAGGTACTACAGGAAATGGTACTTTTGAAATTAGTACTACCATTGACTAGTCAATGGTACTACAGAAAGCGGCCCACGCTTGGGTTTTTCTCATCAGCTATAAAACTTGTTTTTCACAAAGTAAAACGTAATGACTTGTTTGCCTATCTGCCTAAAAATAATTATGTATTGTTTCCTTCAGTTATTGCACCATTTAATGTGTCTAGAGACGAATTTTGGCTGTTTTATTAGAAAACTAGTTACAATTTTACCATAGAAAATTATGTTTTTCCACTGCAATTTTTAAACGGTAAGAGATAGAAAGAAAACTTAAATACGTAAAATGTTTGTTAAAAAAGGATCTTTCACGTGGTATGAAATTTGTTATACATTGCTATTTAAGAATTTTGAGCATTCAGCTTTTTTTTATTCTTAAAATTTGAGATTTTTTTTAAATTAGAAAATAACTTGGAAAATGCCCTTACTACAAGTTATCTTAAAGAGTAGCTCAAGAATAAGCTTGGAAAGAAATTTGGCGCTGTTCCGTTCAGTAGTTAGGGTAATATGGTACTTAACTTCAAAGTCCTTTTTTAAAACGTTTTGACCCACCCTGTAAATACGGTTGAAGATGATTAAACTTTTTTTGCACCAAAATGATCGGGGTGATTAGACCTTTAAATTGATGTATCACACAACCCATGTTTATATTTGAAAATTTCTCAAAAAGCACCCCTACCCCCCAAATTGGGCCCTTTTGGGGCATTTTTCAAAATTGAAAATAATTTTATTGGATTTGGCATGTCCAAATTAGGGGGAAATGAGAACAAACAAGTGTTAAAAGCCTTACCTTTGCACACAACAGATATGGAAAGTTTTCAAATGAACACCCTGTATATATTAACATTATAAGGAAATGTGACAAAAATCACACAACGTTGGGTTTTTGGACGTTTATAATTTTATTTCTTAAGTACCTAGGTAGGCTGTGTATTCTATGGAAAAGTACCGGTATCAAGGATCGTTGTCGAAAGGGTTGTTATAAATAATTGGGTAAGCATAAGTACCACACGTACCCAAGAGAAGGGCTATGGGCCTATTGGCTGTATGGTCCAGCGATTGCATCACACGGTGAGTAGGAACTATTGACTTTATATAGTCAATGGTAGGAACAGAAAGTGACACATTGGAAAATCGAGTTCAGCATCATCCCTCTGTTACCTCTGTTACAATCACCCACTGCAGTTGTAATTTTTTGCTTTACACTTTACACAACCGCCATTGAAGAGCCGTCAATGAGTGGAACATTGTTTCTAAGCTATTGGCGACGGTCATTAGTAAATTTAAGTATCCCAGCCGTATACAACACTGATTCAATCTTGATTCAATGTCTTCTTTCTGGTTATCAAAACTCCAAAACAATTTTATACACATATTTCTGGTTCCTGACCTGGATGATGCCTAGTTATTTAAATTACGGTTACACCATATTATTCCACTTGCGTTTAATTAAATCCTTTATGTAATAAAAACGTTTTTAATCTCACTTGGATGGGATTTGCCTTCAAAACGTGATCGGAAATGGTTGTGGTGTTTGTAAACAACATTTGTAAACATTTCAGTGACAGCTAGAAAAAATAATCTTGATCCGAACAGCTGTTCGTTGTTTCATAGATGATTATGTGATACAAATTGGAAGAAAACTTGACAAAAATCGCACAAAACTGCATTTTTGAACGGCCGTAATTTTAATTACAAAGTAGTGAGACCATATTTTAATGGCTAAAGACACTCTCGCCAATCCAGTGAACACATTAAAATGACTTGGGTCTTGATAGGTACTCTCGTTTTCCTGGAGAAGATTGCGTAAAATGCCATCTTGAGTGTGTCAGACAGACAGACAGACAGAAATTTAGATGAGACTTGTTTCGGCTTCTTTAATGTATAAAACGTAAAAATAACCTAAAAATGTATGATTCTGAGCAATGTACAGACAAAACTCAAATTTTATTTATATAGATTAGCCTTTAAACACGAACTTAAGGCATGCAAGCAATCATTGTACATTCATCTTTCTTTTATATATAAGAAAATAACCTCAGTTTTTGGTTTAATCGCTACTTACTGCACTTCAAAGAAGTATATGAAACTAATTACAAAAATGTATTATCAATCAGCTGAAAACATTAATAATTAAGTACAAACGTACCACAATACTAAATCACAGAATTAAACTTTTCATTTTAATTGATTTATACTTAAATCTCTCACGACCTTTAAGAAATCATTGGAGTTCCCAGGCTTCATATAAATTACCGACATTATCTGAAGCCAAATATTTTAAAATTTTCGTCGGCAACGCAGATTACGGCGGTTGAGGTAACGAGCGATGGAGGCGAAGACAAATTGTTGCCGTCAACCTAAGTGACTTCCTGGGAATTAAGTTAAAGTGAACTCGTCTCACACTGAAGCTACCTGTGAAGTCTACAGATCTGAGGATCATTGGCAGAATGGTCTAACATCTCTGTCAATTAGATAGTGAAAAGTAAGTAAAAGCTTTTAGTGGTTTTCATTGAATTACTGTATTTTTTACAGGAGTTTTTAAGTAAATAAAATGGCGGAGTATTCGTTGGGATTTATTACGTAATATCGATTTTATTTATTTTTTATATGGAATAGCTTAATTATTTTTTTTTGTTTTATTATTTTAATGACAAAATAATGTTATTTGTAGCTATTGAACTGTATTATTTGAGTACGTTTCAATTGTTGTGGATTTCCAATTCATAATTTAATATTCCAAATTTAAATTTCTGCATTTCTGCGTATGTTTTGCCAAGGCTGCTTTTAGACTACTTTTAGTTCATTTTTACGTAAAATTTTTATTGTGGATGTTACTTTGTGCCATTTTCTAGATTTTTTTATCAATGGATTTAATTTATTTGAGTTTTTTTTACTGTTGTGTATTTACAAAAATAATAACTGTAAATACAGAATTTATAGCTGTGTTTTATTATTTTTATTTTGCCAATTTTTTTGTACCAGCCTTTATACTAGATATGCCAACGGTATTATAGTTTACTTCTGTGTTTAAAAAAAGATTTTGGTTGTTTATGGCAACCGTATAATTTCCCTGTGTTGAATCCACAACCTCTAGCTTAAACAGTATCATCATTTGACTACCAATATATGTGTCGTTTTGTCTAAAAATTACAAGATGTTTTATTTAAAATCTATAAATAGAATAACCTTAGTATACCTGTACAAAATTAAAATTATATAGTTCATGCAAAAAAGTCTACTTATAAGCTACTTAATATGTGTTGTCCGGTAAATTGGATTCTTGTGAATAAACAGGAGTATATGTTAAAACAGTTAAGGATGTAGTGAAAATTGTAGTTTATTAAAATATAAAAACTAGTTTACTTTTTACAATAAAACCGCACACCTACTAAGTGTAAAACTGCAGCCAACTACGTAGCTACATAACTGTAGCTCCCACAGTAAAGTATGCAAGTAACGCCAAAGCAGTGTACAAATTTAACCATTTAACATTCGCAGCGCTCAAACGGTGTCCAGGGACAACCCACTTTGACTTAATTACATCACGTTTTTCACCTTTTCACTTCTACACAATAGGACCCTCTAGTGTCTCATTTGAGGGTGCTATTCACTTTTGTTTGGGGAATATTAACAAATAAAAATAAGAACATTTTTTGTGTAGTATTCATATGTAGTCTTGTTATCATAATTTAAAATATGTTTTGTTTTCTGAATGTCATGGTTTCAAATAATATGCGGTTTGGTAAGTCTTTCTTAACACTTTGACCTATTTTTGGTTAAAGTTCATTCCTGATCTCTACCTATGAATAAAATATTGCATTAGCTTGTTGGGAAAACATGTTTGTCCATATATCCAATTCTACCATTTAGTTTCGTGCATTTTAAAGCGTATAACCTGGTTTGTTTATACTTTTTGGTTGAAATGTGCCTATCCAACCTATCCAAGTTCGTTCGCAATTCAACAATAATTAATGAAGTTGGGCTCATGGTGGAAGTAAGTACTTCCACCATGGTTGGGCCTACCTAGTTTGCATGCAATGGTGCCATATGAAGATATACTGTATACTTATTTTTTTTTCGTCCTAGGACTCTACGCACGAGCCCGGAATTGTTTTTCACATTGCTTTAGGCTAGACTTAGGGGTTACGGCGTTATCACTCAGATAAAATCCATTGGTGCTTTGGTGGGATTCGAACCCGGGACCCCAGGAACCGGAGTGCCGCGCTCTAACCACTAGACCAGCTCGCTCCCCCAGATATACACATAAGACACTAATACAGGCAAACTTGGTAGGCCGAACATCTTTAGTTACTGTTGAAATGACATTGCTTTATGTGTACCGATTTAGATTAGAGTGAGTCTTAGATACATTTCAACCCATTAAAGAAGGTGAGTATCCAGGTGAATAAGACTGCATGTGCCGCCATAATAATCTTTTGATAGCCCGATTGGTCCATGTTAGCATTATTAAAAAACTATTCTTTTTTTTTACCATTTTTGTAACTGGATCTATTTAGGCAAATAATATACCCAACCAACTATCTATTCATATAATAGATACCTAATATTGAAATGGTACAATACGTAAGATAATCTTCTACACTAGTCAATCTAGAATTATTCTTGAATTTAAAAAAAAAAATTTCAGCTCCACTGAAATTCTATGATAACAATAAAAACTATTCCTAAACACTCGAGTTTCGTAAAACACACCCTGAACAAGACAACAAAAAGTTAGTGGGGTTTTAAGGAGATATGAGGCTGTATTCCCAAATTGCTCGGAAAACACTAACTTTGCTTCTAAGCGCTCTCGTGTATTTGCTTAAGATATTCACATATCCTACTGTTTATTCACAAGAATCCGATTTATCTGATAACACATATTAAGTAGCTAATAAGAAGACTTTTTTTGCATGAACTACATTATTTTTATAATGTATAAGTAAATTTACGCTATTCTATTTACGGATTGTTAAAAACACGTCTTGTAACTCTTTCAATCGGTAATAATGTTTCATGATATTCACATAAAGAAGAATCAACAAATAATTTGTATTTCCCGCATTTTATTTGTATAAATATTGTATACCAGTAATAATAAAGTAGGCCTACATAAAAATAGGGCAAGTAAATATACGAACAATTTAGATTTCCCCATCACTACTCGCTTAATCTATTTTACAATATTTCACGTGTTGTGACACGCGTGAATAAAGTGAAAAAATTTTTATAAGATAGTTTTTTAGATCCCTCTTTGAACATCATTAACACATAACATTGCATAATGATTTGTATGTAAATTATATTTTATTCATCACACAAAAAACCTTTTTATAATTTTCATAAATAATAAAATTCTTTACTTAAGTTGAGTTATCCAAAGTGCATTTATATAAGCCTTACAAAGAACACCTTTTTACAAAATCCTGTTATGATCAAGCACAGACTACGCGTATTTTGTCAGGATGGATAATTAAAGGCAAAAAGGAAGTCAAATTTTGATTTCCCAAAGGAAGAGGTAAAGCGTAAAGAGCTTTTATGTTTTGGTTGTGTCCAACGTGGGGTACACAAATGTCTGACGATATCTTCATGTCGTCGTAGAATTTTATGTTTTGTATTATAGTTGGTACTTATGTATGGCTCATTTTGTCTACTTTTGGGTTTTAAATTGAAATAAATCATATGACAATTTCAAAAAATACTTAAATTTACTCATCCCTTAAATAAACTTGTTGGCGAATTACCCATATAAGCCATTACCTTAGTAGTCATAATAAGACCTGGACCCGGGACCGATTTACTGTTTCGTTTTGAGGTCCCTAGAGGCCAAAAACACCATCCGTTGAAGTCCATATACAGGGTGTTTTTTTTTAAACTTGCATCTTTTATTATGTAAAAACCGCAATAGATAGAAATATTCAGTTTGCGGGAATCATCTATTGACGTAGGGGGCACAATCTTTTTGAATTCAATGTTACTTTCACATTCCCTCCTTTCCCCCCCTGCCCCCAACTTTTTTTTTAAATAGCAAGGTACCCCTTGTGACATATCAAATGAAAAAGCATGAAAAAAGAAAATGTTTGATGAAAAAATTTGAAAATCGGTTCATAAATTTGCGAGATATATCCCTCCCCCCTCCCCGGAACTTAAATTTTTTAATCGCAAGGTACCGCTTGTGACATATTAAATAAAAGGGCATGAAAAAAGAAAATGTTTGGTAAAAAAAATTGAAAATCGGCTCATGAACTTGTGAGATAACCCCCCCCTCTTTTCCCCTACCCATAACTTTGTTTTAAATAGCAAAGTACCCCCCCTTGTGACATATCAAATAAAAAATAAATTTCACCAAAAATGTTCTTTTTTCATGCTCTTTTATTTGATATGTCACAAGGGGTACCTTGCTATTTAAAAAAATTAAGTTGGGGGAAATGTGAATGTAACGTTGAATTCCAAAAAATTGGGCCCCTACGTCAATAGATGATTCCCGCAAATTGCATATTTCTATGTATTGTGGTTTTTACATAAACAAAGATGCAAGTTTTAAAAAAAACACCCTGTATATGTATACATATTATGTCAGTTAGCACGATAACTCGATTAAAAATGATCCGATTTTTACGAAATTTTGTATAAACATGTAAACCTACATTTTATTCGAACGAGTTCATGAACCGGAATGATTAGACTATGGGAACGGGGGTTTATGGGGGGTTTTATGTGGTAATTATTGGGTTTTCCCATTTTGACCCAAAAAATCTAAAATTTATCAACTTAGTTCAAAACCATTTTGTAGAACTTAAAATAACAAATAATTTAGTATATTGAAGTGTTATTATGCGCCTTAATGGTTTTGAAGAAAATGAAAACAAAAATTTAAATTCCCATGTCATTCTTATGGAGAATAAGTAAACTGTTGTAGTTTTCTTGTTTACGAACATATTTTAATCAAATTTGGAAATTGCATTTATTTATTACTGAACTATTAACATTATAAAAAAAACGTTTACCCACCCTGTTTGCAGCAAACCTAAGTAAGCTACTCGTTAAGCTAATTCTATTTAAATAGTTAATAAATGTGATATTTTTAAGGAGACATTTTAGTGTAAATCCATTCAGGCAAATGGAAATTCGCTTAATCTGCAGGTTAGCTGTAGTGGAGGTATTTTTACTATGGCAATATAAAACTTCTTTTAAAAATTATTTTTTTTCATTTTTTTATGAAAAGCAAAGAAATTATTTGCGATCCAAAAAACCAATGGAAAAGGTACAAGCTTGGTTTACTACCTTGAATTTAGTGAATACTTTTCACATAAAATCATAATTTCACAATTTTATGAAAGATTATCTTGGTTATCAGTCCAATGTAGCGATTTTGAATTTGATGAACCAATAAATGTTTTCCACCTCTCATAGTCAGGACATTGACAACGTGTGTGTTATCTCCTAATCCTGCTTAAGTGATCGTCATTTACATTTTAATACTAACCTTATTCTTGACAAAAAGGCTTATTAACTTAAGTTCGATAGTTATATCCTAGTTTAATGATAACGTCAAATAGTCATATAGCTATAAAACCTTTTGGTACGGTAGAATGAACCATTACATACGATCAGAACCTCAATTGCAAGGGTTACACCCAGATCGTCCTGCCGACAATAGCAGGGATTTAATTCTGCTATTCTTTTGTTAGTTTTAACCTTTGAATTTCAGATTTAAAAGTATCAGTTTTTTTAAGGTAATTATTTTGAATTCCAAATTTTTACCAGACACTTTTTTTTTGTTGCACAAACTAATCTTGTAAATTTGAAAATATCAGTATTTGTTATACTTGAAGCAGGGAAACAAGCGTATTTTATCCTTTATTTTTCCCATTGAAGATTAAAAATCTTTGGATTGATAAGTCATAAATAACAAGTGTTATTTGACTAAGCGGTCAAATAGTGTTCAAAGTCGATGTGTCACACAAAAAGAGAAAAATTGAACGGTAAAAGTCATGAATATTGAAAAGGATTGTTTTGAACTTAAGTTTCAAACTTGTCTTTAGCTTAACATTTATAAGCATGCTCTTTGGTATTTTTTTGTTATTAATTAATTTAAAAAAACCAATGCTTGTGAAAGATTTGTACTATTCAATAAGCTACTCACAATAAATATAATAATGTACCATGAGAATACACAACAGTTTTTTTTTTATTTTACAAAGATTAAGTTCAAGTATATGTACAATGTACAATATATAAACTACAATTTACTTGTAAATACACATACAATATAAGCTCTTATTACGGAAAGTATTTTAATATTAAAACTAGTATTTATAAAACTATATTTACTATATTTATATAAATAAATCTAGGCTAAACAACGAAAAAAGATAAAGAAGACTGCAAATACGACGTAGACTTTTCGACAACCCCAACAGATAGTTCATCAATCAGGACTTCCTTCCGGTTTTTGTGATGTTTCAAACCACCTAAATAAAGGTTAAGGGAAGGTGGCTTACTGACTTTTCTTATCCTTTTGATGGTAAGCTACCCCATTTATCTTTGATCAATAATTCATTCTGTTAAAAATATTTGTAATGCAAAACAAAAATATATAATACTTATTATTTCTGAACATGCAAAACAAAGAAATAGTATATTTCATTACTAGGACCGTAAAATGCATTTTCCGACGTCCGCTCAAGTTTCATGTGTGAGGCAAAGCCGAACACATGAAATCTTAAATATCATGTGAGAGTTTTTTTTTGTTTTTTTTTCACGGAGAGGTGAATCCGAGGTCTGAAATAATCTATCAAATACCGGAAAATAGCGTTTGGTACCAGTTATGAACGGCAATTTTCATCAAACTGCAAAAATACACACATATGGAATAACATACCTCAGCAGTATTCAAATTGTTTTAGAACCCTCATTAACATTGAAAATACATTTCACAACGTACATATAAGTTTTATGATTATAGAATTTTTAGATAAATATATAAACAAAAACTAAGTCGCTATGTTAATGTTAACTTGACGTAAACTTAACTTAACGTAAACGTTACTTAACGTAAATGTTAACTTAACATTTTGTAATTTTTATCAGTTTTGAAACGATCTGTATTCTTCTTGATATGTTTCTTGTGATTCCTCTGGTGGCATGTGATTAGTTACCTCTGAAGCTGTTTATCAAGTCCTTAAATTATATAATAAACATGATACAAGAGAATGTACAACCTATTTTATTCAACCATTTTGACTGAATGAAAAATATATAAACATAAGCATTATAAAACAATAACATAAACCATGTGTGTTAAGAAATCATATGTTGTTGACAAATCCTTATTAATCCTCCCCCTCAAATTTACACGGCCGAATGTGGTTAATGTGCCTTCTCCAAACCTGCCCATCGTCCATCTCGATTTGATAATGCACCAATCCTTCTCTCCCTCTTATGTTTCCAAGCTACGTTTACAGTTCATCAGGGGATTGTGAGACGCTGAGATAAGAACGAAACTACTACAAGTAGAATCAGACAAGACCTTCCAGGAAGTCATAAATACTGCTAAGATAATGGAACTATCTAAAACTGAAAATACGATGATTACATCTTCACAACATAAAGCCGAAATCAATCAAGTGATCTCAAAGCCTACTAATAAACAATTCAATACAAACAGTGAAATGAGAACTAAATGTACAGAACACAACAACAGTTCATTCACATTCCAATCCCTTAAGGGAAAGTGTTACAGATGCGGTGACGAAAAACATAAACATTATAAAACAATAACATAAACCATGTGTGTTAAGAAATCATATGTTGTTGACAAATCCTTATTACTGTTTTTATCAAGTCATCAGTAATGTTAGACATACTTTGAGCAATTTCAAACACGCACTTTGCTAAAAACACAGCAAACAAACTAATGCATGTTTCTGTATTCATTTAGATTGTGCAACAATGAAAACAGCATATTTAAATCATTAAAATAAAACCAACAAAACACTAGCGTGCGAAGTGGGTAAATGGAGAGCTAATCGGGAGCGAGGGGAAGTAAATTTAGGGCGAGGGAAAAACAGCTGATCGTATTCCCTCGCTCTAAATTAGAGCTTGGGAAACAACTACTTTCTTTAAATTCAGATGTTATCAAAAATAGTTACTTTCGGTGAAAATTACTATTTCATTCCACCAAACATTCATTTAATTTATATTTGGCTCAATGATGATGCCTTACTATTATCAGTGACGTAAGATAAATAAAAATTGTATTTCTAAGTAGCATAGGTTAAAAAGTATAATGGTTACTGTAAATCACAACATTAGTTTACAAATGATTCATCAATATATAACTTTTTATGGAGATAACTTTACCTGTTACCTCAATAGAAGTCACATTATTAGTAGGATTAGTTATCCACTTTTTGTCGCCGGGAAGGGCAAACTTTTCTAAAAAATTATGTTTTCTTGTGATTGTGGAAGTCGTACCAAACCATATTATGCACTTTGGTTGATAAATATCCTTACAACAATTAAAAATTGTGTCTGGGATTTTGAACTTATCTCTTAAACATATTGAATTAGTTTAAGAACGTTATTGGGAATATAAGTTTTTTTGTGATGAAGAATGACTGATACTAACAATTAGTGGGAGGGGTAGTGGAAATAATATCTAGTTAACAGACAACTTATGTTGTAATGTAAGTATGACAACGGTTCTATAAATTAGAATTGAGTTAGGTTTGAAATAAAAATTACTAAAATATATATTATGTCAAGGAGAAAATAAAAATCATACCTAATTACCAATCGTAGTATGATTCTGAAACAAAAAAACTACTGAGTTTCCTGTTAAAGATATGTATTACAAATGTTTATTGTATATCGGATGAGAATAAAAACCACTTATAGTATATTATATTGTAAAGAAGGGGTTGAGTTAAAATCGTCTTTGAGCATGTATTGTAGCATGTGTGAGGAAAGGGTCTTTAAAATGCATGTTGTATTGTAGGCGTATTAGGGAAGTATTTCTGACCCAGATAATTCCAGTTTCGCTCCCAGCTGTTCCCGCAGCTGCTGCTTCATTGACTACCAACTTAGTCTCTGTGATTCAGTTTATTATGCAAAAAATATCCTTCTTTCTGATATACTCTAACTACTTCTAAATTATTTGAAGTCACTTCGCATTATTTCTGATAGACGTACACACTTTTACAAATACATTATGTATTTACTATAAGCCATGTAGCAACCTTTAAGTAGTGTCAAAATGAATAAGAATATTATATAATATAGTTCAAATATATATGTTTTTCCTAAGCTAAGGTGGATAGTATACCATATTACAAGTTTAGTTCATCATACTGTCAAAAATTGTTAAATAATGTTTCAGAGAGAGATAAATTGTAAACTAAAAATTACTAGATCATATTAGCAGGCACAACGAATAATAAGAACACTAAATATCTGAAAAGCTAGAACTGTATAGAGAATGATTGGTTTACAAAAAGGTAGTACCAACCTACGAAAATTTGTCCTGAAGTTTAAACAAAGGCTTATATCTCAGACTTGTGTTTTTACACTATTAAAATATAAGTGCTACATTGGCTGTTACATGATTAGTTTTGTGTGTGTGATTCTAAATTTACCAATCATAAATATGATGACATTGCAGTAGTTAATGCAGAAATGAAAAGTATGTAGCTTATCCATGAATTAATTACCGATTTTAAACTTGTGTGTATCATCAAAAATTATTTATGTAATAATAGTAATGCTGGTATTACATAGTATTATAAATTAAATTATATGACTAAAATCTTCCAATGCACAGATCATGCTTAAATAAAATTGATTGCGAATATTAATTGTGGGAGCCTGACTACCCTAGGAAAGTAGTAGTAAAAGCGCGTGGCTTATAATCAAGAGACACGGGACCCTGGTTATAATCCCACTAATTATTAATAGATTTAACAATGCTTTTTTTTGGGGGGGGGGGAATTACCGTGACCCTATGTTCAGAGGCCACCTTAAGTTGAAGGTCCATCTTAATTGAGAGATTCTATTACCAAAGCCATCGCACTTTATCAACTCTTACTTCATTTTTGGTAACTTTTCAAATTTTAAATGTCTAAAATTATTCCAGTTTAAAAAAGGGAATACTTTCATTGCTAAAATAACGTCCAGTTCTATAGTCTAGTGTATAATGTCAGCCAAACTCACAAACTCACATTGGAAAGTAAAGGTCATAAACCTCACAAGAGCGAGTGTCTACATTACTTATGAGCGCTGCGTGGCAATATATCTACACGGTCGTTATGTGTTTTAGTGATTCCTTACTCACTTCTGCACATATTTTACAAGATTGTACATGACGAAGTCTATTTGTTATAACATTAATCTAAAGTTATTTCTTATGGGCTTATGTAGAGTTTTCTCTAATCTTTAATTGAGAAACGTTTGCCAGCGTTTTCGTATCATAAGTTCTCTTAAAGTTCAAATAATTTGAAACAAATGTGAAATAAGAATTAGGATTAAGGTAGAGTAATGGCTTTAAAACGTAGATAATTTGACTCGTACTTGAAATTGTCAAGTTTTATATGCTTATCCAGAAAAATAATTTGCATGTATTTTTTCCAGTTAATTTGACTTTATATTAACCTAAATCTTTGTTCAAAGAATAAGTAAAGATTGTCCCAGTTTGTTCATCAATCAGATCCGATCTTCCTGTTTTTACGTCTTTCCTTACTTGGCTTAATCTTCTCTGACTTCAAAGGTTAGAAGAAAATATATTTGTATTGGTTCATATTTTGACCAATTAACTCCTGGCGTTTTACAATTTTAATGACATTTCATTTTTGTAATTAACGTTTTAACTAAGATGAAATGCGCTTGAATAATGAAACCATTATTAGTTAGAAGCAGAATGACTAGTAAATATTTGACTGTCTGAACAAATAGCCCTGAGTATAATTGACAGAGTCTTACATTCAATGGACTCTAGTTGGTAGATCAGTGTGGTTAGGTTATCTGTTTGATAACTTCCACCTCCTCTAATTAAAACCTGCTAAAAATATTGCTATTTGGATTCAAAGAAGTTTTAACAAAAAATTGTGTTCTAATGTCCTTGAATTTTGTGTACGAGTAAATTCAATTTATTGTGTGATATACACTCAGGCTGAGAGCTCATGACCTTATAGGACTTTTTATAGTACAAAATGAATCGTAATAAATCAAGTTTACTTCAAACGTATACATTTTATAATATTATGTAACGTTCGAAGTTATGATTTTTTTGCTACAGAAAGCTTTTCTTGAAAGGTTCTTTCATGAAATTTCGATGATGTTATTTCAATTACTAATCATCAAACAAGAGATGGCAAATTTCCATCTTAAGACGCTATTAAATAGATTTAAATAATTTCAAGATTCTTCAAGTAAAAGTTCATAAAAAATTAAATTTTCAATATTCTGGTCAGATTATATGACTTGATCAGTTCTTCACAGTATTGTCATTATTCTCAATCATCCAGCACTGGGATACGCATTTCAAAGTAGTGTGTAAACCTTGAAACAACAAAATGTTTTATTTAAGAAACATGAAAAACATATAACCTACTTTCAAACTTGTAGAACTATTATTTTTAGTTACTTTTACATTACCACCAATGCCACACCGATTCAGCCTATAAAGTTTAATGTTAAAGTCTGGCATCTCTCCAAACGGTTCACGACTTTGTCTCTGAGGCTGACTATGGAACATGTTCCGGCACAAAGTTTTAATTGTCATAAAATAATTGTTTGTTACAGGATGTTTTCATCAACGGTCATGATTATTGAATCATGTGCGTTGGTTTAGAAATAGGTAACTGCGATAAGATTACTTTTCTAATTTGAAACAAGTGATAATTTCTAGAAATGGTTGAATGTTAATATTTGTTTTTAAACCTCCATAAGTAGTTATGTTTGAATTTTAGTTTGTTTGTTTTAAACTTAATAGTTTTGAATATCAATTGAAATCAACTTCGACTTTAAATTGATCGAAAATCATAATCTTATTTACCTTAAATAAGATATCTGCTTTATTCTACTTCAAAAAAAAATATATATATTCATATGTATACGTACTTGATGTACTCAATATTATGTTAAATGATATGTACACTGGAACTACTCACTTACACGATCAATAACTTGACCTTCTAATACGATTAAAAACTTTAATATTTTAATAAATTATGGTAAAATAGCCGACACAAAGAATATTCGTGTGCTGTCTTAGTTAAAAATATCCTACAAATTCTGATAGAAGCTTCTATCAAACAGTTTAACTCTGCGTGAATTTTCTGGTTTGTTTGTAGATTAGAAGCATCTATATCTATATTCTATATACTTATTTAATACGCAAGCAGGATTTTTGTGACAATTACTCCTCCGAAACAACTGAACCGATTGACATGTTTTTGGTGTCATTGGAAAGAGCGTAACGTGAAGTTGTGCAGGAAACTTTCTTTTTAGGGAAATAATTACAGAGTGAGGCCCTGGTGCCCTTTAAAGTTTCGTATTTCTCTATAAGATTAACATGGGAAACAAAAATTGTTTTGAAACTCCAGCTGTTGGCAGACATTAAATATTCATAATTGGTCTCCATGGAAGCATGATAAAATTCACAATGTTTACATTTGCTTTGACATTTAAATGTAAACAACCAGAACTGTCAGATGCCTATTTCACAATTTCAGACAGCTGATAAAAAAATAAAACAACTATGTGGTAGGATTATTTAATCTTAAACTTTATGATAGATTATTTATTATAAATCTATTTCAATGATTATGAAACAGATTTTTCCCGTTGCGAAGCTAAAATTAATAGTTAGAAGAAGAACATATGTTAATAAATTGTAAACAGTCAATGTGTAAATTATCTATGTTGTATTACAAATGTGTATAGTTTTGGATGGTGGTTTGTGTTTAATGATATTAGTTATTAGTAATTACATTTTTATTGTAAGGATTTGGCATATGTGTAAGCCTATGATAAATAACACCATTTCAGAGTTCTGCCAGTTTTTGCCTAACTCTTTACTGTAGAGTTTAAGTTAGCATACACCTTATTGTCTACAAATTGGCTAAATAACTTAGGTACGGTACTTTATAAAAGCTGACAGCCTTTTTACGTTGACTTAAATTGTAAGCTTACCTTTTCCCGTTCATAGGCAGTTTGATTGTATAAATTCACCCTTTAAACTGGAATATGACTGTTATGTAAATTGTGAGTATTGCCATTGGTTAATAATCTTTTAGTTGACTCTTTTAAAATCATTGGAAATTATGACTGTTATTAGTTTTTAAACAAGTATTTTTTTTTATTAACTCCTGTACTTCTTTGCAATTGCTCGATTTCGAGCAACATGTACACTAGTATAACTTTGATGCACTAACTCTTTCAGCAAGCTTACCAATATGGTGCGTTAATACTTATGCATATTAATCAGAGTTTTCAGTGAGTTATATTAAAACATAACATTAATTATTGCAATTGAGACAATTAAATCTATTCTAGATAAAGACAGTGTTTTGTAACTTTAGAAAACTCCTTATTCTGAGAATATCGTACTGAAAATAAAAATGGTTTCTAAGAATACTAATTCAACTTACTTTTTTTATGAGTCTATTCTCAATTCAGTAAATGTTGTATTTCCATAGAGCGTTTTTGAGAATGTCTTATACATTTGTTTATTTGTACAAATATGGCTGATGTGTTTGTCTTTACCCAGCCTATAAGATTATAAATGCATCTTGTGGGAATAGAATACATGTTTCTTTGTAGTTTATAGGTTGTTTTATTTATTTATACATTGAACCACAGAAAGTTTAGAATATTTTTAGCGTATGTATTTAGAATTAATGTTTTATGACTTTAACAAAAATCATGTGGTTACTCCAAGGTGGTTTCATAGCATATAAGTATTTAAACAAACAAAACACAGAAGTATAAACTTGATCAGGCCAATTATGATCCCATGAAAGTTTGCTAATACTGTATGGTATTGATCTATAAAAGCTATACACCTTAAAACTCTGAAGGCTTTTACAAAGATTAATTCTTATTATTAATGTGTTTTAGTAGATTAACCGATTACAATTATCGCAGTACTCTTGTTATACGTTTACAATAATCTTAACATGCTAATTAACCTTTGCTGCAATTAGAACGTTTAATCCTAATCCCATTCTGTTCCTTGACTGTTGTTTGTTCGTACGATACTCTTATGAACACGTCAAATAAAGTCGAAGATTATTACATTTTTTACACGAAAATAATTACATTTTCATTTATAATATTTTATATTGATTATATTTGGTAGATATCACTTCAATACCTGACATTTATTACTGAGTAAGAGATAACAATTGACACAGCCTCAACTGAAAAGTTTATATAACACCTCTGGCAGCTTTCAAATTTTTCTATTTCATCCTACTTGCAATACCGGGTTCCTATTTATTCTACTTTAAAGTTTGTAGATTTGTTCGATATTGTTTGCTTTAATTGCTATTTATACACTAATATATTCAATACTTATTTAAATAACTTAGTAGAAATACAGAGATTTTAGTAGGTAGCCTGTATATCTTACTCAACAGTTTCTGGTTGCTGAATTATTTGAGGAAACTAAACAAAGGTAGTACATCAAAGCCAACAAACAGGGTTAAGCGTGTCTACAAAGTTAGATCATGTGATTAAGCTGATTACAAAACTTTACTAGGGTTTGTCCCTAGCATGAATCAACAATAGCATTATATTATAGTATAAACTCAAAAGCTTTAGTGCAAATGCAAAAGTTGCGAAAGCTTTTCAATTAATATATAAGTGTTTGCAAATTTAATTGGCCAACATGTATATAATTTGAATACTCGCAAGGCTGACTATTATTGTTGCAAAATTACTATTCTGATTCTATGTAGCTCCTGTGGAATATAGCTTAACGTCATAATGTTTGCAGGTATTTAAAGTTCAAGTGTAATTAATTACACGAACATGCTTTGCCAATTTTCTGTGAAGGAGGTTTCAGTTATGGTAACTTGGGATAAAAATATTATGGTTTAATTTAAACAAAAATGCGATTATGAAAATCAATTAATTTTAACTAAATATCTAGCATGTTTGGATGACACTGATCTTTTTATTATTCCGTGAATCTCAATGCTTGCATAGAATGGGGCTATAAAACTTTACGACCCAGGCTAGTGTAGCATTTCATGATTTTACGACTGTCTTGTATCATATACTGAACTATTGTACGTATTGACTGTTGTAGTATTCTGCAAGTAACGCCAAAGCAGTGTACAAATTTAACAAGCCATTTAACACTTGCAACGCTCAAACGGTGTCCAGGGACAACCCACTTTGACTTAATTACATCACGTTTTTCACCTTTTCACTTCCCCACAATGGTAAACTCTATTGGCTTGTTTAATCTACTATTTACGTTTCTTTAAGTAGGAGTCAAAGTCAAATAATAATGCGATGTTATATTTAAATGTAGCAATACATTTTAATATTGCATGATCATCTATAATATTTGTATATTCTGTTCTAGGTATGCCATGATTTGAAAATCCGTGCAGTTTGGTAAGTCAATTATTTTTTTTCGGGCCTTTACAAAAATAAACATTTTTGGCTCTAAAAATACGTATAGAAATGTTTGCCATTTTGTTGAGCATAAATTCTATCCCGAGATAAAATAGTTGCTAGCCTTGAGAAAAATATAACTTTGTCAAGCTTTGAATTTAATATTGTTCGCTATTTTTAGTTACTATATTTTCACATACCAACGTTGTAAACCAAACATAAACTAATTTTATAACTAAATGTGGACTATCACATATTACAGGGTTTTTGTATTAACATCAGGGTGGGAGCTCAATACATCGGTAGGAAGCTTTAAGAGAACTTCCATTACGAATTTTCACTGTAAGGAATATTGGGTACATCTGGTATAAAAATCAATGGTTGCATTCAGCAGTTTATAAAACTGTTGTATTAGCTCGTTGGAAAGGACTTGTAAACGAAAATTCCGAATGCTGGACACATTTTGTAATAGACTAACGCACTTAGTATTTCTATTTACAATACACATTATTGCAGTAAATTGTTTTTAAGTGCATAGGCTTTTAAAGCGAAAATCGTAAATTATAAGCAGCGACAACGGATGATAAAGATAATGATAAAACCGTAAATTATATAGGGTATTATGATAATTGAAGTGCCCAATCGAAATCAATCACCGCTCATTATCATGTATTTATCGTCTTGTGAGTTAACAGTAAAAGTGTAAATGTACGTTTCAAGAGTGTCATTACACTTATTGATATTTACTCTTGGTAAATTTAATAGCAAGTAAAATGCTGATCAAGAACTTATTGAGAAAAGCTTCTCAATCAAAGATAGGATCTTAAAAACCCCGTTGAATTCCCAGTGGTCGTAGAACCGGAAACAAAATAGCTTACACCTACGAATTGCAAACTCTATCTGTAAAACACAAGAAGAAGTAAGTGGGTTCAAGGATGTATTCCCAAATTGCTTGGAAAGACTAATTTTGTTCCTACGCATTCTTGTGTATTTGCATAAGACATTCGCAACTTCCGCTGTTTATTTAAGAGATTCCGATTTATCTCCAAACAGCACAAATTATCTGCAATACGATTTCCTCTAAATGCTTCATTTCTTTTCATCTTTATTTTCAAACATTTCACTTTCGATTCACGAACCTGATTCTGTTACACTAATCATAAATAGACCATTCAATTATTTTTCAAAGTACATTTATGATATGGCCAAAAATAAACATTATCCATAATACGTTGTACATTTGTGTGGTTCTAAGGAATTTTTGAGTATAATAAAATGGTAAGAGACCAAATTAAATAATTCTTAAGTAGTTTCTTTATACCTCTAGCAACCAATATGTTATTTTTTTAAACAAAGTGTAAGTAGTTTTTTTTTTTGTGAACAAGAATATTTTTAAAGATGGAAAATGATAGGTAAAAAACAAATGAAAATTATAGTTTTCCTAGTAATCAGGTAAAACGGAGAAGCTCTTATCATTTTGTCCAACATAGTGTACGCATGAATTTGTCTTTACGATGTAGGCCCTATTATTTTCCTGTATGTTCCTAGTGTTTTCGCATTATTTCTTTAATGTATTATGATATCCTTTTCGTTCTCGTATCAAACATATTTGGATAAGGATACGCACCTAGGGGAGGGGGGACTTCATTTCAATAATTGATTATTAATATTTTAAATTTTATTTCGGAAGGTAATACACAAAATTATGGTTATTTCTAGTACTCATTGGCCCCATCGTGAAGTCCGTGTACAGAACATTAACATAAGTGCAATTAATCAATTACTTCCATTTTTATTCCGTTGAAAATATTAACACAGAAAAACGGGACAATATAAAATACACATGTGAGGCTTCTGCTAATTAATCTCACCAACTCACCAACTTTAATGTTACATCAAAATGCAATCGGACTAGAATATATTATTAAAAAACTAAACTACATTTCCATGTTTCAGACTGAGCATGATTACTCATCAATTTTCGTAATCCCTCACAGTCAGGGCATTGACACGTGCGTATAATCTCTTAATCCTGCCAGAGTCGTCATCATTTAATTTAAATTAATCTCGTCATACAATTTTAATTTTGTGACGACCATCCCTTTGTGATGTTAACTGATATTGACCGGGGGTATTTATAATGCGTGGCACAGAAGGGGTTTGTTAAAATAAGTTGTACATTTTGCCTTTGCATAATGCTATAGCATATAAATAGTTTACACATCGTAAATTTATATGCTATAAGATGGCGGGTATAAAAGATAGGATGAAGCGTTAAAGGTGCTGGGTGACCATTTCGTTGTATTAACACTTACACTGCAAGGGTGAATAAATGAATGAATAAATGAATGAATGAATGAATGAAAATCCTTCTTTATTGAGGCGAACTTAGGACCTCACGGTCCTTTCTTACAGTTAACCTCTAAACCTCTAACCTCTAAAGGGTCGTGGCTACATGACTGACAACAGCTTCTACTACGCGATACACCATAAATATTACCCAATTGAACTTAATTAATTTCATGGCATAGTTAAAAATAATTACTCCAGTCACAAGATTTTACTGCGAAAAAGTTGATATGTGTAAATATGATTTTTCATTTAGTATAAATGATTTCATAAATTAACAACATAAAACATTGTCCAGGACTTTTTTTGACTATTCAATGAATAAAAGTACAGTTAAAAATTTAAAAAAATCAAAAATATATAAGAAAACCTTTGATGTGAGTATAAATAAGTGATATTATAACTATTTTACATTGTAATAGATGCATGAAAATGTGTTTAAAGAATTGTATTAAAGCTTAGGTGGGGCTAATAGTTGTAAAAGATTATTAGATATTGTATTGTGGGTATAAGCATAGATGAAGTAATACTATATGTTATAAGTATTTCTGACCCCAATAATTCTTGCTTCTCGTCGCTTCCAGCTGTTTCCGCTGCTGCCTCATTGACTACCAACTTTGTCTCTGTGTTTCGGTTTTATTCTTTTAAAGTTTAAAGATGTTTAAATGTTTATACTACATCACTATGGATTGGGCCTAGATCCGAATGTGCAAAAAGCTGCTAAGATAAGTAGTGTTAACACACAGCTAAAATCTAATTGTGGTTGCCAGAATTTGAACCCAGGACTATAAGTAAAGGATCAAATAAACTTTTAATCCTCACCAAAAGCTGTGCGATAGTAAAAGGTTAAATTTACTTAGCGACCAAATGTATCTTTCCTTTACAGGATTTAAAAAAATCATAAATGCAAACCTTGGCAGGATTTGTATTCTCGTATATTAGTGCTGTTTAGCAAAACTCACAAACTCACATTGGAAAGTAAAGGTCATAAACCTCACAAGAGCGAGTGTCTGCATTACTTATGAGCGCTGCGTGGCAATATATCTACACGGTCGTTATGTGTTTTAGTGATTCCTTACTCACTTCTGCACATGTTTTACAGTATATATAATTTTATGACGTTTTACAATTTCGATTATGACGTTCTACTTAGGGACGTTTAAGATTTCTAAAACAGACATCGCTAATAATATGGACGAATATAGTACATGCGAAAATGCGTTAGTACATTGAATCCTAGTAGTTTAGTTTTTAAACCGGGAAAATAAAAATATTCAATTAAAGTTTTTTTATAATAATGCTCTAAAATACACGCTTAACCTGTGAAGTTCTAAACGTTTTTAGAAGATTATTAATTTTTTATGTTCAGTACAACTTGTAATCAAAAGCTATTTTGCATACAATGTCAATACGATACTACGGTATTATGCACTTTTTTAAGAGTGGTTTACAATTGACTAAACTAACTATTTAAGCGTTATCCCCTATTCTGTTAACTGGAAATATAAATTAAAATCCTTTCTTTAAAGAGTATCTTATCAGTTTGTATTAGAGTCGTTCGAGTTTTCTCAACGATTGTCCCAGTTTGTTCATCAGTCAGATCCGATCTTCCTGTTTTTACGTCTTTCCTTGTCTGATTTAGTAAGTTACTGATTTAAGTAAGTTAGGATAAAAAGAATTTGTCATATTTACTAAATTATGAATTTGTTTATTCCGAGTATAATTTTTATCGAGTCAACAACCAAGATATTTTTACAACTGTTTACTCGTTATTTCCAACCACTGTGTACATATTCAATGATCATGTTCATGGTTCTATCCTACCGTTAAAATGTAATGTGCTTTAGATTGTTCGTTGAAGGAGAAATATATTATAGGTGAAATAACTATTCCTACTTATATCCCGTTTTTTTTTATTTTACCGCATAGTACAGTACAATACTAACGTACAGTAATTTACACATTGACACACATTATACGTCCGAACGGATACAATGTTTCAAAATGTATTTCTATAATTTTTTATGTGTTATTATTTTAGGAAAATACAACTATTCTGCTACCAATATATAAATGCCTAATTCAATCATTCCAATGCTAGCTCTTTTTTACTTGTAAGAGAGTTAGTTTAACTACTTCTCTCATAAGGTTCAACACTGTTAGTAATATCTTTAAAAAGAATGTAATAACAGTGTTTCTACACCTAATTATCGTTATCTTTTGTTGTTATTTAATGTTTTATAGAAATATACTATATCCATATTTTTTCTGCTTGCTTAATCTTAAATTCCACTACTGAACCAACAGTCTAACACTTAATTTACAAGGGGTCGACCCTACAATTAATCCAAAGGCGACACTGGACTGTATCTGGGGTTGTTATCTGATCATATTTACTAATAGCATCCAGTTCCCTTAGCTTCTCACTTCAAATTTCTGCTCCACGATTTATAATTTAAAATTAGGCAAATGATCAAGTAGGTGGCCTGTCTAGACAAACCTCAACGGTTGTAGTTTTATACTGTATAATAATTGAACGTAACTAAACAAAGGTGGTATATCAGAAGCTACCGAACCAGGTTAGGCATGTCTACAAAGTTAAACCATATGGTTAACCTAATTACACAACTTTAGATTGTTTTAGACGGGTTTGTCCTGAGCGTGGATCAACAACGTTGAACAACAATAAACAATGTTGAATTTACATTTTGAATATAAAAACAAGCTATTGAAGTTCTAATAATATTGAAAACGTCATATTATGTCTTCCCCTTCAACGATGTATTAAAATTTAGTATTCGCATTCCAATGGGTTTAAATTGTTTGTAATTTTCTAAAGTTAAAGTCAATGTAGTAGAAACTGAGACTACTTAACGTTAACCTAATACCACGAAAGTCAGTTGGTGTGACGACAGAAAATTGCTTCTCGCCTTCCTCGTTACACTTAAACGCCTGAGAGATAATGTTTAAGAACGGAATATATAGTGGATACAATGTCATTCGACCTTACCAAACAAATGTGTATTTACTTACCAATATTTCAATTGCTTCGAAAATGAATTTATAATATTTTAAATATAATTTGACACTGTTAATATGTTTCAAATTTTTACGATACAAATTCAATTGTTCAACAAATTTAACGGAGGAAATAAATGTTACGTTATGGGGTTTTCTGGTGTTACAAACTTAGTAATTTACTTTTTCTCATGACATTTCGTATTATTATTATAATTACTATTGTCATAATTGCTATTATACAGAGTAGAAAGAAAGGAGTATAAGGTTCTAAGAGTGCCTCAATAAAGAAGCATATACCTTTTAATTTAATTTCATGATGTGTAAATAATTAAAAAAACTAATCTAAATATGATTTTTATCATTTTGGACATCGTAAATACTTCCAACCTAAATATAAAATGTATGTTAAAAATTATCTAATCAACTAGTTGTGAGATTAATGGAAGTTTGCATAGTGCAAATTATGTACAAAATTAAGTAAATATTTCTTATAAGTAAAAAAAAGTGCTTTTGTAACAATGAAGCCATACATTACACACTAATTGTATGTTTAACATTAACTACACGTTACTACATGTGAATGTACTTCTTTCAGTTGTTACCTTTGCAAGTAACGCCAAAGCAGTGTACAAAACGTGCCATTTGAAATTCACGTTGCTTAAGCGGTGTCCAGGGACAACACACTTTGACTTAATTACATCACGTTTTTCTTACATCACGTTTTTCACCTTTTCACTTCTACACAATAGATCACTCTAGTGGAACACTTGAAGTGCTATTTACTTTAATTTCTAAAAGATTATAAAATTAAAAATATGTTTAGCAATATCCAAAACATAATGTTTATAGTTTGTAACATTTGCATGTGTTCCTCCTAGCTAAGTTAAAAGTTAGTGAATTAATGCTTTAACCTAATATTTATTTAATGAAAATCGTTTACAAAAAGGATACAGTGTTTAACTAAATCTGCAGTGGTAAAGCAATGGCAAACCTTTACAGTAAAGCAGTGGTCTCATGTTAAAATTGTAGGAAATATCGACCAAAATGGTGGCTTAGTCCAATAAAGCCACCTTCACTATTCAATTTCATTTCTTCATATGACTGATTGATTAGAATAACCAGGCCAGTGTAGCATTGATGAAACAGCATGTCCATGTTTCAGACCGAACATATCTGTAATCCCTCACAGTCAGGACATTGACACGTCCGTATAATCTCTTAAACCTGCCTCAGTCGTCATCATTTGTGTTTTGGCTATATAATTTGTTTTGTCATAACCTTTACTGTCAAAGGTATACGGTATAAGGTGTATCAGGTTTCAATTTGTTTTGTCGTCTTAACAAAACCCAAAGTAAAAGTAATTAAGTAACCAAAATGTATAATTTTAAATGGAGAGCTATCATGTACCTCTCCAGCTATGGTTAGTGTATTTATTAAATAGTGTATGGCTATGGTTTGTGTATTAATTGCCTCTGTTGTTGTATGTCGATTAGGGTAGACTTCAGAATCTGTTAGAACAAACAACCAAATTAAAATATCGATTACTCGATTGTTTCATTCGATATATCCTTTGGTTAATTAGGTTAGGTTAATCTTACCTTATTAACGAAACGATATATTGAATAATCGATGCATCAATCTATATTTTCATTTGTGCCAATAGATATAGAAGTCTACCCGTCGATTATTTGAAATCGTAAAGAAGATGGTTCTTGTCCTTATGACCTTCAAATAAAATGCAATCATTCATTACGTCAGCTTAGCACTTACAGAGGTCTCAGCCTTAGCGACAATAGCAAAGATTTAATTACACAAGCCTATGACAACAGTAAGCCATACTCTACACACCTATAACTTAACATATTTTGGTTGTAATCTATTCTTTTGTTGGTTTTAAACATTGAACTTAATAATGAAGCCTGCTAGTTTGTACTAAGTAAAAAGAATGTTATTTTCTTTCAATACATACGGTAAGCTTAACGTTTATTCATTAGCTGATAAACGAATGTGTAGAAGTTTAAAACATTAGTAGCTTATACAAGCTTATCAAGACAACGTGTAATTATGTCCTTAAATTATCATTGGGATCCGTAAGTTAAAAATTAATAATAATAAACAAATGAGTGGTAGAATGATTATTATGTTCAACTACTTACTTTACTTATAATGGCCAAATTGAACCGGGTTTTTTCAAACCGTTATTGTGGCAATGTTAAGATTTAAAAATGTTTAGAAGGTTTCTTTTCAAAAACACAAAATAACCAGAAAATAAGTACTTTATACATAACTAGTAGTTTGATCATTTCACCGACCAATTATAGATTTAAAATATCATACTCATTGAAAACTTTATTAAAAGCAATTAAAAAATGCAAATAATATTTGATAAAGTATGAGGGGGTAAATTATGAATAAAATTGTTTATCAACCCTTAAAAACATAAATAGGCCTACATGTCTTAAAACAAGGTATCCATTTTACGGTTGGGAAGGAAAGACTGAACTAATCGCTATTCATTCAGTCTCGTCAAAATCCATCATCATTGCAGATACCATAAATGACATCAGCCTAGCTTTGTAATGCAAGTTCACCCAACGATATTATCTATAATTTGCTTAGTTTCCTTTCCTTATAAAAATACACTCTCTACAAAAGAAAGTGGAGTAAGATAAACTTAATAACCCTTTAACTGGCAGCGCTAGCCTACTTATATAAGATTATTGAAAGTAAAATGAAACTCAAATAAAAAAGAAAATAGGTTTATTATTTTTGGTGAAAGTGAATGTTCCGAAAACGATATAGGCCTGCTGTTCTTGTATAAAACATTGTAGGGCGAGGGAGGATACATATTATTGGAAATATACATGTTGTATTGTGGGCAAGAGCATTTCTGACCCCAATAAGCTTCTCATCACCCCCAGCTGTTCCTGCAGCTGCTGCTTCATTGACTTCCAACTCTGCCTCTGTCTTTCGGTTTACTTTCGTTAAAGTATTATTTCGTAAGACAGATTCGTTAAGGACATTTTAGTACAGTTCTTCTGTCCGTGCTTCGCAACGGGGTAAGCATACTGAATTGGATACTGTGGGTCTTTCAATCTACTGTAAAAATAGTTACACACTATGCAAACTATACAAGATGATTTCAATCGTACTTAATTTTTATTTTAATAAAAAAATTTCTTGTACATTTAAATTAAACTGTGTGGAAGAATCAAACCTAATAATTTCATATTGTAAACGTCTTTAATAATAACCTAACTCTGGGAAAAGAAAAGCTCACAAAGTATACATAAAACAATTCTAACTGATAATGCATCTTCAATATTTTAAATGTAATTAAATACAGAGCTATTTAACTGAGGATTGTACCCATAGGGGAGGGTTTTTTGAAACATTTGTATTTTTCTGAGAAGTTTTAAATCAAGAATTTCTTTCAAATATGTGGTTGGTATGTGTGTGGCTTACGGTGTTCTCAAAAGTTGTTGATCCTTATTAGCTTAATTTTATATAGATTAGTACATTATCAACTTATAATAAAGTAGTATTATACATTTTCAAATTAAATTTGTCTTTGCTATTCAGTTACTGTATTGTCTTTCGAAGAAAGGTGTGTATAGAATCATAGTGTGAAACCTAAATTGTTTTATACTTTTCGTTCATTAAATGTAGTTATAAACAATCAAATTATGTCACCCTGCAAGCTCTAAACATAGTTGATATAGCATCTAACGGGTGTCCCAATAAGAACGCCGGATTTAAAATTTTAATAGACCATATATTTTCACGGTAAATTTCGATATGAAACACGAATCTTAAAGCATAGTATCTCCGATTAGTAATGGAATATTATGTCTCTTAAGTGCCCACCTGCTGACTGCTGACAAGCCAGACATCTATTGACGAAGTTTTCCATACCTTTTCCACCCACTTCATGTTGAATTCCACTAATGGCACGAATAATTTCCTCCTTCAGGTCTTGGATTGTTTGAGATTTATTGACAAAAACAAGCGACTTTAAACATCCCCAAAGAAAGTAGTCTCACGGCGTTAAATCGCACGATCTTGCTTAGATGAATGTGTGCGTCATCGCTGAACAGCAATGCTTTTTTACAATATGTCATTTTCATCTTAATTTCCAAGCACCTAGTTTACAAATTCAAACCATTTTACAGGATCTCTTGGCTTGATCTCTTGTTTGAGTTGGATTTTTGAGGGAACATGTGAAGGTCTTTTATCAAAATTCTTTGTACTGTGCTCCGAGCTAGGCCCAACTGCTGACTACGCCGACGAATTTATGTTCTTGCGTTGTCCTCTACACTATCATGTACAGCATCAATATTTTCAAGGGAACAACCTGCCCGACTACGCACTGGTCTTTTAATGTCCAAAACTGAGCCAATTCCTTCGAACTTAAAATTAATTTTCAGACAGATGACTTATTTTGTGCATTATCCCGGGCGAAAATAGCGCGCAGCTTCCGCACCGTTTCAGCGAAACATTCCCCGTACTTGTAGTGCACATTAACTATGACCACGTGTTGATCCGTCATGTTACGATTCATGACAACAAATGGGACATAATACTGATAACATCGCTGATAATTTGGGAATTCCTATTAAAATACAGATGAGGATAAGACGCTCCTGAAATCCGGCGTTCTTACTGGGACACCCTTTATATATCTATATACTTATTTAATACGCAAGCAGGATTTTTGTGACAATTACTCCTCCGAAACTACTGAACCGATTGACATGTTTTTGGTGTCATTGGAAAGAGCGTAACGTGAAGTTGTGCAGGAAACTTTCTTTTTAGGTAAATAATTAGAGAGTGAGGCCCTGGGGCCCTTTAAAGTTTCGTATTTCTCCATAAGATTAACATGGGAAACAAACATTGTTTTGAAACTCCAGCTGTTGTCATAAATTAAATATTACATTTGCTTTGACATTTAAATGTAAACAACCAGAACTGTCAAATGCCTGATAACACATGTTGTTCAATTGTAAACAGTCAATGTGTAAATTATCTATGTTGTATTAAAATGTGTATAGTTTTGGATGTTGGTTTGTGTTTAATGATATAAGTTATTAATTATTGAATTTTTATTTTAAGGATTTGGCATATGAGTATGCCTATGATAAATAACTCCATTTCAGAGTTCTGCCAGTTTTTGCATTACTCTGCTCTGTAGAGTTTAGCCTACACCCTACACCTACAAATTGGCTAAATAACTTAGGTACGGTACATTATAAAAGCTGACAGCCTTTTTACTTTGACTTAAATTTTAAGCTTACCTTTTCCCGTCCATGGACAGTTTGATAGTTAAACATTAACCCTTTAAACTGGAATAGGACTGTTATGTAAATTGTGAGTATTTTTATCAGTTAATAATCTTTTAGTTGACTCTTTTAAAATCATCGGAAATTATGACTTTATTAGTTTTTAAACAAGTCATTTGTTTATTTGTAACTCCTCAACTCATGTACTTATTTGAAATTGCTCGATTTCGAGCAACATGTACACTAGTCAATATTATTACACCATGATCATTGATGTATAAACAATAAATATAACAGTTAAACATATTCGTACATCTCTGTACTTTACAGTTTATGTTGCAAATTTAATTTGTAATGATGAGTTATTCGGTTGGATAGTACGAAATGAATCACCCAGGTTTGTCATACCTCCAAAACTGTGAAATCATATTTTATGAAAAATAGGGGAATAATTAAAATCGGCAATTGTAAACTAAACTTTTTCCTTAAGACTAAATAAAGAAAATATAAACTACCCTAACTTTAAATTTGTATTACAGTTACTAATACGGAGCTAGTTTAATTATGCAGCAATCTACAGTCTGTGAACTAAAATGCTAGAACTATTCTTAATAACTTGTTTTTCGCAACTTTGATCTAGATGCTTAACCACCACTTGTTCCAACCACATTGCCGTTGTGACATATTAAGCAGTTTCATAAATCAGGCATCGGCTAGTTTAGTCGTCATAGTTGCCTATTGGGTCTGATGATTGGAGGGTCCAATCAAAATCGATCATCACTGACCATTTTTTAAGTGTATTCATTGTATTGTGAGTTTACAGTGTTAGTGAAAATATACATTCTAATTGCTATTAGTCGTATGTTTTTAATTTACTTTCTATATATTTTATGCCAAAATCTCAAATATTTGAGCAAGCCCACAAAACTCACAAACTCACACTGGAAAGTAAAGGTCATAAACCTCACAAGAGCGAGTGTCTGCATTACTTATGAGCGCTGCGTGGCAATATATCTACACGGTCGTTATGTGTTTTAGTGATTCCTTACTCACTTCTGCACATATTTTACAAGGTAGTATAGTAAACTTTCCATGGCATTTTTAAGTTTAATACAGGGTCATTTTGTTAGGGTTTTTAGGCTTTTCTAGAAGGCATTTTATAATCAATCACGAAGAAATATTTTTATTTATTGAAGCTTCTTGATTCAACTCAGAGCGTTTTTATCGTATAAAAATATTATGATTCACAAGGTATTAACGTCAACTAACTTATAACCAAATGAAAGATAAAAATTTGTCTTATATCAAAGGGCGTAGAATTTCATTTAAAGGATGTTTCGTTGATTATGTATAGATAAGTTCACGAAGAGTTTAATATTTATAAAATTCAAAAGATAGTTTTCAGCTTAATGTATTAAATAAAAATTACAAGATGTTAGTAAATTAAAAAAAAAAATTAATAAAAAAAACTCACTGGATTTGTTGTAAAGTGTATCTCATCAGTTTGTATTAGAGTTGGCGGAGTTTCCTCAACGATTGTCCCAGTTTGTTCATCAATCAGTCCTGATCTTCCTGTTTTTAAGTTTTTCGTTTCTTGGTTTAACCCTCTCTGACTTCAAAAGATAAACTATTTTCACAACTGCTTCCTAAGATTCGTATATGTTGATAACATAGCATAAAATCAATAACAGAGATAATAGATTATTTTCAATTTCAACAGATTTTTCGTATATACACAACCAAATATAAATACACATATACTAACGTTTGTAATATTTTACTTTAACCTTGCTTTAGATTTTGTTTCAGTATATTCATTTATTGATTGGTTAATATCTAACACACGTTGAATATAAAAAACTAACTTCTGTTTAAATGCGTTATGCACTATTAAGATAATAAAATGTAGTACGGATAGACTATTTTATACAGTGCGAAAGATTCTACAATACCTCAATCCACAATTGGCTTTCAAACAATAAGGGGAAGTGTAAATTAATTGAAACGTATTTTATTGATGTAGAACTAAGCTCCACAGTATTTGTTTATCAGAAATATTTGGGTTTCAGTCTCAACCTAGCTAGAGCAATGTATTCTCAAGCTTGTATTTGTCCATGTTTATATTGTGAAAAGGTTTAATGTATCAGAGATAACAAAATCTACGTATTTATGGGTGCCTAAATACCAGACCCCTTAAATCTTAACTAAGTAGTCAATAGCTATTAAATAATTTTTTTGAAAGTGCTTGCACATTGTTTGATTTATGTTAAATGATTGTTTACGATGGTAGGTTGAGTATATTAAACAAAGGTTTTTACTTTCTGCATGAAATTAGATTCAATGTTGCTAAAGTAATCGTATATATTAGTTTGTTTCATTGATACGTCCAACAAAATCCATCTACGTGCGGTAAAATGAACATCTAAATTTTTTTTTTTGTTGAAGAATCATTAGGGCACAAATTTTCTGTGACACCCTAACATTGTAGGGCACAAAAACCATTAGGTGAGTCGGTGGCTCAGTCGGTAGCGTCACAGACTTCGGCCCCAAGGCAGCGATGTCATGGGTTCGGATCCTGGTCACTGCAAAAACATTTTATCAGTACAGTTCACCTTTGTAGTGTACCAGCTCACCCTTTGCTCTGCTGGATACGTTCCACGCACTGAGTTAGTCTATGTGGCCGGGCAAATGCAAGGTTAAAAGAGGTCGCCAACCTATTTTTGTAAAAAAAAGGTTATATTGCATTTACATATGAACTGGAACAACCAGTATTCTATCCTACTGCTTCCTTTATGTATCACCTGTTTAGTTCTTCCCAATGGGTTCTCATTACAGTGATTGACCAGATATTGTTAAATATAATATATATAACATAATATATATATTATAATATATATAATATATATATATAATATATGATATATATATAATATATATATATATCATATATATTGTTAGATATTGTTATATTGTTAAGAGTGTGACGTCTTAGTTCAACGTTCAACCCAATCATTCTTTGATTTCAAATAAGACTATTCTACGCGTTTGTAAAGCCTTAGAGATGATGGAAAATTAAAGTTTGTTTTGAGTTACTTTTACATTTACTTACACCATCTCGACGCCTGAGCCTATAAAGTTTATCGTTCAAGTCTGGCATCACTCCAACCTTTTAATGGTTTCGTCTTTAAGGTTTTCTGACTATGGATTCTGTTCCAGCACAAAGTATTAGGTGATAAAATAGATTTATAGTTTTATCATATTTCTATGTCATGGACATTCGGGATGATTTAGTTAATTTTTAAATAAGACGTATGAAGTACCCGTTAGTTGAAACCTAAAATTATTTTCACATAGTCGCTTATACAATATACATATATTTATTATTAATTATATAAATAATTTTTTTAACTATCAAAGTCTGCCTGATGCTTCACGATCGGTATTTTTTACTAGTAATAAAACTTGATTATACGTATTTCAATCTTTTGCAGCATTTATGTTTATGAATATCCTTACTCCAGCATCATGTTTATAAGAATTACAATGGCGATTTGTTTTCATATTTATGCTGTAGCCTCCAAGCTGTAAATTATACTACAAATATAAAACATTAATCTAGATTTTTTTATCCTACGAAATTTACGCTTGCTCTTCTTATCTATGCGATTAATCTAAAGCAACATTTTATTTTTAACTAATAAATAACACGAACGAAAATTACTCAGGGTGGTTGATTCTACAGGAAGAAATATCCTTACGATGAATATTCGAGTATATATATACGTGTTATGGTGCATAAAAAACATGAATGGAGTAATTAAGTGTAACGATAAACAATGCAAAATAGTAGACGAGTTAAATAATTTTGACAAAGACAAGCTTAAAAACATAATGTACTAATTAACAATATTTAACATTTTTTTGTTATAATTATTATTACATTTAAGATGCTTATTCAGCCCACTCAAAAGCACTACAGTATGAAAATTAATGTTAACTTAATGTAGCTTGATTTCATTAAAGCATTGAGTAACATCAATAAAAATTTTAATTAATTGTTTTCACTGACTCAATCGAGAATATACAGTATAATCACGCCACATACATTACATGCACTTTCATAATAGAGATAGTTTTTAATTCTATTAACAATGTGGATACTTAGTACAAATTGATTTGCTATAAAACCTTTGATACACCACCTTAAGAAACTCTGGGGAATCTTCGACGAAACAGTCTTAGTCTAACTTTGTTTAAATGTGCTGCCGCTGATTTCAGATTACAAGCATAATAAACGGTATCAGCATTCTGACACATACTTTCTCCCATAAGATTGTCAACAACCTTTCTCATGAGTAAGCGGTAAGAGTAAATATACGGAAATCGGATTTGTTCAATTTTCTTCAGAATTTAAAGGACTATAACATACTAAATTTGTATCAAAATCGTTCTAGCCAATTTTGGGAAAATCCGATTTTTCGTTATTTTATGGGGATTTTTATGGGAAAATAACATAATTTACTATAACTTTTGAACCGTAATTTTTACAGAAATGGGATTTGTACCATTTTGTTTAGAATATAAAGGACTATAACATACTACATTTTTATCAAAATCGTTCGGGCCATTTTTGAGAAAATCCTATTTTTCCAGTTTTTTATGGGGTTTTATGGGAAAATCCCCATAAAAAAAATAATTTTCTAAAAAATGACAAAAACTATCAAAATTGTAAGGATCATAACATACTCTGTTAAATCAAAACCTGATTTTTGTCTAAAATCCTATTTTTTTGTTATTTTATAGGGGTTTTATGGGAAAATAACATAATTTACCATAACTTTTGAACCGTAATTTTTAAAGAAATGGGATTTGTATCATTTTGTTTAAAATATAAAGGACTATAACATACTACATTTTTATCAAAATCGTTCGGGCCATTTTTGAGAAAATCCGATTTTTCCAGTTTTTTATGGGTTTTTATGGGAAAATCCCCATTAAAAATAAAAATTTAAAAAAAATGAAAAAAACGCCTGGAGATACCATGGATTAGAACCTACATACCAAATTTCATTGAAATCGGACCACAGGTGTAGTCCCTAGCTCTGTACACATCCAGACACACAGACACACACACACACACACACACACACACACACACACACACACAGACATCACTTCGAAAACCACTTTTTTGGGTCCAGGGGGACCCAAAACGAATATATCCACTCAAAACTCAAACTCGAAAATTTTGACGAAAACAATACTTTCTCCATATACTATGGTATAGGGGGAGAAAGTAAAAATTAATTGCCATGATATTATATTAGCATTTATAGTTCATGCGGCTGTTAAATTACCAATAGCTATTTTATTTATACAAATAAAACTTTAAGTGTTAGCTAAATGATTTACTGGTCATTAATATTTTCAGATTACCTTTATTTGGATGTTAAACGTTTAATTTGGTTGATACGTAATATGAAAGTCGTATGGATGGTGACTTACTATGGTTTGCTCATAGTTTAATATAGTTATATTTTAAAACACCACCGTAGCATGTAACCAATTAAACTATACTAATGGACTTCAACAAACAGATTAGGTTATTTTATGGAGCTTTTAATCAAATACAAATTTGTTAGTGTTATACAGGAATATTAATTTTACCTAATCAATTTTCCATTAGTATGGATAATCTGCTGTAGAGTACTATAGAGATATGAGTTACTAAGCTGCATATTTTAGCAGTACAAGTAATTTTGAATAAAGCTAAATTAATTAGAAAGTAATTGTAGCAATATACCGTTATCTCCATAAATAATAAATTATAGAAAATGGTTCAGGTATAATTAATATTCCTGCATCACACTAACAAAAATGTTGATTTGATTAAAAGTTCCATAAAATAACCTGATTTATGGAGATAACGGTCTAATGCTACCAGTATTTTCTAATTTAGCTTTCAAAATTGCATGTACTACTGCATATTTTAGCAGCACACTACTTATATAAACTAAAACTCTTTTTAAATACTTTAAAATATTCCATTAGAAATCTTAATTCCACTTGTTTTTTTTCTTGGGTATTGTTGTCTTTCGCCATTATTTCCCGTTTTAACAGAGAAAAACGTACGGATATGGTTTCCCGTAGCAATTATCTTTAGTTAATACCAATCAAATTCTCTGAGCTAACGGACCTAAGTTTAATTGACACAGGCCTCTACAATCAAACCAAAGACCACCTCTGGCGGATATCCGGGTTTGTTATCGGATTCAATCCATAGATTATTTCCGGGTTTCCCTCGTTTCTCATTTAAAAGTCAGTAACCTATTTCATACTGTGTGTATTTACTTTTATATATCCCAAATAATTCTGAAAACATACGAACCATCCCTCTAATATAACTGAATATGAAAACAATATACAATATATATATATGTTGTGGTTTTTGAATTATTCAATACAGAGAAACATATATAGTATTGTATACCAACGCTGCCATAACTACAAAGCTAGCCAATGTGGTCAACTTAAATACACAACTTTACACCAGTCCCACCCTTTAAAAAATCACTTGTGGAATATTGAATCTACAAAGTATAAACATATACCAAAACATATCTTACGACACGATTGATTTTAAAGTTACCATCTGAAAGGTCTGATTATTAAGTTTAAAACCGAACTAGTGTTATCATTATTATAATACTATATCTTCCTGTGGAACATCATAAAGTGTCTATATAACATGATAATTGAAGTCTAAACGTTTTTAACGTAAAGAACTTAGGCTGCAAGTTCAATTTAGGTTACACTGTAGCTATGTAGGGTTTAGAGTTACATTTCTAAAATGAATAAAAAATCATCCAATTTGATCTAATCATCCATGACGTTTGAATTATATTCAACATTTTAAATAATCCAGGCATTCCAATGCTTTGCATAATGCAAAGTCTGTAGGACTTAGACTTGTATAATTTTCACGACTTAATAACTGTCTTGTTTAGTAAACTTTATCGACTATTACAATACGTTTACCACTTAAATAGTATTGAGATAATTTAAAACGGTAATGAATTAAACTTTTCTTATTCGTAGATATTCTTATTTTTTTCAGTTAACATAAGTATGAAATCCTAAGTCGGCAACATAGTTAAAATCTTACATCGTACATCTTATATTAAATATTATTATATCTTACTAATATTATAAATCTGAAAGTTTGTGAGTTCGTGTGTATGTGTGTTGCTCAATCATGCATAAACTACTGGACGGATTGGGCTGCAATTTGGCATGGTGATAGCTTACATTCCTGATGAACATTTAGGCATATTCTTATCTCAAAATCCTCACGGGCTCTGCCCCTGTGGCTCTGTAGTTACCCATGTTAACCTGATGAGTACTAATATTTAAATGGAATTAAAGAATCTTAACAGCTGGTTCAACTAAACAATTTTATTATGTGATGTTCAATAGCATTAAAAAGTTAATAGGATTACCAACAAGGTGCAGCATTGTTATTTTTTTTATTTATGAAAACAGCTAATTTGCAACCAAAAAGGTGAGTGAGCGTAGCGAACGAACTTCAACCTGAAGGCAAGTAAGCGCAGCAAACGAGCTCCAACCTACCAAATTTTCTTAAACCGTGTCCTCTCCCATAACTGTAATAAGCATTTATACTTATATTCTAACCCCGTACGAAGGACGGGTACTCTGCTAGTATTCAATAAAACTAATTAGACCATATCCATTATCTTTTGGTTTGGTGTAGAAAAGTAAACAACTTAAAAACAACTTTGCTAGTAGATTTTAAATTCGTTATATATTGGTAAATTTAAATTTATAATTACATTTCGAAAGACAAACTGTTTTTATAAACATCGAGAATTATTTTGTACAATCATTGAAACAATTATAAGTAGTAAAATTAAATGTGGCGTATTCCTGTCAACTTTTAAAAGTTGAGAGCTCGAAACTGAGACTACTTAACGTTAACCTAATACCACGAAAGTCAGTTGGTGTGACGACGGAAAATTGCTTCTCGCCTTCCTCGTTACACTTAAACGCCTGAGAGATAATGTTTAAGAGTGGAATATATAATGGATACAATGTCATTCGACCTTACAAAACAAATGTGGGTATTTACTTACCAATCTTTCAGAGTGGGTTTGTATTTTGCTTCTTAATACTTTTGAAACAGTTCCCTCCCTCTTAAAGAGAAATACAAATAGTTTATAACCTGTAAACTTTAATTGATGTTTAATAATGTTAATTATTTACACTTTTATGTATTTAATTGACACTGATTGAAAGGTGTCACTATATTTCTTTTAGTTTTTAGTTTGTGTACTATTATTTTTTGACTATAGATAACAATAATGTAATTAGAATGATAATTTTACTTGAAATCGGGAGGAGCTGATCCACCTCCAGACACGTTGCCTAGTGTTAAACAATAATAGTAGAAAAATCAAAACAATATTAACATTTCAGAACCAACGTCATAATGAATTTTAAAACGTTCTACTACATCCATGTTTATTATGACCTTTATTATTGAGATGGTGGGTGTATTTATTTTCCTGCATGTCTAGTAAATGCTCTGATAAATGAAGTAATATAATTACTTTATATAATAATAATATAATAACTATGAGACTACCTGATTTTTTTTCTTTTTTGTTATGGCCAGGGTGATAAAGCTAAGCCTTATTTTGAAACACAACAATCCATTGAATATTCTGGATTGTATTGGCTTCCTTTTACTAGTTGGCAAGCACTATATCCACTCAGACGCTGTACACGGTATTTTAGTATTGAGGTATTTAAAATCAGTGGTGCAGTAAAGATTAAAATAAACGTATATTTAAAGAGATACAGCATAATTTTTCATTTCCACACACAACAAATGGTGTGTTTGAGAAATAATAGAATTACTTAAATAAAATGTACAATGATAAAATATTTTTACAAAATAAATCAAATTAACGAATCGACTTCACTATTTCACACCTTTCTCCGATTGGTAGAGTTCCCTTAATATCGCTGAAACAGATGGAAGTCATTAATATTCTATGCTATAAAATATTTCCAAAAGAATATCATATAAACTATTTTCAAGCTAACATCAAAACTATGAATAAATTATCAATCTTAAATATTCTTTAAGGTAACATAAGCTTGTGAATAGCAAGCGTTATTTAATTTTCTTTAAAGTAAACTGCAATGCCTAACTTGAAAGTTGTAACTCAAGCTACTTGACATGAAAACGGTTAGAGGAGCTTCAAATGTTATTCTCAAAAACAAAACAAAACAATACACATAAAGGTGAACGTACTTGTAAAAATTCATCCCATGAATCAGTTCAGCTGTTTACTTTTTTCAAAATTAATTAGTGTAAGACATTTAGTTACTAAAATTTAGGATTTCGTGTTCATGTCAAAACTGGCTATATCGAACGATTACCAAGCAAAAAAGTAATCATAATTATTCATATGAAAGTACAGTATCAAAATGCGTCCTCCCCAATATTCATACCATATACCATAATATACGACCGATTTTCATACTATAGATGAACTGTACTGTAATTATTAATGGTTAGCAATAATAAAAATAAGTACTTTTATATTAGTTAATCACTCACACTAAATAATTCTCTCGGTTTTTCCAGCCATGTAAATAAAACATTTCATCCATTTTCCATTAAATCTCAAAATATTTTCTTTGTTAAAGAATTTCCCTATAGGGAAGTAGCTATTACCGTAGATGGCACGGTAAGACCTAGACCCGGGACCGATTTACTTTTTCATTTTGATGTCCCCAGAGGCCAAAAACACCATTCGTTCAAATTTTTATATATGTATATATCCCTATATATATAGATTTATATATATATATATATATATATACGTCCGTGAACGCGATAACTTGGGTAATTTTGGTCCGATTTTGATGAAATTTGGTTTAAAGGTGTAAAGCGGGATAAACGTGAATGAGTTCGCGAACCAGCATTATCGGACCATGGGAACGGGGCTTTACGGGGGGTTTTATGTGGTAAAAATTGGTTTTTCTCATTTTTGACCCTCAAAACACAAAATTTCCCAATTTCTCTTTAGACCTTTTTAAAGAGCTTAAAAAAACAAATAATTTAGTATATTACAGTAGTTTTGTTCGGTTATTAGTAACGGAGAAAATTAAAAAAATTGTAAATTTAAAATTCCCATGTTATTCTTATGGAGAATATTGTCAAATGTTGTACTTTGCTTGTTTATGGATATATTTTGATCAAACGTGGCAAATTTATTTATTTTGTACTAAGCTATCAATATTTTACTAAAAAAACACACTTTATTAGTTTCATTGTAGCAGCAAACCTAGGTACTCGTTAAACCTAATGTTATTAAAATATATTTAACTGAAAAACAATTCAGACAAATGGAAATTCGCTTAGTCGGCAGGTTTGCTGTGGCGGGGGTATTTTGTATTTTAACCCATTTTAAATCAAACAAATTTATAACATAAAAAATACGAAAAATATTCAATGCATTTAATTATGTCACTAAATATCTAATATTTTTAGTTATATTATTTGAATAAATGCTACTCACACATTAGAGCAAAATAAAAGTTCACTCCCATCACACCGACTGAGAAAGCGATTAACATGAGCCAAGCGAGCCAAGACATTCCTTGACACCCTGTAAAGCCGAGACTGCTCACATATCTGATAAAATGCTACAAATGTTACTGGTACAAACATTCAGTTATCTCTATGTTAAGAGATAACATTAATGTTGGCATTTCTTTATAACTATTTAGACTACTAGTGATGTTATTCAAATATTTAATCACCAAGTGAAATTGTTAATTCAATGAGCGTGATTTTATCAGATATTTTTAATTTAACTGTTTTGAGAAACTGGATCGAACATTTGGTAAAAATAATAATTAAGGATATTCCTAAAAAATGTAGCAAGCCTGAATTTAAAAAGGCATAATTTATCTTTTATTTATTCGAATGATCTGTATTACAATAATCGAGCATATGATAATCAAAATTAAAAATTTGATTTTCAAGAAAAGAATCAATTTCTTTAGTAAATATAAATGTAATATTACATGTAAAGTGGGGGATAGTTACAGCTAAAAACAAAATAATTCTTGCATAACAATTCCTGCGCTCACAAATATTCAATTTTGTATTTTAAAGTAAAATAAGCTAATAAGTAAACTATTAGGGTAAACAGGCTTGCCAACAAGCATTTGTTAATTTTACCTTACGATTGGCTCTTACAACTCATTGAACTAGGAGTTGGATCAGATTTGGTCAAAATTATAGTTTAATTTTAGTTCAAACGTAAAAAATAATTTTTATTTTGAAAAAAAAGGAAATCAATTTACTATGTCAACTTTCGTAAGGAAATCGTTTCATGTATTTTTTTTAGTTTTTAGCAATTAATTGTTAGTAGCTGTATCATGTATGACTTTATGGAATTCAAGAGATTGAAACTTTTGTTGTGATAATCATAAGTGATCAATTTAAACCGAGGCAAAATTCCCAACAAATCGGATTGTTTTCCATATACAGGGTGATTGATATAAGTGTGCCAGCAGTTTTATTCGAAAACTATAACAGATATAAAAAAAAGTTAAATGGTAAGTGCCTTGGATTTTTTATTTAAAAAAATGTAGTCAAGTCAAAAAAATTACTTTAGCCGCCATTTTTCCAATATGGCTGCCAACTTTGATTTTTCTTATGGAACACCTTGTATTTTATGATGTATTCTGATAGAAAATGTAATTTTAGACGATTTTATTCATGTGATTTTTTTCATAAACCTAACCATTTCAAAGATAATAATGGTTTAAATTGTGAAATTTTGAATGGTTTTCGAATAAAACAGCTGGCATGCTTGCTTAGGCCTTTATCGAAACTCTTTCTCATGCAGAAATTTCAAAACTTTAACCATTATTATCTTTGAAACGGTTAGGTTTATGACAAAAATTACAGGGATAAAATCGTCTTAAAATTACATTTTCTACCAGAATACATCATAAAATACAGGTTGTTCCATAAGAAAAATCCAATCTGGCGGCCATATTGAAAAAATGGCGGCTAAAATAATTTTTTTGACTTGACTACAATTTTTTTAATAAAAAGTCCAAGGCACTTACCTTTTAACTTTTTTTGATATCTCTTATGGTTTTCGAATAAAACGGCTGGCACACATATATCAATCACCCTGTATAACTTCGTTGGTAGGTAAAAATATGGTGAAATTAATCTACATTTTCTATTCAAATTCATTGCATTTAAAAGCAATTAATTGTCAGTAATTAACCAAAATTTTAAAATTAAATAATCGAAAAAAATCTTTTGAAACAGGATATTAAGAAGCGATATGTAACATTCGCTGGGAATGTATGACTTCCCCTTCCAAATGTAAGTGCTCCTCGTGAGGGTAAATCCACCATAATGTGCGTAACGTATCGTTTGGGCTGCCGGACCGTTAGCCTACAGAGTTATAACCCTTGAACGTTATGTATTCTGGTAGCTATCCGTCGTAGTCAGATGTTGCAAAGATAAATTATGTTACTGTTGGAATCTCTAAGTACGCGAAATATATTTGTTGTAGACAAATTATATTTGAATAGTTGATTGGCTGTTGTAGTAGTTAGGGTGACTACGGTTCTGTTGGTGTAGGTTTAAATCATACCAATCAATAATGGTGTTTCATTATCCCAATGTCATGAAGAGAGGTAGATTCGGAGTTAAATTTTAGCCGTACTTATATCATAGAAGAATAGGAAAGGCCTGTAATGGGAACATGAATTTCTATATCGAAGCTTTTTTTTTTTCATTGGTATTCCTAGAATACTACAAAATCTTTTTAGTAAGAAAAATATTATAAAGTACATTATTGAGAAGTTGTTTAAATTTCACTTGTATATTCAACTCAAACGGAAAATAATAACATACTTTTACAAGCAAAGTGACTGTTCTCACTATAGTGCGATTATTACTTTTTAAGCAACATATAAATGAAACCAAAATTGATTTATTATACCTATAAGGATTAATTTAAAACAATTAATATTGGAAAAATTTATAATTAGATGACAGGTATATTTTTAGATATGATCATATCCCTACGATGCTAAACACCGGCGTTCTTATTTTAAGGATGTGAACAATGACTTTTTAAGGGACAACATTAGGGAGACACTTAAATGTCCAATAAAAAAAAACAGTATTTTACTCGGAACATAATCTAAAAGTGGCCTTGTCAAATGCACAAAATATTTAAAGGTACACTCCTTGATAAACAACCCTTTGCTAAAAAGACTTTTCGACATAATATATTAGGTTTTTTAGAGTAGATGAATGATTACAATTTTCTCTATACAGGGTTATTTCAAAGGTTTAAAATAGGTGATGCAGGCTTGAGATCATGCTTTGTTTTCAAGCCTTAAACAAGTAAAATTTCAAATATGCAAAACATCAATATATATGGACTAACCTCAAAGGTGTTGGTGTTTTTCCTTTTTTTTTATACAGCAATTCAAATGATTTTGTCACCACTAAACACGTAACAAGCACAAAACTATGTAGTGATAATCATTCCTAGTAGAATGCAAAATACCAAATTATAGATTCCTAAAAATCTAATACAATTTGTATTGCGATTCAACATATATTTACCCTGAAACACTCGCATTAGGAAAACGTTACGAGACTATATGTCGGTTGTGGAAACGTGTTACACTTACCATTTCTCAAAGTAAGCAGGGAAATGAGGCGTAGTCACTGTAATAGGCCTTAACTGGGAACAACCGCACCCGGAGCGGAACGACACCCTAATGTATCCCAGCGAATGTATCTGTTGTATTTGCTAACACCTGCCACCATCTACCATGTTGGATTATAGAAAGGTTTTCATCACATATGTTTTTCACACTTCAACTCAGCGATTTGACTGTATCTATTTTTATCAAATTTTCATAGTCAGAAAAAAAAATGTTGGTGGACACACACTGTAAGGATGGACGGATAGTAGTGAAATGTCAGATTTTAGATATTTACCTGTAGAATTTCAGAATCCCTTTATTAATTAAAATAGGCTAAAAAATAAGCACAAAAAATGAATATAAAATTTCAAAAAATTAACGTGGGTCTTATGAGTCGCCATGATGGTGACGAAATAACGACACAATATAAACAAAAACAACAGAAAATCAAAACAAATTGAAGAAATTCTGATCACATGTTTTATTTTCTACAGTATTGAGTGAAAATATAGAAGTCTGTTAGTACATAACATATTTTTTCCGAGTTCTCGACCACGGGACGACCTCTAGTTTTTATTATTGTTCATGCGCAAAACATTCGTCAGCTATAGTATATGACCACATTGAACCATGTTTTATAGGTTCGTCAACTCTAAATCCCTTGTCAAAATATATAACTCTGTTGCCCAACTGGTCGGTCCCAGCTTAATTTAATCCTACCACTTTGAACCGGGCAGAATTTTGTAATCCTGCCTGCCATTGGTGAGTAACATTTGTGCATATAAAAACATGTTTTACATTCTGTTGGTTTGAAAATGTAAAAATGTATTAGCACGGGGACGGAAAATCCCTTACACTTTGAAATCTTAATCCTAACGAAACAATTTACTTGTTTTTGTAAATCATTGAAAGGGTGGTAAAGTAGCTTGTGTTTTCCACAATCCCCCAAGAATCTTAATATTGGTTGATCAAGATAATCACAAAAATTCTCTTTTCCTTTTGATCAATAAAATAAAAAATGCTTGACGAAATGATAATAAAACTGTTAAATCGTCTTGGTCGAAAAAATAAGAAACCCAAGAGCTAGATAAGTCTGTAACACAATAATCTTCCAATCGATGCACAACCACAATCTCAATTTACAGCTAATTTGTAGATGCCTTGTCAAATAAGGGACTGCTGTTGGTTAGAACACCAATCTTTAGAATTCAGTTGCTTTTACAGCTTTTTCGGTATTATTAGTAGAAAAAATCCTTTTACACAGAAATACACATAACTACATGTTTAAAGACAACGTTGCTTAGAGCAAAAATTAAGTTATATCAATCGAAATATCTATGAATAATTAAGATTTTAAAAACGTAAAATGGTCGAAACAGTTATGTTTAACATAGGGTTATAATGAGGGTTAAAACAGCTGATTTCCTAACTTTTCTTGTACAGTCAAACTCGTTTATGAGTGTTTCCCTAAACGTCTTTGTTTTAATCAAATGTAGAATATTCATAAAACTGTCCAGATCGTATAAGATTTAGGTCATAAAGTGCACAAAGTTCCCTTTAGAAATACAAGTTCTAACGCCTAAGAACATTTTAAGCTGTCTGTAACTACCACTTCGTCGTCAAAGGCTATAAAGTTTAATGTTCAGGTCTGGCATATCTCTAAACTTTTTTACTACTCTTCAATACTCAGGACTTCTCTGGAGCCTACTGATTTTGTCAATCTTAAAATTCTGTAGTAGGTTATAGAGGAGCATACTAAAAATTTGTTATAGTTACATCTAATTTCAAAAATTCTGAGTGTGAAATGTGGCTACTGTAAAAGGTATATAGCGTAATTAGACGACAAAACATGTTTAATTAGATTAACAATTATTTTATACCATAACCTATGATTTTTAAATAATGTTTTATTTCAGGTTTTAATTGTAACAACAATTTCTATGCACATGGAACACTTATTGATAATTTTTTTAGTTTATGATGATTAAGCGTGGTTGCTCAATAGTTATTGCAGCAGAACAAGATGTGCTTAAACGCTTATAATTTATTGATATGATTAATTCTTACCTCCTAAATAAGTAAAACCTTCGATATATATTTCAACGTAAAGCAGTAAATGTATGTTACACGAAGAAGGTAAGCCCCATAAAACACAAGTAGAAACAACTACTGGAATTAAACTACTCTTAAAATGTTTTATTTGTATCATCACCTCATAACTATACACAAGTTATAGTAAAGTTTCAAACGTGAAATGCGATTAGAAAGATAATGCAATCTTTGCTTTAACAAACGATGAATTTGTATGTAATTATCTTGTATTTTTCCGGGAGCAAGGCTTGCTTTCACTACTAAAACTTTTAAATTTTGCTAAACAAAAAGTTAAACGTATATTTTTATATGGTAAAAAACTGTTTATTAACTAAACACTATTTTCAACCTATTTTATTTCTTAACTCCATTACAGCTTCGTTTTCAGTGTGTTCAACAATTCATGTAAAGCACCGTCGTACCGTTTATCAAGTCCACGACACCCAAAGTGAGAAGTCGACTTGTAATACAAGCTCTGCTTGTAAATATTCAAGAACAGCCTTTTGCCGGAAGTTCAACAAGTCTGATTTAATACCAAGTTATATCTCTTTGCAAGTTTATGTCACATCATGATTTCTTATGTAATTATTTTTCTTAAATATTTTCCCAAATTATACAATATAGGCCAAGGGGATTTTGCTATTCAAACAAAATTAGTCATTCATTTTTATTATTGTTTATATATTTAATTCATTTTGTTTTTGTAGTAATTATTTAGTCAAATTTCTAAAAGTTTATGCATTAACACATTCTGATTGAATATTTGCCACAGCTTTTTTAACTATTCAATCAGTTAGAATTTTTTTCTTACTTTATAACAACATTGATTAAGTCAACTTATATTTTAAAATCATAACTGTTTTGCACGAGGCATACTAAAAGGTAAAACTATTTAATAACAATTGGTAGATTAATCCAGGACCAATTTATTTTTTTACTATCGTTTAAATAATATTTTTAACAAGTTTACCTACGATAGTTTTTTTTTTTAAACTGGCCGTTTCAGTTCAGTTCTTAGAATTTAAAATATTCACTTAACTCATTTAATAACTTATTAAACACTTAACTTAACTTATTTAATATTCACTTGTGTTTACTTACGTTACAGTATTGAATTACTTTAAAACACGAATAACGGACCAATGAGAATCACTTGTTGAGATAAAAGTGAAGTTTTAATGCTTCTAACCTCAAACAATCAGCTGTTTACCAATTTCATTGTTAATGATCGTTGTAGTTAGTGGTTGGTACATTAAGTCGTTGCATTACTGTCAGTGGCAATGAGAGGTTATAAACGAAAACATAACCTCTCTTAGTTGTTATGAGTAGTGATTGTTAGTAATTAATTAAAAACGGTCGTAGGTGATGTAGTGTACTCAGTTCGCATAAATGGTCTTAACGCGATCGTTGCGTAAACTACTACTATTACATAAGCCGTCACACATCTATAATTCACATAAAACACAATAATCTTGAATAAAAACTTCAAACTTAAACTTTATAATTAATCTTATTTATTAATGATAACATAATAACTTAGTTTGATGCATTGAAATACATAAAGAACATAATATAAAAATACTATAAAGAAAACAAAACATTTACATTGTTTCTGTAACAGAATCCTAACGTAGCAACACAATGTAAAAATCTGATAGAATTTAAAAAATTAAATACAAGCTTAAATAAGAAATACTAACTAGATACAATCTTGCTAGTTTAAGCCGTGCAATTTTCTCCTTCTAGACACAAACTTCTAGTAGTGAGCTATTAGACTTCTAAACTATTAGACTGGGACGGGTGGCGTCGTCCTGTAATCCAGCTACTGGGAGGTCACGAATTGTGGATATTTATAGGGATGCACTGTGGATGCGATGCTCCCTGGTGTGGATTAACGTCCGCACTAGTGAGTACTACGACTATCCGCAGTATTATCCTGATAATTAGACCAATTCGTAAATTACAAGGAAAAATGTGGTTCGGATTCCACTATAAACTGTAGGTCCCTTAGTTGCCATTAGCTGTATGGGCTATTAATTAACAGCTGTGTCTAAGGAACATGTCGGCCTTAGTCACTAACAAGACTACAAGATCGCGCCACTCATCCTACACTCATCCTTCACTCATATTTGGGTTAAAATACGCACATAGTGGCGTCCCCATCTTAAATAATTGAATTGAATTGAATTGAATTGAAAACTGAGGAAATTTCACACTAACCTAATTTGAGTTAGCGTTGAGTTGGTGTCGAGAGGCCCCGCCTTGCTTGTTACCGTCGTCGTCTCTGAGGAAATAAACTGTGTTTAGCTGCCTGTAGACACCACCTCATGTTGTCAACATCCCAACTTCCTACATCACCAAACAATCTATTCGATTTCAACTGTTTGGTAATGAAATAGACTTTCATCTAATGATCAGCTGTGGTTGATCTTTGTTGAAACATACTTGGATTAGCCATATATAGATGTAAAGATTATATTTTTCCTTTATTTATTGATACTTTGGTAGTTGTTATAAAAGATTTTTAGCTACTATAAGTTGTCGTTTCAGTTTGACGTAGTTTAAAAAAGAGTGTACCTGACAGAAATCTGCAAATTTACAGGACAAATCTATATCTTTGTCCCACCTTCATGTCTTAGATCATTTAGCTTTAGCTCGACACAGTTTACTCAATACTTCAAACCCCTCTTAAAGACCCCTCCCCAATACTTCTCATTTTTATGCTTAGAACGGCATTGCATTTTTACTAGGATGGAATTAATTGGTCACTGGCGAGATTTGATCCCAGGACCTCGGGCACCAATGTCCCTTGCTTTACGGCTACTCCAGCTCGCTACCCACACTATGACAATATGTTGGGGGCTCAAATCGTTCGGGTTTACTCCGAAATTGGCTATAGCGTTACTAGGCGAATGGATTGTATACTACTTGTAATAGCCAAAGACTAGGGGAGCGAGTCGGTCTCGTGATTAGAGCGTCAGGGCTCCCTGAGGTCTAGGGTTCAAATCCCGCCAAATCTCCAATGGCCTGAAGTAGTGTAAAAAACAATCCCGAGCTCGTGCCTAAAATTAGCTCCCGAGCTCGTGCCTAGCGTCCAAGGAGAAATAAAATAGTCAAAGACTGAACGTATTGTTTCAGTTTGTTAAATGTATAGGTTACAATTGAGATGTGTGTTTGTGTGGTTTATTAGCCTCCGCGTGTAAAGGTGGTAGTTTGATTTCAAACAGAGTATATTCCACCAAGTATATTCCATCTGTCAATGTTGACTAATGATCAACGTTAGATGGTAAGAAATTCAGTGATTGGAACATTCCCTTGTAACAAGTAAAATAAATGATAATTGTGTTAAAAAGAATAATACAAAATAAAAATCTAGTACATTATTATGTTAATCACCAATCATATAAAATATGTATTATAGAAGGCCTACTTACCGATGATTTCATATGTTCAATTTATATTATAAATTTATACTCTTCTTATTCTGGTATGAATACACAAGGGAAAAATTATTTTTTTCCATCTTACATTACGGCTTTGGTGAGGTTTTCTTCAATTTCTCCATCTTTCGTTTTAATTCTTCTGATTCTTTGATTTTCTCCTGTACACCTGCACACATACAAATAGTGACATTATCCAAATTAAACCTCAAATCCTTGATGCTTAGTAATACTTTACCATATTCCTTATGTAGTCAATATTTATATAGAATATTTAATGTATAAACGATCAGCTGATTACTCCATGCTCTCCATTAGTTCTCCATATGCCCACTACACGTGCTAGTGTTCATTTACCATTTATTTGTATGATTGGAATCAGCTGCTGTCTGATTAACAATATAAATGTAAAAAGAAATATACATATGCTAGTTATACTATATTTCTTCATTTAGTGCGTGCTACAGCACAATGAACTTAACCTTGAACTTAAATTTCTAACTGTCGAGTTCTTATCTAAGTTTGTTACATACTTTTTGCTTTAATTTTTATATTAAATATAGTAAATTAGAAATAAAATGGTTTTAAATCGACTGAGACCTGTTGTTCTGTATGAACAAATTTTGTGTCGTAATGTATGTATGTAAAAGTATTGTTCATCAATAATTGTACACGAAGTGATTTTCCAGCTCCTATTATTCCGCCATGTACATGAAAATATATTCATCCACTCATAAGTAAGAAAAATCATGGACAGTATTCAAACTTATCAAATTATTTATCTCTTTAAGCTAACAAACTAAACGGCCAATTTTATTATTTAATTGAATCTAGGATGGTCGTACTAAACGGAATTAAAGTTTCTGGTGGGTAAATTTCGTAATGTACTGGGGAGTGACAATCCCGCCAAAATCGCCCCAACATAGTTCCTCGGGGCCGGGGAGTATCCAAGTTGTACAATTCATGGTGAACCACACACTCAACATTAGCTACAACTTTACCCCGAACTGATGGGCCCGGTTGTGCCCATACCACTGGACATTGTAACATTGTAGTTGACGATGATTACTTTAGATCTAAAACCACTTTAAATCAGCTGTTTTTGACATTTTATCAACTTCGATTTAACTTATTAGGTAGATTTCAATATGTACGTATTTAATCAATTTAAACATCCTCTGTTGGTTTTAAATCTATGAGAACTGACTAATAATTTTGCTGTTGGTTGCATTTCGACTAATTTGTTTGTGATGTTATGTTACTGTCCTTACTTGTGCTACAGTTTCTAGTTAATACTCTGGGGTATATGAGGTATGAGGTATATGGGGTATAGGGTAGATTTTAAAATTAATTTTCTTGGACACTGATTGAGGCCAACACTGTATGTTTCCTTTCACACTGCATTACACGAAAATGTATTTCTTTTTGGGGTGATTTTTTGTCAAAGCCAGTGGCTATATACTGATTGACCAGCTGTTCATATATATATACCGATTGTTTTCTGTATTTTGTCAGTGTATTGTAAAGATGTTGTATGGATATATCAGAAGGTAAACGGAATATTATAATGCATTGTCGTCTCGTTTAAGATATCAGTGATAGGGAAATGTGTCACTCAATTGGATATTTTATTTTTATGGTTATTTTTTTATTCATTATTAAAATTGTAATGAAAATATTTTTCACAAATTGTTATTATAGTGCTTACCCCTTCCTGCTATGTAGAACTCAAGGCCTACACATAACATAAACATAATATATATAAACCAACCAAACCAAGTCATTCAACAGTTCCTAAACGAACTGTAATGCTAAACACTAGAGGAGGATTGACAATACATGTAAATATTGATGTTAACCTTATCTATAGTATACATGTTACATTGATAACCTTACTATTACTTTTCTGATAAGAGAAGATTAGTTTAAATTGTATCATATTAATCTTTTTTCAATGTGGCTTTCTATATTCTTACACAAAACCAACACTTAGACAGGTTTAAGGGAAACTACCCCAGTTTGCTAAATATACGACTATTTCAATTCGTTGAACTATAAAGTAAAAGGATATCGACTAATGTAATAAAAATCTGGATATTATACCTTAACTTACATTTTTTAGTAGATTATGTTTACTATAACTTTTAACTTGTTTTATACGTGTTTGGGAAGTATAGTATTGGTTATATTTATTAAGTATTGGAATCTGTAAACAATAGAATTTACAACTGAATCTATAACACTTTATGATGTTTTAAGCAACATAAAAAATCGTCTACACAAAATATATAGTTAAAAAAAATAGTTAAATAAAATAGTTTGTAAACTAGAGCTTGCCCCGTGGTCGAAAACACGATCAATAGTATGTATTGTGCAAACTTCTATATTTTTACCCCACGCTGTAAATAAAAAATGTGATTGCAATTTGTTTGGAGGTTATGCTTATATTTTATTGTTATTTTGTCCCCAGCATGGCAACCCATAAGGCCCATGTAATTTTTTTCTTTTAAATTCTCTTTTGTGCTAATTTTTTTAGCCTATTTTAATTTATAAAGCTATTCTGCACAACTACAGGAAAATATGTTTTATTTGGTACCAACCGTGTGTAATTCGGCCCAGTAGTATGGTCAGGCTATCTGTCATAAGATATATAAGATTTTAGTAAAATATTGAGATAGTCATTTAGTTAAAATCTGACTGAACTGATTAAATATAAGCTCATTTGCCTTGTTAACCAAACACTTTTAAACATTTTACTCGTCTTATTTCAAAGTGTAAACGTTTAATCTGATGTAAAAGAATTATATTTTATAGGATTGTGTTTAATAACACATCTATTTATGTTTTATAAACTGCCATGAGCTCGCGGCTGGAGACCCAGCTATAATTATGCAGAGTGTTTGTTAAAGCAATACCTTTTTACCACGCCTCGGGCCGACTGAGTCATTATTATAAAAGCTCCAAAATGATTTATGCTGAGCTTGCTTTTGACATTTTTACATTAAGTGTCTTCTCTTGTTTTTAAACGTATAATAACTTTAGTGTACACACTTGTCTTTAATCTAATAAGAAGCAATACATTTTCCTCTAATTAGTTTAGTCAATCGTATAATTTATAAATTACGATACAATTAAACTAATAGAATCAATATGTAAATAGTTTTAATTCAAATTTTAAGAGGAATATTAAATATTTGTTGATATAACGGTTATTTTTTTCTCTTTCATTTAAATATTTTTCAATGTTTTGTATTTACTTTAAATGAATCCGCATATGAAAACTATTGCATTATAGGTAGGCCTACACGTAATATAGTACCTAACATGTATATACCAGTTTATTTTATTCGTGTCAGTTTATATGTGTACACGCTATATCTAAAATAGAAGGGCTAACCTTAACAACCTTAACCTCAACATGGCAATTCTGTCTGCTCACTCAAAGTTGGAAAAATTAAGTCAAATATAGCTTTTATTTACATGATATAACTAGACGATTCTGTTAAATGTATTATTTCCAATGTACCACATCTATAATGATGTACAATCTTTATCTCAAGTAAAACAAGTATTAATCTTGTTGGTGGTCATTTAAATATTTGACAACTATTGCTACTCCTAAGCCAACTATATAACTATCATTTCAACAATATAACTTTAGAATCGCATACGAACAAGAATTTTATTCCCTTTGTTTGAAAAGTTTTTAAATCGCAACCTCCTTAAAGTAAACATCATACCAAACTGTATCAAGAAAGCTTCTACTTCGGTAACAAGTTTTTAAATCGGATATCGGTTCCATGCATTTTAAATGTAAGCCAAACAGTCTCCGTAATTTTATGTTTTGTTGCTCGACTTACGGTTAGGTTGTAAATAACCAACTGCAGATTGTATTGTATATTAACGGAAACTTAAAAATAACTAAAAATTGATCTTAATAATTAAGATCAATTTTTAGTTATTTTTTATTATACATATTATTATATATATACCTATATGAATGAAGATTGGTCCACTACAATTATTGTATTGCAGTTGTCCACTACCAACTGCAGATTGTATTGTATATTAACGAAAACTTAAAAATAACTAAAAATTGATCTTAATAATTAAGATCAATTTTTAGTTATTTTTTATTATACATATTTTTATATATATACCTATATGAATGAAGATTGGTCCACTACAATTATTGTAGTGGACCAATCTTCATCAAAATATTTTTATCTGTGATTTTTCTTATCTAAAGGGTGGACCAAAAAAACAGGGACAATTTTAAAATATTATTACTCAGCCGTTATAAAGGCTGGAGAGTTCATTGATGCAGCAAAAGAAAGTTTATTTGATGCCATTTAGTGTATAGTTACTATGGATCATCAATAGTTACTGCAACATCGTGCCTATGTCATAGAGACTTTTTTGAAGAATAATGTGACTTTCATTATTTCTACTCAACGTCAATTTCGTGTTCACTTCAACTTTGGCCGTAATGGTGCAGCCCCAAACCGAATAAACTACTCAAAGATGGGTAAACAATGTCCTAAACACGGCTTTTGTACTCAAAATTAAACCTATGCAAATTTAAATGTCAATGCAATATTTTGCAAACGGTTGGCTTTGGACGGTCGACGCAGGACACTCGCACGAACCATTTCAATGTTTTCCGGCGTTCGAATAGTACGAGGCATCCCAAGGTTTGACTTTTAGTACAGAAGACGTGTTCTGGAAATAACTTACCCAACTTTAAATAGTTTTTCGCTTTGGGGTTGCACCATTACGGCCAACGTTGAAGTGAAAACGAAATTGACGTTGAGTAGAAATGAAAGTCAAATTATTCTTCAAAAAAGTCTCTATGACAAAGGCACGATGTTGCGGTAACCATTGATGATCCACAGTAACTATACACTAAATGGCATCAAATAAACTTTCTTTTGTCGCATCAATGAACTCTCCAGCCCTTATAACAGCTAAGTAATAACATTTTAAAATTGTCCCTATTTTTTTGGTCCACCCTAGGGAATAATTCTATAAACAAATATTTATATTTCATTGAAATTAACTAAAAATCTACTATCAACCATGGTAAATATTTTTCCTTTAAAGGAGAAACCTGTTTTTAAATTTTTCTGACACGTAAGTTAAACATTGAAAATACACCTTTTACACAAGATAACCTTTGAATATTGGTTGAGGAATAATATTTTCAAATGATAAACTGACTGTTTTACAAAAAAAGGTTTTGAACTAACTCAACTGAACAACCAGATTATTATTGCAAATCAATTTAACTTGGCGACTCCACCAAGGAAACTACTACCTTAAACAAATTTGTGATAATATAAACATGTATTTCTAAAAGTGCTTCGTAAATGCACTAACAATAATCCTATTTTAGTGACTAGTCTCACAAATAATATATGAGTGAAATACCACTGATGTCTCACGTATTTTACTTTCATTAATAATTTAAGTTTCTCAAAATGAAAATATTGTTTTTAAAATGTGGTATAACTATTAAAATACATACAAATGCAACTTACAACATACAAACAAATTTAACATACAAATTTGGTATAGTGGAATTGAAACTTAATTATTATTTGATTTGATGCTAAAAACTTACTATTTCGAATGCTTATACTATTTTCTTTAAGTATTTTACTTAAGTTTTAACCATTGCGTCAGAATTTAAAATTAAAACTTGGTAAAAAATTTGGTTAGTGACGAAATTTTTGGTATTCCTTAGAAATGAATAAATAAAAATTAGTTTGGAGGTTGTGCATCCAGTTGGTAAAATAGTTGTGTTTTTTTATATTTATATACTGTGAGAAATTTTTAATTTTATTAGTGTATAGCAGTTAGTTGAAGAAACTGCAATAAACTGAAATGTATAATAATTTACTGCAGGAATATAAGGAACTATTTTCTAATACTATGTATCAATACATATTCGACTCTGCTGTCTAAACTAGACTTTCAAAACTTCTTGAAGTGTTCTTCAAGTAACATCAAAAGAAAGAATCTCCAATGCACGCCTGGTTCCTCTGTATAAGGAGCGATAAAACTAAACATTCTTTGCGAAAGTTCTTCCATTTCCATTCTTTACTTGGACTTTTACAGTGAATTTTTATTCTTAAAGTTGACATTGGTTCTCATGAGGAATAAACTTTGGAGCGTTCAAAAATTGAATAGTCGGAAAGAGTGATTTAGCCAATAGTTTCACTAAATGATCCCTAAATTTTTCAAGAGCGAACGGTGAAAACCTTTTAATCCTCTTCCCGATGAGCTAGAGTCTTGAAATTTGAAACTTAGCTCGTTAATGAATGACAATGCAATATTATGTAATTTTATTGTGATCGGGATTACTTAATATCAACATTCTACATCAACAAGGACATCTAGTTCAAGTTTAAAACATTCAAAAAGTCTTTAATCTTTAATCAAATATACCATGGATTTATATTATATGTGTCAAGAACAGTATGTGCAATGAAAATTTATTTTAAGTAACCTAAATGTCTAGAATAATTCTTTCTTAATAGTTAATTGATATAATTGTTATGGACTGTTTTCTTTGACAGAAAATATAGGGTGTCCCACGAAGGGGTTTAAACGTTTGATTTTATATTACGCGCCCATTCATGCACCGAACTTTTTGAAACTTTACACAGTTTACAAAGTAGGTTCTAAAAATATTCTGGAAAAATTTCAACTCCCTAACCTTAGTAGAAACAAAATGGCGGCAAAATGGCATGGGACACCCGGTATATTGACAGAACAAAGGCAAACTATGCTTTCTTTAAGAGGGAACTTTGATAACTTTGGTCAAAATAACGGTTAAAATCGAGGACTTGGTTTTGTTTGGATTTGCAATGCTATGTTTGTCTGAAACACTCGATTGCAATAACAATAACAATGTCAGTATTTCTTTATCTCAGGTACTCCTTCTGAAAGCGATATAGTCAAATAGAAATGTAAACAATGATTTAAATAATATAAATTGAAATAAATTATAATTTAAATCCCTAAACAAGAAAATTATTAGTTCAGTAAAGTGTCATTGATAAACCACACAATTTAAAGGTAATGTTTTTAGATTAAATTGATAATTCTAAATTATTTGACAAATAGACATATTCTTGAATTGGTAGGCTTATTAACCCCCTAAAACTTAAATCGTTAACCAATATTTATTCACTTTTTCATAGCAATATTTAATTGATAGTTTCGTCACAAAAGCAAGAAACACATTAAGAAACACATTGTGACCTTAAAGAACACAAAAGGCCAATAACTTCGAATATTAATTAGGGCATTTTTTAAATTTCCATTGAAAGTCATATGATATTTAAAGCTAAACAGATACATTGTGAAAATCGATACAACTGTTATACATTGGCCGTTTTATACAGTATTATTTATAGGTTTACCTAAGAGTAAAGTTTCGCTTTAAACTAAGATTAAGCTGCTCTAAAGATGAAAAACACAATCGTTATCTACCCTTAAGAGGCGATAAATTTTAGAAGTAATTTAGCAGAGTTATGCGATCATCCTCAGAAGGTGGTCATTTCTTAGGAAGGTAAAGCCGTCATCATGTTGTGATCGTGGTCTCATATTGCTTCATTTTCCATTAGGGTAATAGTTTTGAAACTTTATCTTTGGTAAGTTTGCGTGTAGATACATAAAAATAATTGAGACGTAGATGCGTTTTTATTTATTTATATTTTTATTTATGTAGTCGTCAGTGTTTTGGCATACAAACATTACTACAAAATAATTAATAATTAATTATAAATATTATTTTATAAAACATATCACAATGTATTATAAAAGTAAACAACAATTTATAATAATCCATGTTAAAAATCTAATTTCGTGGACAAAATGTACGAGATTTTAATTTACTTTGTACGAAAACTTGGGTTCATTACAGCATTACCAAAATGTAATTACAAATTCAAGATGTATTTTTCTGATCGTTAGCGTTCACTAGTCCACTGATTAGAGAACAATGGACAACGTTTTCCATAGACAATATGGACAACATACTTAGTCAAAATATAAACATATTTCTGCTTTGAATTAGTTTTAGGAACACTACTAAGGAGTTTTTTTAGGATTCTAATACCAATCTGTGCTAAGACTAGTTTGTGTGTACATTTTAGTGGGATAAGGATTTAATGAGAATAATATAAACCATTTTTTTATTCTGATTGTTTTTTTCTAAAACAGTAAAATATCAAGCATTGACTAAAGAAAATAACACTTTTCACCTAACGCACGACGGATAAAATATATATCCTTATCTAACTGTTACTGACCGAATTTGTTGAACTAAACCACGTTTTTACTTCAAATTTAAAAATCTTTTGTAGCTAAATCTGCTGTACAAGAACTTTAGAGGTGTCACATCGTAATATCATATAACATAACATAACGAGAGGTTAACTGTAAGAAAGGACCATGAGGTCCTAAGTTCGCCTCAATAAAGAATGATTTTCATTATTATTTATTCAGATGATGTTATTAAAAAATTATCTTTTATATTTTGCCAACCAAATAGGCCAAATATACACCTGCGCAATCTTCAATTCAAAATCTTGAATAATGCGCCATTAGTTTATAGTCCACCAATTTCCCCAAAAAAAAAATAAAAGGGGTTTTTCCTAATTTACAGTCGAAATAAAAATACCTTGTTCCGAAGATATAGGGCCTATTGCTCATCACATCTTTACAATAAATATATAATCTCAATTGGGAAATACTTTAAAAGTCTTAAGAAATGGTTACCCTATGATTCTTTATGGTACAAAGGATGTTCTTAACTACCTGCCTGGCTACTTGCTTTGTTTGTTTTATTCTAAGTGTTTTTTGTATATTCTAAACAGGCATGTATTCCCCGCATGTAAATAAGACAGGCAGGTTTGCCTACGTGACTTTAGATTCAAGGGGACTCAGATTCAAGGCAAACATCATGAATCCTTTTGTTTTGCAGCGACTCACGTTTCCACAAAATCTTTCTATTCTCAGTGCATTTTCTCATCTGGAAACATTATTTTCTCAGTTTCTGTCTTTTGAATCGAATCGGTGTATAGTATGTCATATATTTATGCATATAGTATCACTTTAGACGTAATACTAGAGTAACTTTGATGAAGAAACAGGTCTTAGAGATTTTTGTATTATTGAATTGATGCCATACATTAATTATTAATGCTTTAGTAAACTTTTTTTTGTACATTTTTTAGAAGTTTCATTTGAGTTTTCCTCTCATCATGAATATTCATTTAACATAATTGCCTTGACCAAACTTTGCTTAGGGTCAAAACCCAAGCTAATGTTTCAGTATATACCAGGTTTGTATTTAGATCTATCTAAATTAAAGGTTGGTCCCTACGATTTCTTTACGCCCTACAGTATTATTTACTTTTATAACACAGCAATGTATTTATGTATTCATATCTAAAAATGAGTTCAGCTAAATCATCTGTGTACTTTTACAGCTGGCTTAACCATATTTCTGTTTAGTAATTTATTTGAAGCCCTTTTTCAAAGAACAGCTGGATAGGTCTATAGTTTAAAACATCCATTAAACTGCTACCTACTTTACTCAGAATTGAACCGGCGACCTATTGAATATTTGATTTAACGGTATTAAAGACGATATCTCCAGAGAAGCTAACTAAAATTTAAGAAATGTGATGAATAAGATTTTTTACTTCTAAGCTGCTATTTTTATTTTGTTGTTAATTGTGTTTTTATTTGTTCAGCAACTCATTTTGGTTGTAATTTATTTAATTAGTACCTCAACCATGTTCAAACTTTACAAAACTAATTTAAAACTTACATGTTTACAAGTTGTACTTGGGTATAAATACCGTGCACTTGTACTTTTGCTCTAGATCTGGCTCGTTAAGTATTAATCCAAAATATAAATAGAATATTAAGATTAAATTAGGCTGGCAAACTCACGAATACCCTATTATTATAAAAACATTTGTCCAAGAACTTTTAAAAACTATTTGTATCTATTGACAATCGCGGAAGGATATTTCCCTTTAATCCTTCAGGAAATCTTTTTGTATATCGAAAGAGTCGCAATGAGTGCTTATGACAACGAATACATTTGTTAACTATTTTATTTTAATTAATTTGTTATGTAATCATTTCTTAACTGTGATCTTGGTCCAAGAACGGGTTAGTTCGTTTAAATCAATTAACGGGATCTAAATGTTTAGATTTTTTACTTCCTTATTAAAAAAACTAGTAGCCCTCAACTGTAAACAAAATATATATTTAAAAGGTTTGATTACAAAGAATAGGAATTCAAATTGTTGTTTGATAGCCTGTAGTACATTCATGTGTAAGTCGATCGTAGGAATATTGCATTTGAGACGAAATAAATTTAAATGTTTGACTTATATAGGCTTACCTAGGTCAGTAGTCCAAAATTAATTGTGTTCTATTTCAACTAATGTTGTTCAAAGCTTACATGTTTCGTTGCAATGGAACATCGTCGGAGCTTTTTGTCAAAAACATCAAATATTTCAAACATATAACAAAACACGGAACACGAAACATTTATACACGAAATCAAGTAAGTGTGTTATATGTTTAAATTATTTAATGTTTTTGACAAAAAGCTCCGACGATGTTGCATTGCAACGAAACATGTAAGCTTTGAACAACATTAGTTGAAATAGAACACAATTTTGGACTACTGATTATACGATGATTTTGCTGATAATTTTGAGAACTAAAAACGGTGGCAGTTTAGTAAAAAAAAGTATTTAATAGGCCTATGTAAGCCTTTTGTAGTTGCAAGTCATAAATTCATAATTGTTTTCAAACAGAGTGCTTGATAACTTTAAGCTTTATTAAGCTCATTAGATATTTAAAGGGGATGTAATCAATCAGTATTTGATATTTAATGGCGTTTTGACAACGTCATCTAGCCGCCACCAAAGACTAATGTCTGTGCAGATTTATAGATACCGTGTTTTTCACAGACAAAGATAGTAATTTGTAATATGTAAGGATTTTTATTATTTTTCATGCTCATAACATTCGTCAGCTATAATATGACCAAATTGAACCATGTTTTATAAGTTCGTCAACTCTAAATCCCTTGTCAAAATATATAACTCTGTTGCCCAACTGGTCGGTCCCAGCTTAATTTAATCCTACCACTTTGAACCGGGCAGAATTTTGTAATCCTGCCTGCCATTGCCGAGTAACATTTGTGCATATAAAAACATGTTTTACATTCTGTTGGTTTGAAAATGTTGAAATGTGTTAAAACGGGCACGAAGAATCCTACGTAAATCTTAATCCTAACGAAAAAATTTACTTGTTATTGTAAAGCATTGAAAAGGGTGGTAAAGTAGCTTGTGTTCTTCCATAATCCCCCAAGAATCTAAGTATTGGTGGATTAAGATAATCACAAAAATTATATTTTCCTTTTGATCAATAAAATAAAAATTGCTTGACGAAATGATAATAAAACTGTTAAATCGTCTTGGTCGAGAAAAATAAGAAACCCAAGAGCTAGATAAGTCTGCAACACAATAATCTTCCAATCGATGCACAACCACAATCTCAATATACAGCTAATTTTGTAGATATGCCTTGTCAAATAAGGGACTGCTGTTGGTTAGAACACCAATCTTTAGAATTTGGTTGCTTTTTCGGTATTATTAGTAGAAAAAATCCTTTTACACAAAAATACACACAACTTACATGTTTGAAGACAACGTTGTTTAGAACGAATAACAGTTAAGTTATATTAATCGACATATCTATGAATAATTGAGATTTTAAAAACGTAAAATGGTCAAAAAATTATGTTTAACATAGGGGTTATAATAAGGGTTAAAACAGCTGATTTCCTAACTTTTCTTGTACTGTGAAACTCGTTAATGAGTGTTTCCCTAAACGTCTTTGTTTTAATCAAATGTGGAATATTTATAAAACTGTCCAGATTGTATAAGATAAAAATCATCCATAAAGTGCACAAAGTTTTCTTTAGAAATACAAGTTCTAACGCCTAAGAACATTTTAAGCTGTCTGTAACTACCACTTCGTCGTCAAAGGCTATAAAGTTTAATGTTCAGGTCTGGCATATCTCTAAACTTTTTTACTACCCTTCAATACTCTGGGACTTCTCTGGAGCCTACTGATTTTGTCAATCTGAAAATTGTTTAGTAGGTTATAGGGTAGAATACTAAAAATGTTTTATAGTTTACATCTAATTTCAAATATTCTGTGTGTGAATAAGTCCACTGTAAAATGTATATAGCGTATTTAAACGACAAAACATGTTTAATTAGATTAACAATTATTTTATACCATAACTTATGATTTTTAAATAATGTTTTATTTCAGGTTTTAATTGAAACAACAATTTCTATGCACATGGAACTCTTATTGATATTTTTTTTAGTTTATGATGATTAAGCGTGGATGCTCAATAGTTATTGCAGCAGAACAAGATGTGCATAAAAGCTTATAATTTATTTATATGATTAATTCTTACCTCCTAAATAAGTAAAACTTTCGATATATATTTCAACGTAAAGCAGAAAAGTGTCTGTTACACTTAGTAGACAAACACCATAAAACACAACTAGAAACAACTACTGGAATTAAACTAAAATGTAACTAAAACTTTTAAAATGTTTTATTTGTATCATCACCTCTTAATTATACACAATTTACAATAAAGTTTGGAACGTGAAATGCGATTAGAAAGCTGCAATCTTTGTTAATGTATCCTTAACAAACAATGCATATAATATCTTGTATTTTTTCACGAGCAATGCTTGCTTTCACTACTAAAACTTTTACATTTTGCTAAACAAAAAGTTAAACGTATATTTTTATGTGGTAAAAAACTGTTTATTAACTAAACACTATTTTCAACCTATTTTATTTCTTAACTCCATTACAGCTTCCTTTTCAGTGTGTTCAACAATTCATGTAAAGCAGCGTCGTACCGTTTATCAAGGCCACGACACCCAAAGTGAGAAGTCGACTTGTAATACAAGCTCTGCTTGTAAATATTCAAGAACAGCCTTTTGCCGAAAGTTCAACAAGTCTGATTTAATACCAAGTTATATCCCTTTGCAAGTTTATGTCACATCATGATTTCTTATGTAATTATTTTTCTTAAATATTTTCCCAAATTATACAACATAAGCCAAGGGGATTTTGCTATTCAAACAAAATTAGTCATTCATTTTTATTAATGTTTATTTATTTAATTAATTTTGTTTTTGTAGTTATTAATTAGTCGAATTTCTAAAAGTTTAGGCATTAACACATTAACGATTGGTAGATTAAACCCAGGATCATTTCTTTTTACTAAAGTTTTACACAGGCTAATATTTTAAACAAGTTTACCTACGATCGTTTTTTTAACTGACCGTTTCAGTTCAGTTCTTAGAATTAAAAATATTCACTTAACAGAAGTGTTTACTTACGTAACAGTATTGATTTACTTAAAAACACGAGTAAAGGACCAATGAGAATCACGGGTTGAGATAAAAGTGAAGTTTTAATGCTTCTAACATATAATCAGCTGTTTACCAATTTAATTGTTAATGATCGGTGTAGTTAGTGGTTGGTACAATAAGTCGTTGCAACTTAGAATTGAAAAGTATCTCATAACAGCATTGTTTACTTTCATAACAGCATAGTTTTACTCATAACACCAAGGGTAACTGACCAATGAGGTTTAAGGATTGAGAGAGGAGAAGTAAAATTGCTATGATTCAAAATTCAACTAATCAGCTGTTCAGGCCAATTTAATTGTTGATTGGTGCAATTAGTGTGTTTCGTTGCATCACTGTCAGTGGCAATGAAAGGTTATAAACGAAAACATAACGTCTCTTAGAGGTTATGAGTAGTGATTGTTAGTAATTAATTAAAAACGGCCGTAGGTAAAGTAGTGTACTCAGCTCGCATAAATATTCGTTCGCGATCGTTGCGTAAACTACTACTATTACATAAGCCGTCACACATCTATAATTCACATAAAACATAATAATCTTTAATACAAACTTCAAACTTAAATTTTATAATTAATCTTTTATGATATCAGAGTAACTTAGTTTGATGCATTGAACTTCATAAAGAACATAATGTAAAAATACTCTAAAGAAAACAAAGCATTCCCATTGTTTCTATAACAGAATCCTAACGTAGCAACACAATGTAAAAAGCTGATACAATTGAAATAATGAAATACAAACTTAAATAAGAAATGTTAACTACATTAAATCTTACTAGTTTAAGCCGTGCATTCTTCTTCTCCTTCTAGACACAAACTTCTAGAAGTGAGCTATTAGAATTCTAAACTGAGGAAATTTCACACTAACCTAATTTGAGTTAGCGTTGAGTTGGTGTCGAGAGGCCCCGCCTTGCTTGTTACCGTCGTCGTCTCAGAGGAAATAAACTGTGTTTAGCTGCCTGTAGACACCACCTCGTGTTGTCAACACCCCAACTTCCTACATCACCAAACAATCTATTCGATTTCACCTGTTTGGTGATGAAATATATGTATCATCAAATGATCAGCTGTGGTTGATCTTTGTTGAATAAGACCATAGTTGGATTAGCCATCTATAGATGCAAAGATTATATTTTTCCTTTTTATTTGTGATACTTTGATAGTTTGTTGTCACATAAAAGATTTTAGCTACTATAAGTTTTCCTTTGAGTTAAACATGGCTTAACAAGTGATCGTACTTTAAATAATTCGGCAATTTACATCATGACATATCTAATTTCTGTACACCCTTATATCGTAGGACGTTAGTTCTAGCCTGAAACCACGTCACGCAATATTTCAAAATACTATTAAATACACCTTCCCAATATTCACACTTTCATGCTTAGAACGGCACTGCATTTTTACTAGCATGGAATTAATTGGTCACTGTCGAGATTTGATCCCGGGACCTCGGGCACCAAGGTCCATTGCTCTACGACTATTCCAGCTCGCTACGCACACTATGACAATATGTTGGTGGCTCAAATCGTTCGGGTTTACTCCGAAATTGGCTATAGCGTTACTAGGCGAATGGATTGTAGGCCTATACTACTTGTGTTAGTCAAAGACTAGGGAAGCGAGTCGGTCTCGTGATTAGAACGTCGGGGCTCCCTGAGGTCTAGGGTTCAAATCCCGCAAAATCTCCAATAAGTAAAAAACGTAGCAACAATCCAGAGCTCGTGCCTAAAATTAGCTCCCGAGCTCGTGCCTAGCGTCCAAGGAGAAATAAAATAGTCAAAGACTGAACGTATATAATGTTTCAGTTTGTAATATGTATAGGTTACAATTGAGATGTGTGTTTGTGTAGTTTATTAGCCTCCGCGTGTAAAGGTGGTAGTTTTATTCCAAACAGAGTATTCTCTTTACCAAGGTGACATCTGTCAATCAACTAAATATGTTCTAATGATCAACGTTAGATGGTAATAAATTCAGTGATTGGAACATTCCCTTGTAACAAGTATAATAAGTGATAATTGTGTTAAAAAGCAGAAAATAAAATCAAAATCTAGTACATTATATGCTATGTGTATTATAGACGCCCTACTTACCGATGATTTGATATGTTCAATTTATATTATAAATATATACTCTTCTTATTCTGGTATGAATACACAATCACGAAAAATTATTTTTCCCATCTTTCAGTACATTACGGCTTTGGTGAGGTTTTCTTCAATTTATCCATCTTTCGTTTTAATTCTTCTGATTCTTTGTTTTTCTCCTGTACACCTGCACACACACATAATAATATAGTGACATAATCCAAATTAAACCTCAAACCCTTGATCCTTAGTGTTACTATACCACATTCCTTATGTAGTCAATATCGATATAGAATTTAATGTATAAACGATCAGCTGATTACTCCATGTTCTCCATTAGTTCTCCATATGCCCACTACACGCGCTAGTGTTTATTTACCATTTATTTCTATGATTGGAATCAGCTGTTTTCTGATTAACAATGTAAATGTAAAAAGAAATATGCATATGCTAGTTTTACAATATTTTTGCATTTAGTGCGTGCTACAGCACAATGAACTTAACCTTGAACTTAAACTTCTAACTGTCTTATCTAAGTTTGTTGTATCCTTTTTGCTTTTATTTCTATATTAAATATCACAAATTAGCAAATACAATTGTTTTAAATTTAGTGAGATCAGTTTTTCTGTATGAGCAAATTTTGTGTCGTAATGTATGTATGTAAACGTATCGTTCAATAATGATTGTACCGGAAGTATTTTTCCGGCTCCAATTGTATCGCTATGTACATGAAAATATATTCATCCACTCATAAGTAAGGAAAATCATGGACAGTATTCAAACTTGTCAAATTATTGATCTCTTTAAGCTAGCAAACTAAACGGCCAATATTATTATTTAATTGAATCTAGGATGGTCGTACTAAACGGAATTAAAGTTTCTGATGGGTAAATTTCGTAATGTACTGGGGAGTGACAATCCCGCCAAATTTGTCCCAACATAGTTCCTCGGGGCCGGGGAGTATCCAAGTTGTACAATTCATGGTGAACCACACACTCAACATTAGCTACAACTTTACCCCGATCTGATGGGCCCGGTTCTGCCCACACCACTGGACATTGTAGTTGACGATGATTACTTTAGATCTAAAACTACTTTAAATCAGCTGTTTTTGACATGTTACCAACTTTGATTTAAAATATTAGGTAGATTTTAATATGTAGGTATTTAACCAATTTAAACATCCTCCGTTGGTTTTAAATCTATGAGAACTGACTAATAATCGTGCTGTTGCTTGCATTTCGACTAATTTGTTTGTGATGTTATGATACTGCCCTTACTTGTGCTACAGTTTCTGGTTAATACTCTGGGGTGATTTTCTGATGGTAATAGTTGGGCTTCTGTCATGATCCTGGTTAAAACATGTACTACAGATAATGCATAATAAATCCCAAAGTACCCATGAACTTTTGAGAAAACTACAAGTCACACTATGGTCAGTTTGCTAAACCATATACTTAAAATGTCCGTCATGACGAGAAACCTTGCGCTATACTATCTATTATTCCATAAATTGCCCTTTAAGGTCGTAATTCCTTTCTAAAGGGAACTTTCCATATACCTGATGTTAAAAAAAACCTCAGCTGTACTTATTTTTTTGTTCTTTCAATTTATTACCTTCAGTTGTGATTATTTGTTTGTATTACTGTATTTTGTTTTGTTTATGCTTAACTTAACCAATCAATAGTTTTATTAATATTTTGAAGCCAAACGGGGTGAAGCCCGTGGATAAGAGCTAGTATTCACTACCATCTATTACGGTTTAGGTTAAAGATTTATTTTTTCGGGTTTCGGGATTGGTTTTTTTCACTAGAAAATTAGCTGGTAGATTTTTTTAGTCAAAATATGTAGACATAAATTGTAATCAAAAGAAATTATACCATTATTAGCCAATTTTGACAATACAAGACATCAAACACCCCGTAACAATGGAAAAGACAATATACCCCAACTTACTTTACTGCGATTATTATTGTTATTAAAAACTGAAACTATGATGAAAAATAATAACAAATTTACTAAAACGTTTTTGTCAAACGTTAATTGTAATGTAAATTTAAAATGCAAACATATATGATGATTAGGGTGGATTTTTTCTTGAAAAAAAAAATTTTTCTTGGAAACTGATTGAGGCCAACATTGTATGTTTCCTTTTCACACTGCATTACGCAAAAATGTATTTCTTTTTGGGGTGATTTTTTTGTCAAAACCAGAGCTACATACTGATTGACCAGCTGTTCATATGTATATACCGATTGTTTTCTGTATTTTGTCAGTGTATTGTAAAGATGTTGTGTAGATAGAAGGTCAACGGAATATTAGAATGTATCGTCATGTCGTTTAAGGTATCAGTGATAGAGACACGTTTAACTCATTGGGATGTTTTATTTTTATGCTTATTGTTTTTTATATATTAAATCTTAATGAAAATATTTTTCACAAATTGTTATTATAGTGCTTACCCCTTCCTGCTATGTAGAACTCAAGGCCTACACATAACATAAACATAATATATATAAACCAACCAAACCAAGTCATTAAACAGTTCCTAAAAGAACTGTAATGCTAATCACAAGTGGAGGATCGACAATACATGTAAATATTGATGTTAACCTTATCTATAGTATACATGTTACATTGATAACCTTACTATTACTTTTCTGATAAGAGACGATTAGTTTAAATCGGATAAGATTCATCTGTTTTCAGTGTAGCTATCTATATTCGAATTTTGAATTTGTTTGGATTTTCTGTTTGTATTTTGTTGTTTTTTCGTCACCCGCATGGCAACCCATAAGGCCCATGTTATTTTTTCTTTTAAATTCTCTTTTGTGCTTATTCTTTTAGCCTATTTTAATTTATAAAGCGATTGTGAACAACTACATGAAAATATGTTTCATTTGGTACCAACCGTGTGTAATTCGGTCCAGTAGTATGGTCAGGCTATCTGTCATAAGATATATAAGATTTTAGTAAAATATTGACATAGTCATTTAGTTAAAATCAGACTGAACTGATTAAATAGAAGCTCATTTTCCTTGTAAACCAAACACATAACATTTTACTCGTCTTATTTCAAAGTGTAAACGTTTTAGCTGATGTAAAAGACTAATGTTTTTTATAGGATTGTGTTTAATAACACATGTATTTATGTTTTATAAACTGCCATGAGTTCGCGGCTGGAGACCCAGCTATAATTATGCAGAGTGTTTGTTAAAGCAATACCTTTTTACCACGCCTTGGGCCGACTGAGTCATTATTATAAAAGCTCCAAAATGATTTATGCTGAGCTTGCTTTTGACATTTTTACATTAAGTGTCTTCTCTTGTTTTTAAGCGTATAATAAATTTAGTGTACACACTTTAATCTAATAAGAAGCAATACATTTTTCCTGTAATTAGTTTAGTCAATCGTATAATTTATAAATTACGATACAATTAAACTAATAGAATCAATATGTAAATAGTTCGTATTCAAATTGTAAAAGGAATACTAACAATTTGTTGATATAACAACTATTTCGATCTATTTTATTTAAACATTTTTCAAGGTTTTGTATTTACTTTGAATGAATCCGCATATGAAAAATATTGCATTATAGGTAAGCCTACACAGTACCTAACATGTATATACCAGTTTATTTCATTTGTGTCAGTTTATATGTGTACACGCTGTATCTAAAAAAATAGAAGGGCTAACCTTGACAAGCTTAACCTCAACTTTACAATTCTGTCTGCTCACTCAAAGTAGGAAAAATTAAGTCAAATATAGCTTGGATTTACATGATATAACTATACGTTGCTGTTAAATGTATTTTTTTCAATACACCACATCTATAATGATGTACAATCTTTATCTCAAGTAAAACAACTATTATTCTTGTTGGTGATCATTTAAATATTTGACAACCATTGCTACTCCATAGCCAACTATATGACTATCATTTCAACAATATAACTTTAGAATTGCATACGAACAAGAATGTTATTCCCTTTGTTTGACATGTTTTTAGATCGCAACCTCCTTAAAGTAAACATCATACCAAACTGTATCAAGAAAGCTTCTACTTTGGTAACAAGTTTTTAAATCGGATATCGGTTCCATGCATTTTAAATGTAAGCCAAACAGTCTCCGTAATTTTATGTTTTGTTGCTCGACTTACGGTTAGGTTGTAAATAACCAACTGCAGATTGCATTGTATATTAACGGAAATTAAAAAAACTAACAACTGATCGTAGTGGACCAAGCATCATCAATATATTTTTATCTGTGATTTCTTTTTTATCTACCTTAATTAAAAAAGGGAATAGTTCTATAAACAAATATTTATATTTCATTTAAATTAATTAAAAATCTACTATCAACCATGGTAAAAATTTTTCCTTTAAAGGGGAAACCTGTTTTAAAATTGTTTTGACACGTAGGTTAAACATTGGAAATACACCTTTTACACAATGAATGTAAGTTTTCATAACAAAATAACCTTTGAATATTGGTTGAGGAATAATATTTTCATGTAAAAAACTGACTGTTTTACAAAAAAACTTTTTGAACTAACTCAACTGAACAACCAGATTATTATGGCAAATCAATTTAACTTGACGACTCCACCAAGGAAACTACTACCTTAAACAAATTTGTGATAATATAAACATGTATTTCTAAAAGTGCTTCGTAAATGCACTAACAATAATCCTATTTTTGTGACTATTGTCACAAAAAAATATGAGTGAAATACCACTGATGTCTCACGTATTTTACTTTAATTAATAATTTAAGTTTCTCAAAATGAAAATATTGTTTTTAAAATGTGGTATAGCTATTAAAATATATACAAATGCAACTTACAACATACAAACAAATGTTACATAACATACAAATTTGGTATAGTCGAATTTAAATTAATATTTTATTTGATGATAAAAACTTATTATTTCGAATGCTTATACTTTTTTTCTTTAAGACTCTCTAGGTACTTAAGTTTTAACCAATGCATGAGAATTGAAAATGAAAACTCGGAAAACATTTGGTAGTGACGAAATTGTTGGTATTCTTTAGAAACGAAATAAAAATTAGCTTGGAGGTTGGGCATCCTTAACTTTTGTTGGAAAGATGTTTATGTTTTTATATAGTGTGACAAATTATATATTTCATTAGAGTATAGCATATATTGTTAGTTGAAGAAGCTGCAATAAACTGAAATGTATAATAATTTACTGCAGGAATATAAGGAACTATTTTCTAATACTATGTATCAATATTCGACTCTGCTGTCTAAACTAGACTTTCAAAACTTCTTGAAGTGTTCTTCAAGTAACATCAAAAGAAAGAATCTCCAATGCACCCGCCTGGTTCCTCTGTATAAGGAGCGATAAAACTAAACATTCTTTGCGAAAGTTCTTCCATTTCCATTCTTTACTTGGACTTTTACAGTGAATTTTTATTCTTAAAGCTGACATTGGTTCTCATGAGGAATAAACTTTGGAGCGTTCATAAATTGAATAGTCGAAAAGAGTGATTTGGCCAATAGTTTCATTAAATGATCACTACATTTTTCAAGAGCGAACGGTGAAAAGCTTTTAATCCTCTTCCCGATGAGCTAGAGTCTTGAAATTTGAAACTTAGCTTGTTAATGGAGGATGACAATGCAATATTATATAATTTTATTACGATTGGAATTAGATTAATATCAACATTCTACATCAACAAGGACATCTAGTTCAAGTTTAAAACATTCAAAAAGCAACTCCCTCTCAGAAACATATCTTTAATCAAATATAACATGGTAATGAAATGAAATGAAATGAAAAATGTCTTTATTTAAGAGGCGAAGTTAGGACTAGCAGTCTTCTCTACCACTTAACCTCTATAGTACAGGGTGTCCACATTTTGGAAAGTCAGGGAAAAAATGGAAAAAAATTCTGGTCTTTGAAAGTCATGGAAAAAGTCATGGAAATCCCCAATGATGGATGGATTTGACGGGACTTTTCAATGCTCTTGTCGGCCTTAACCCCAACTATTGCAGCATTTTTAAGGATTTTTCCCAAATATACGGCAATTCAATTTATTACAGTTGTATTAGTTAATGAGTTTGAGATTGTATTAGTTCTGTGTACTCCATTGTTATATGTTAATAAATATTTCAGTATTTTCTGTGGAATAACTTGTCCAGGCAGTATTATTCGTGTGTGTATGTTACATTATAATTTTCAAGTAAAGTTTGTGAGTCATAGAAACCAATGGTAAATGGTCATGGATAGTCATGGAAAGTCATGGAAATTAATGACAAATTTTCTGTGAACACCCTGATTTATATTATATTTGGTCAAGAACAGTATGTGCAATGAAAATTTATTTTAAGTAACCTAAATGTCTCGAATAATTCTTTCTTAATAGTTAATTATATAATTGTTATGGACTGTTTTCTTTGACAGAAAATATATTGACAGAACAAAGGCAAACTTTGCTAACTTTGGTCAAAATAACGGTTAAAATCGAAGACTTGGTTTTGTTTGGATTTGCAATGTTATGTTTGTCTGAAACACTCGATTGCAATAACAATAACAATGTCAGTATTTATTTATCCCAGGTACTCCTTCTGAAAACGATATAGTTAAATATAAATGTAAACTAAGTAATGATTTAAATAATATCAATTGAAATAAATTCTAATTTAAATCCCTAAACAAGAAAATTATTAGTTCAGTAAAGTGTCATTGATAAACCATACAATTTAAAGGTAATGTTTTTAGATTAAATTGATAATTCTAAATTATTTGACAAATAAACATATTCTTGAATTGATAGGTTCATTAACCCCCTAAAACCTAAATCGTTAACCAATATTTATACAATTTTTCATAGCAATATTTAATTGATAATTTCGTCGCAAAAGCAAGAAACATATTAAAAAAAGTATTGTTGTGACCTTAAAGAACACAAAAGGCCAATAACTTCGAATATTAATTAGGGCATTTTTTAAATTACCATTGAAAGTCATATGATATTTAAAGCCAAGCAGTTACATTGTGACAATCGATACAACTGTTATACATTGGCCGTTTTATACATTGGCCGTTTCATACATTGGCCGTTTTATACATTGGCCGTTTTATGCAGTATTATTTATAGGTTTACCTAAGAGTAAAGTTTCGCTTTAAACAAAGATTAAGCTGCTCTAAAGATGAAAAACACAATCGTTATCTACCCTTAAGAGGCGATAAATTTTAGAAGTAATTTAGCAGAGTTATGCGATCATCCTCAGAAGGTGGTCATTTCTTAGGAAGGTAAAGCCGTCATCATGTTGTGATCGTGGTCTCATATTGCTTCATTTTCCATTAGGTTAATAGTTTTGAAAATTTATCTTTGGTAAGTTTGCGCGTTGATACATAAAAATAATTGAGACGTAGAAGCATTTTATTTATATTTTTATTTGTGTAGTCGTCAGTGTTTGGCATACAAACATTACTACAGAATAATTAATAATTAATTATAAATATTATTTTATAAAACATATAACAATGTATTACAAAAGTAAACAACAATTTATAATAATCCATGTTAAACATCAAATTTCGTGGACAAAATGTACGAGATTTTAATTTACTTTGTTCCAAAACTTGGGTTCATTACAGCATCGCCTAAATGTAATTACATATTCAAGATGTATTTTTCTGGCCGTTTTAGCGTTCACTACTCCACTGATTAGAGAACAATGGACAACGTTTTCCATTGACAATATGGACAACATACTTAGTCGAAATATAAAAATATTTCTTCTTTGAGTTCGTTTTAGGAACACTACTAAGGAGTTTGTTTAGGATTCTAAAACCAATATGCGGTAAAACTAGTTTATCTGTGCATTTTAGTGGGACAAGGATTTAAATGAGAATAATATAAACTATTTTTTTATTCTGATAGTTTTTTTCTAAAACGGTAAAATATCAAGCATTGACTAAAGAAAATTAACACTTTTCACCTAACGCACGATGGATAAAATATATATCCTTATCTAACTGTTTTTGACCAAATTTGTTGAACTAAACCACGTTTTCACTTCAAATTGAAAAGTCTTTTGTAGCTAAATTCAGATAATGTTATTAAAAAATTGTCTTTTATATTTTACCAACCAAATAGACCAAATATTCACCTGCGCAATCTTCAATTCAAAAACTTGAATGATAATGCGCCATTAGTTTATATAGTCCTTAAATTTCCCCCAAAAAATAAAATAAAAGGGGTTTTTCCTAATTCACAGTCGAAATAAAAATACATTGTTCCGAAGATATAGGGCCTATTGCTCATCATCTCCTTACAATAAAAAAAAAATCTCAATTGGGAAATACTTTAAAAGTCTTAAGAAACAGTTACCCTGTTTCTTTTTGCTACAAATGATTGTCTTAAATACCTGCCTGGCTACTTTCTTTGTTTGTTTTATTCCAAGTTTTTTTTTTCTAAAACAGGCATGTATTCTCAGCATGTAAATAAGACGGGCAGGTTTGCCTACGTGACTTTAGATTCAAGGGGACTCAGATTCGAGGCAAACATCATGAATCCTTTTGTTTTGCAGCCACTCACGTTTCACAAAATCTTTCTATTCTCAGTGTATTTTCTCATCTGGAAACATTATTTTCTCAGTTTCTGTCTTTTGAATCGAATTGGTGTATGGACCACTTTAGACGTAATATTAGAGTAATTTTGATGAAGAAACAGGTCTTAGATATTTTTGTATTATTGAATTGATGCCATTCATTGATATTACATTATTATTGTAAATTTTTTTGAAGTTTTATTAGAATTTTCCTCTCATAATGAATATTTATTTAACATATTCCTTGACCAAACTTTGCTTAGGGTCACAACCTAAGCTAATCTTTCAGTATTTACCAGGTTTGTATTTAGATCTATGTAGAATAAAGGTTGGTCCCTACGATTTTTTTTACGCCCTACTGTTTTATTTACTGTTATAACACAGCAATGTATTTATGTATTCAAATCTAAATATGAGTTCAGCAAAATTACCTGTGTAGTTTTACAGCTGGCTAAAGCATATTTCTGTTTAGTCATTTATTTGAAGCCATTTTTAAAGAACAGCTGGGTAGGTCTATGGTTTACAATATCCATTAAACTGCTACCTACTTTACTCAGAATTGAACCGGCGACCTATTGAATATTTGATTTAACGGTATTAAAGACGATATCTCCAGAGAAGTTAACCCAAATGTAAGAAATGTGATAAATGAGATTTTTTACTTCTAAGCTGCTATCTAAATTTTGTTGGTAATTGTGTTTTTATTTGTTCAATCAACTCATTTTGGTTGTAATTTATTTAATTAGTACCTCAATCATGTTGACACTTCACACCACTAATTTAAAACGTACTTGTTTACAAACTGTACTTGGGTATGGATACCGATAGATCTGGTTCATTATTTTAAAATCTTAAGCTAAGTATTAATCAAAAATATAAATAGAATACATAAAAATAAGCTGGCAAACCCACAAATATTATTATAAAAAAAATGTTCCAAGGACTTTTAAAAACCTATTGTATTTATAGACAATAGCAGAAGGATATTTCCCTTTAATCCTTCAGGAAATTTTTTTTGTGTCTCGAAAGAGTCCCAATGAGTGCTTATGACAACGAATACATTTGTTAACTACTTTATTTTAATTAATTTGTTATGCAATCATTTCTCAACTGCGATCTTGGTCAAAGATATGGTTAGTTCGTTTTAATTAATTAACGAGGTCTAAAAGTTTAGATTTTTTACTTACTTATTAAAAACACTAGTAGCCCTCAACTGTAAACAAAATATATATTTAAAAGCTTCCATGACAAAGAAGAGGAATTCAAATAGTTGTTTGATAGCCTGTAGTACATTCATGTGTAGTAAGTCGATCATAGTAATATTGCATTTGAGACTAAATAAATTTAATTGTTTGACTGGTATTGCACTTACTATACCGAGGTCAACTTATATTTATAGGCATGCACTGTGGATGCGATACTCTCTGGTGTGGATTAACGTCCGCACGAGTGAGTACTACGACTATCCGCAGTACTTTCCTGATAATTATACCAATTTGTAAATTACAAGGAAAAATTGTGTTTCGGATTCCACTATAAACTGTAGGTCCCTTAGTTGCCATTAGCTGTATGGGCTATTAATTAACAGCTGTGTCTAAGGAACATGTCGGCCTTAGTCACTAACAAGACTACAAGATCGCGCCACTCATCCTACACTCATCCTTCACTCATATTTGGGCTAAAATACGCACATAGTGGCGTCCCCATCTTAAATAATTGAATTGAATTGAATTGAATTGGTATCGAACTTATTATACCGAGGCCAACTTGGTGTAGTAATGTACAGGAAACCTCTTAACCAATGGATTTTAGGTTCATGTTGAGACCTGCAGGTGTTGCACCTCGAACACTACAGGTCCACCTAGAAAGTGAAAGGAGGTTAAATTTCTCTGAATTAAACAACTCCCTTCACTAGAAGCCATGCAACAAATCTAACATGTAATTCTTTGTTGTAGAGTTTGTTTCGCAGGAACACGATACAGTATCAAAGGTACATTTCGATACCAAAGCAAACAAAAGTCTGTCTTTCCTTCAAACTCACTTACGCTCGACCAGGTTTACACAGTTTTCTCTTGTGCGTTTGTTTTTTCCTTGCTTTCTTGATTTCTTATCCTGTTCACCAGACCGGATGTATCGAATTGTAAATGCACATGGTGTATTGAACTTAGAAGCTGTAAGGTTTTTATCTTGATAATAGCAAGTTAAATCGTAATTTTATGTTTTGAGAGTTGTTAATTATTCCTGTTGTATGAGTTGGGGAAAGGAAATAACTTAATAGTTTGAATTAAAGGAAGAAAATATTAGTTTTAAATAGTTAATAAATCATTCAATCATCCTGTTTGCATTATTATTGATGGAGAAACATTTCTAATTATTACAAACTTATAAAACCTTTTCACCACACTATAATGGTTTTCGCCATCTTACAGTAAAATGTATCCATTTTATGTATTGCAATAGACTTATTATATTGTCACCACTGCCTATTTACTATTTTTTTCAGATTTCTCTCAATATTTCTTCGCATAGCCTTAAATGTTGTCGTTGTGTGCATTTATTGTATATATTTTCTCAATTTTTTTTTGTGGTGAAAAATGGTGTTCGTACAACACGGGCTGAAAGAGTTTTGCAGCTCGATCATTTTACGTTCTCTACTTTGTCTTGATCTTAAAAACTGATCTCGAGCCAGCAAAACCTCATTTTCGGCCTTAGGTACGAAATATAGGCCCTACTATTACATTTACTATAATTATAATGAGTTTAGATAGAAACGAAATCTAGAAACCTCTTATGAATCATTAATGCTTTAAACATAATTGTGATTTGGACAAGATAATCAATACCTGATACAAAAGAATCAAGCATGTTTACATCAAAATGATGGATGATTTCAGTGATTTCATGTACTCGTTGGTAATGGCACTGAACAGTAACATACCACCAAAGAATTTAAAGGCTGTAAATAGGTTTTGAGATTCTTTGATCAAACCATATTCATACGCTTCAGTAGAGACACATTTAAGGGACATTACTATTCTCTGGAGGATGTTGCAGTGATTTGATAAACATGAACTCGCTCGATACTCGGGACGTGTTCCACACTTGGCGACTTGACTCATAAATATTTCATTTGCCTTTGCCGATAGCGCTCTAAAAATATTCATAGGCAAATTTGTATAGGGAATCAATCCATGTTTTTAAGATGCTCACAATATGTGTTTGGGTTACAACACCAAGTGTTTTCAAACAATTCACGTGTGTGAAGATTTTAACAACATGTGTTTGTCACTATTCGAACCAAATGTGTTAGACTGAATCATAAATATACTTTCAACTGGCTAATGCGAGCACTAAAAACATAATTATGTTAATTTATAGTGAAATACTACGCTCATCATTTGAGCTATGAAGAGTATTCAAAATACTTACAATTACACGAAAACATGCACAGTGTATTTTTTTTTTTTAATAAGGCTATATTGGCTACGAATGCCCCCCATGAGCATCTCCTGGTAAAAGCATAAAAAGGCAAAAGATTTTATTTCACGCTTTTGTTTCTAGGTCTTAGTGTACGTGTACAAGCGTAGGTCATACACAGAGCTTTGTAGCTTTTATTCTTGATAATTAAAACCCAGTGTGTAAAAAAATAATAATTTTTTAAAGATATTAAACGGTCCACGTTTTGGAAATATACACACCATTTTAAATAAACGTTAGTAAATGCAAATTGTTTTATCTTCATTATATCTTCTTGATTATAGTAATTGTGGTCAAATGCGTCACTGGCTTAAAGCGTATTTGATTCAGGCCCCGGGCATCTTTCAACATTGGGCTGACTGGGACGTTGGGTCACGAATTGTGGATATTTAAAGCATGCACTGTAGATGCGATATTCCCTGGTGTGGATTAACGTCCGCACTAGTGAGTACTACGACTATCCGCAGTAGGCCTACTATCCTGATAGTTTGCCCAATTCGTTAATACCAAGGCAAAAATGTGATTCGGATTCCACTTATGTAGGTCGCTTGGTTGCCATTAGCTGTATGGGCTATTAATTAACAGCTGTAAGGAATATGTAGGCCTTAGTCACTAATAAAAGTACAGGGTCACGCCACTCATCTCCATTCATACTTGGTTTAAAATACGTATTTTGTACGGTCACCATTTCAGAAGAAAGTATAAAGTAAAGAATGAACTATCAATGTAATCAGATAAAGGTTGACATGCGATTTTAACTATACCATGTTCTCTAAAGTAAAAAAATATCAAAAAGAACACAAACAAAACAACAATCTTCACGATGTAAACGAGCATATCGTCCTTTTTATGTTCCAGTAAATATGCAGGATCTCGCAATCATACCAGCCTTCTACAAAAAGCAAAGATGGTCTGAGAATACAAATGAAAAGTTAGTAACGAGCGGGTCTTTGAGGTGCAAATACGACTGTAGACCCGTGGATATGTTGTAAACTAGCCCTTTTGCCGGCCTTTGATAATACCTGTATACCCTTGATCATGCAAGGGACCTGCGATTTTTGTACAAAGTACTGTATAAGTAGTAGAGTGTAATCAATACTCCTACCACTTCAATACTGATCCATAATGTTATTACGAGAAAAAGAAGAAACCTTTAAGCAATTATATTCATGCAGGTTTTATTGTTCATTTGGTTGAGATCTATATGCTTTTTTTAAAGTTTGTCATCATCGAGTACAACGAAAACAATCTGTATTGTTTAAAATAAGGGCAATATTTAAGGATTTTCATCTTTATGAGTACACGTGTATAATATTTTATTTTTTAATACAAAAAGCTTAATAAATACATACTATTTATTTAATTCGTTTTGGAAGATAATTTTTATGTGTATCATCCTATATTTTATATATTTTTATATTATATATATATATATATTTTACACATACAAATATTTATAAGATAAGCTTTTATTATGGAATGTGTTGGAATGAATTTTATCTGTGGTAGAAGTATGTTTTTATAACAAATAAAATATATAGTGGGACTAATCAATGTTTTCTTAAGAGGTTGGCGGCCTCTTTTAACCTTGCATTTGCCCGTCCACGTAGACTACACATCTGTGCGTGGAACGTATCCAGCAAAGTAAGGGGTGAGCCGGTACAGTACAAAGGTGAACTGTACTGATAAAAGTATGTGGCAGTGACCAGGATCCGAACCCACGACACTACTGCCTTGGGCCCGAAGTCCGCGACGCTACCGACTGATCCACCGACTCACCAAAAGTTTGGATGTACTTATAATTTTCTATAACGGCTATGTTTTACAGACAACATAATATTACCTTGGTAATATACACCCAGGCATACCTTTTACATATGTTTTGTTTTGTTTCAGATATTCAAGAGTTTTATGAACTGACCCTCCTCGATGACACTAAGTCAATACAGCAAAAGACTGCCGAAACCATCCGAATAGCCAATAAATGGGAAGCCAGCGACGGCCCGATAGCCTACACCAACAATGACGTAAGTTTTGTACCATTTAATATATATATAAGGTAAATGCACCAGTAGCTGACAGTGCTCCAGAAGCTGACAGTTTGAGTTTCTTAACATTATAATGTGGTCTCTTAAAAATATTTACACGTGATTGCATTGTTAGAAGAACATATGTTTATCCTTGATTTGTTTACAAAAAAATCAGTGAAATTTAGCCCATACTCGCGGAATGGTGGTGGTTTGAAAGCGACCCTGTCTGTACACATCACATTTAGTCGATTCCCTTAATGAAATTGTTAAGAAAGTAAGTTTGGTTTTTTGTCATTTCGCTAAATTTCTTAAATAGTATTAATGATTAGGCTCATTATTTTTATCAATTATACCTTTGTTGACAATTTCATGAAAAATTGGGGTGTTAGGGGTTTTGGATTTAAAATTATATCAATGTCAGGCTTTGGTACACAAAAGCCATACAAGTTCCACTAGCTGACAGGGGATATTTGCTACTTGCACAATATTAAATTGGTTTTACCCATCGACATTTGCATGTTATTTATAATTTATGTGATCTCACATTTTTATAAAATGATTTAACTTTTTTAATTTATAAGCCAAATTATTTTAAAAAATGTATATTTTTTTAAATATATATAAAATATATAGGTATATATTTTTTAATGTAAATATTTTTTATTTTAAAATATGTAAAATAAATTTTTTTAATAACGTTTTACATTATTTTATAATTTAATTATTAAGTTAGATTGTATTCGTCTTATAAATTATAATACCCTTAGGTTTAGCAGCTAGTACATTTATAGTGCCAGTGTCAGCTACTGGGACAACTGACAGTCAGCTACTGGTACAAGCACTTTTTTCACTGTCAGCCACTGGAACACGTACAAAGGTTGAATTAAGTTTAAAAATTTTATAAAATATATTTAAAAACCCCTTTTTGTATGACAAATTTGAAAACTACACTAAATTTAGAATCACATGAAATCCGTAATATCTCTTTAGTTCCTATTTATTCAAAACCACGGATTATTAAGTGCGTATAGTTTCTTATACTGTCAGCTACTGGTGCGTTTACCTTATATATTTATATTTAAAATAAAATGTTATGCGAATTAAAAAAAATATAATATGATCATTTAAATGCAAGGTTATTTAATATTTGGCTGTACTCTACATATGCTAAGCGTCATAAGATAAGCTGTATAAATAATCATAAATATATCTGCATATCTCCATGCAGCGTAAATATAGCACACTATTCTGTACCAAAACCGGTTGCCATGTAATATCAGTGAAAACTAGTTGGCACATGTGGGCCACAATAAACATATATTTCAACATTTCCTCCCTGTTTAGGTAGTCTGAAAAATATAAAATCATCATGACCTTAAAACTATTTGAGTCACATACATGACAAATACATACACATATGACTGCCTTTTGAGCAGTAGTAATAAGCTTAATAAAGTATCGGTAAAAGCATTAAGCTCAATTCCTAAATCCACTACATGGCTTAAACAGCGTAACCAGCTTTTCCTCTACTTTGTGGTTATGTTTACATAATACCTTGTTAAGCTGGAATATTACCAACAATTAAGAAACCGCGCCCGATGTTTAATTTTTATCTTGGTTTAGTTATCGGCAAAACACATAAAATTCCCTCCAGCCAATAAATCCATTATAAGATAAGCTTAGGAAAAATGTTTGAAACCATCTTCATTTCATAGCTACAGAAGGTTTGTGAGAATAGGCGTTAGAGGTGATCAATTGTTGTAATATATACGCTTTAGACACGTTTATGGCCATTCGGCCCATCTGGTGTTCAGCATGTAAATGCATACAGCACGGGCTGAGGTACAAGGCACCTTGTATAATGTAATTGTCGTATGATACCTGTGCTATAGGGTTGGCTACGGTGCCATTACGGTTCTGTTACTGCCTAATAAACTAGATTTCACGTTATGTTTTGAACTATAAAAGTAAGAAAGAGTACTAAATTAAAGATTTTAGGTGGTGATTGTATGCCTCAATAATAAAATGTTTAAACCATTAGTTATGGTTTTTTTTTTGGGATATTTTAGTTATAAAATAAATCAGGACCTATTCCTGTACAACCCGACGTCAGGCCATTCAGTAAGCCTAATGATATGATGGATCAATGACATAAAATATCTGACTCCAGCATTTAAACCTGGATTTTCCACACAAAAGATGAAAAGAATATATGAGTTTCATCTAATTATATCAATATAGCTTTAAAAGTAGTAATAACTTACTATTTCATAAAAAGTATTCATAAAAGAAATACTTTGCTCCGTTTCTTTAGTGAACTTCTCATGTAGGAACCTATTACTGTAGGTTTCAAGGTAAATCCTGGACTCACGTTATATTTAGGGGGGTTAATTGGGGGGGGGGGGGAATAGTTGGTTCTTATTGTTGCCCTCAAATCTTGGAATATTTTACCAATTTCTCTTGAATCCATTTCAAAGATCTAAAAAACAATTTTATTATGTTGAAGGGTGTTTGTATGGTTATTACTTACGCAAAACATTAAAAAAGTTGTAATTTAAAGAGTTGTACTTTATGCTAATGGAGAATAAAACAGTTTACTTGTTTATAGATATTCTGTATTTTCATCAAGCTTGGCAAATCAAATCATTTCATACTAATTTATGCATATTAACTTATACTTAAAACACATTTGTAAACCTTTCTTGTAGCAGCAAACCTAACTACTAGGGAGCGTGCTGGTTTAGTGGTTAGAGCGTAAGACTCCGGTTCAAGGGGTCCCGGGTTCAAATCCCGCCAAATCACCAACGGATTCTATCTAAGTGATAATGCCGTAACAAGTAGGTCTAGCCTGAAGTAATGTAAAAAACAATTCTGGGCTCGTGTCTAGCATCCTAGGACAAACCCCCCCCCCAAATAAAAAAAACTAGTTAGTCCTAATGTTATGTAATTAGGGAATTAATCTTTACATTTTATGGACACATTTTACTGACAATCCTACAAATGTCAAATGTGGCAAATGTCAATTTGCTTGGTCTGCAGGTAAGCTGATGCAGGGGTATTTTTATTTTAATATCTCTTAAGTATTTCCACTGTTGCTATAACTGTAGTTTAAATAACAGTTCCGCTTAAGCTTTGTAAATTCCCTTGACTCTGCATCTGCAGCTCAAAGACCAATTATGTAGAGTGGTTGTTTAACCAATTCTTTTCCAACTCCTTGGGAAACAGCTGTCATTATTACAAAGGCTCCTGAATGATTTATACTGCACTTAGTCCTGAAATTTCGTCTATCAACAAACTTTTCTTGCTCTCAAAGCTGTTTTGTGGTTAAAAATAAACTCCTTTATGTAACATGTAATCAAAGCAGCTGTGTTTCACCAAGGAAACATGATGTATATATTTGCTACGTATGTACAGAATAAAAACAGCGACATTTTGTAAGGAAAGTAGTTCAAAATTTGGGTCAGTTACCTCCTTACATAATGCTTTTTTATGTATTATCATTAATATCGTTAATAACGAAATGATATGTTGCCCCTTAAAATACCCAACTTGTTATTGAACCATTAATTTTTAAGGAAAGATCCCTAACCTAACCTAATCTAACCTAGCCCCTTAAAATACCAAACTTGTTATTGAACCATTCATTTGAAGGCAAGCACCCTCACTTAACCTAACCTAGCCTAACCTAACCTAGCCCCTTAAAATACCAAACTTGTTATTGAACCATTCATTTGAAGGCAAGGACCCTCACCTAACCTAACCTAGCCCAACCTAACCTAACCTAGCCCAACCTAACCTAGCCCCTTAAAATACCAAACTTGTTATTGAACCATTCATTTGAAGGCAAGAACCCTCACCTAACCTAACCTAGCCTAACCTAACCTAACCTAGCCTAACCTAACCTAGCCCCTTAAAATACCAAACTTGTTATTGAACCATTCATTTGAAGGCAAGCACCCTCACCTAACCTAACCTAGCCTAACCTAACCTAACCTAGCCTAACCTAACCAAGCCCCTTAAAATACCCAACTTGTTATTGAACCATTCATTTTAAGGCAAGAACCCTCACCTAACCTAACCTAACGCAACCTAATGATCCACTAGGGTATTCATAGAACTAATTATTAATTCAATATCCATAGAAACATTACGAAATCATTGCATAACAATGCTTTGTTTAACATTGCCACAACTAATTATTAAAATGTTATTAAATAAATTGATTTTGTAACACAGTTTTTCCCATCCCCCTCTACCCTGGTATAACAGGAAGTATGGATTCACACTGTATATCCCGTCATCTCTGGGGAGGCTAAGGGTGGTGAGATATTTGTCAACGTTGGCCCCAGAGACTGAAACCCATCCGACAATTTGTTTGCAAATTTTTTATTCAAACAAAATATCGCGCTTCATTGCTCAGTCGCTTGAGTTGGAAAATCCCACAACATGCTTTATCTACTGAATATAATTCAATGTAAATATTATATTTTTTTGTTTTGTTTCATGTATATAATATATGTATTAACAAGCAATGATAAAGTTTGGTCTTACAGATTAAATACATTAAATTCCATTTATGGTCAAAAAACAAACGGTTGCAATTCAAGGTGTGTGATTGTAATGGTTTTAATTAAAAAAGTTCTTAGATTGACTGACAAAATATACTGTTCAACGTAAGCTAATCTAGTTTGTTTCTCGGGTATGAATATATAAAAAGGTTTTAAGAAAAATGTTAACCCAGCATAACCCTTCTGATTGGAGCAGGTTATACAACCCCTCTGGTTCTGAAACACCTTGTTGGATTTATGCTTGAATTTTATAGTAATTTTCCATGAAAGAATGATACTTTGATGAAGTATATTTTGAGGAATAGTGATTGCATTGTTGGAAGGATGGAATAAAGGTCATTGAACAACGTGTTTTCTAGTCCTATATCTTTATTAGTCTTTATTTAAAATTGTTTGAAGTATATTAAACAGTGTTTTTTTTATTTTACTAAATAACAAATCTTTGTGTTGAATGGATGGGGCGATAAAAATGTTACGCTTATCTTTATTTTGTCAAACTAGAAAATAATAAATACTTGCTTTGTGTTACTTAAAAGGGGTTCAAGTATAAATTCACATCTAATACAATGTCATCTATGGTTTGGTTGAATAAAGCCAATTACGTTTCAAAGTTTTTAATGTTTTAAATTTGTAATATAACTTTTTGGTGGAGTGAGTTGGTCTAGTGGTTAGTGCGCGGGACTTCGTTCCAAGAGGTCCCGGGTTCAAATCACCAATGGATTTTATCCAAGTGATAATGTCGCAACCCCTAGGTCTAGTCTGAAGTAGGCTAATGTGAAAAACAATCCCAGGCTGGTGTTAATGTTTGTATTTAATGAAAAGGTAAATTGAAACAAATAATTATTTATTTATAATATCCAACATAACACGGAGTTTGGACTAGTACCGGCCCAGCTGTAATACACATTGTTTAGCACCATTTGGCCCATCTGGTGGTTTGTATGTAAATGCGGCCCTGTCACAGACATGAGGTACATAGCCGTTGTATAATAAAACTGTTACCGTATGTCGACCGTGTTTATGGCTACCTAATAAATAACAAGTCAAAATAACTACCGTACAGAAGGTCATAAACTTAAACCAAGGCAAGCGCTAAACGAAATAGTTTGTTAAAATTCCAAAATTACTCTGTCTCTATAATTGTGTTAATTTTTTTATAGTAATGTTAGTAAGATATGTATTATTATAAGGTTAATCAGATCTGTCATTGTTTATACTTTTAAAACTGAAAGATATTTTAAATTACTAATTAGCAAATTTGTTTCTCTCAAAGTGATTATTTAGTTTTTTTATTCCAATTACAGCTTTATTTTCATGTAGCAACTAAAAAGAATCTAAGGTTATATTAAAATTAAACTTCCATTATATATATATATTTTTTTTATTAAATGACAACCCCTTGTCATTTATATATATATATGTAAATAGATAATTTTTGTAAAAATATTTATGGTAAGAGTATTTAAAAATACTACAGGATTTATCTAATGAAAGTAATGTAGCGATATCTTCCGTCTCTTGGCACTTGAATGAATCCCAAATATATTCGAAATAAAACTAGATCCCTATCATAGTAAGTATATAAACCACAAAGGTGTTCTATTTTACTGAGTGCTCCTGATGAATATTTACATTTTGACCATAATACAAAATACAATTACGTTTTTTTTTTACTTACTATAACAATTGGAAACATTTTCCAAAATATAGATGAGTTTCCTAGCACCTATCTTTCCTTTCTTTATTGATCCGTCAATTAGCAACTGCATAAAATAAAAGCATATTCTAAATTGAATCTTAAACGACAACCAATACCATTAAACCAAACTTAAACTTTAACCTTATATTCATCACAAACACAAAAAAATTTCAAAATACAACAAATGATCTTATAGCACACATTTTTGTTGTCTCATAGTAGTAACTTAATGGTTACATTTAAATCAAATCCATCCTCACACGTCTACCCTTAATAAAGTTATTGGTCTTGAAAACTATTTAAATACTACTCAACTCTTTTAAACATCACTAAACAAGATTTATGCACAAAATCATGTATGGTTATGGAATATAGTTCATATTAATTTTTCTTCAATTTCATAAACTACACGAGATTCTTAAATAATCGAATATGTTATAAAACAACATTTCTTCCAAACGGCAACTGGCATTTTAAGACTCTTGCTAGGAGAGTCTTCAGTAAAAGCCCAACTGAAGGGTTTGTTCAAGGGCTCTTTATAACGGTGGAGAGTCGATAACGCTTGAGTCAATTGAGTACGCATTATTTGAGTAGATAGGGTATCTTCAAAACCACAGGAACATTATGAACTCATCCATTTAAGACACACACTGAAATTACAGGTGTTTTAGCAAAGGAAACATTTTATGGAAACATTTTACTGACAATCCTACAAATGTCAAATGTGGCAAATGTAAATTTGCTTGGTCTGCAGGTAAGCTGATGCAGGGGTATTTTTATTTAAATCTCTCCTAAGCATTTCCACTGTTGCTATAACTGTAGTTTAAATAACAGTTCCGCTTAAGCTTTGTAAATTCCCTTGACTCTGCATCTGAAGCTCAAAGCACAATTATGCAGAGTGGTTGTTTAACCAATTCTTTTCCAACTCCTTGGGAAACAGCTGTCATTATTACAAAAGCTCCTGAATGATTTATACTGCACTTGGACCTGACATTTTGTCTATCAACAGACATTTCTTACTCTCAAAGCTGTTTTGTGGTTAAAAATAAACTCCTTTATGTAACATGCAAAGCAGCTTTATTTCACTAATAAGGAAACGTGACGCAAATGTTTGCTACGTACACAGGATAGCTTCAGCTGGAGTCATTTTGTAAGGAAAGTAGTTCAAAGTTTGGGTAATTTCCCATCTTACGTAATCCTTTGTTATGTAGCATCATTAGTATCGTGAATAACGAAATGATATAGGCCCATAAAATACCCAACTTGTTATTGAAACATTGATTTTTAGGAAAGAACCATAACCTAACCCAACCCAACCAAACCTAACCTAACCTAACCTAACCTAACCTAACCCAACCTAACCTAACGCAACCTAATGATCCACTAGGGTATTCATAGAACTAATTATTAATTCAATATCCATAGAAGCATTACGAAATCATTGCATAACAATGCTTTGTTTAACATTGCCACAACTAATTATTAACATGTTATTAAATAAATTGATTTTGTAACACAGTTTTTCCCATCCCCCCTCTCCCCTGGTATGGATTCACACTGTATATCCCGTCATCTCTGGGGAGGCTAAGGGTGGTGAGATATTTGTCAACGTTGGCCCCAGAGACTGAAACCCATCCAACAATTTGTTTGCAAATTTTTTATTCAAACAAAATATCCCGCTTCATTGCTCAGTCACTTGAGTTGGAAAATCCTACAACATGCTTTATCTACTGAATATAATTTAACGTAAATGTTATATTTTTTGTTTCGTTTCATGTATTTAATATATGAATGTATAACCAAGCAATAATAAAGTTTGGTCTTGCAGATCAAATACATTAATTCCACCTATGGTCAAAAACAAACGGTTTTAATTCAAGATGTTTGATTGTAATGGTTTTCTTTAAAACAAGTTCTTAGATTGACTGACAAAATTTACTGTTCAACGTAAGCTAATCTAGTTTGTTCATCGGATATGAATATATAAAAAGGTTTTAAGAAAAATGTTAATCCAGCATAACCCTTCTGATTGGAGAAGGTTATACAACCCCTCTGGTTTTGAAAAACCTTGTTGGATTTATGCTTGAATTTTATAGTAATTTTCCATGTAAGGAATGATACTTTGATGAAGCATATTTTGAGTAATAGCAAAACAAAGTATAACATTGACTATATATACCTGTAGGTATATATAGTCAATGGTAATAGAGATTGCATTCTTATTTGAACAACGTGTTTCTAGTCCCATATCTTTTTTTATCTTTATTTAAAATTATTTTAAGTATATTTTCCAGTGTTTTTTATTTTATTTTACTAAATAACAAATCTTTGTGGTGGATGGATGGCGTGATCAAATGTTATGCTTATCTTTATTTTGTCAAACTAGAAAATTAATAATTACTTGCTTTGGGTAACGTAAAAGGGGTTCAAGTATAAATTCACATCTAATACAATGTCATCTATGGTTTAGTTGAATAAAGCTAATTACGTTTCAAAGTTTGTAATGGTTTTAATTTGTAATATAACTTTTTGGGGGAGTGAGTTGGTCTAGTGGTTAGAGCGCGGGACTTTGTTCCAAGAGGTCCCGGGTTCAAATCACCAATGGATTTTATCCAAGTGATAATGTCGCAACCCCTAGGTCTAGCCTGAAGTAGGCTAGTGTGAAAAACAATTCCAGGCTGGTCTTAATGTTTGTATTTAATAAAAAGCTCAATTTAATCAAATAATTATTTATTTACAATATCCAACACAATTCGGAGTTTGGACTAGTACCGGCCCAGCTGTAATACACATTGTTTAGCACCATTTGGCCCATCTGGTGGTTTGTATGTAAATGCGGTCCTGTCACAGACATGAGGTACATAGCCGTTGTATAATAAAACTGTTACCGTATGTCGACAGTGTTTATGGCTACCTAATAACAAGTCAAAACAATTATGGCACACGTAGGGCCGTAAATTTAAACCAATACAAGCACTACAGAAAATAGTTTGTAAAAATACCAAAACTACTCTAGCTGTGTAATTTCTTTACAATTTGAGCCCCAAAAATATTTTAAAATAGGTACTCCTCGTTCTATTTGTAACGATAATGCTTAAAAGGATATTCAAAATTTTAATTGGATCCTGGCATTGTAACTATATAAACCCAAAAAGTATTCTAAGTTAGTACGGTAGAACCTTGATAAGAAGACTCTCAAGGAGATTGTTAAATGAGACTTGTTATCAAGGTTGACTCCTTATTGAGGTTTGCAATAATATGTGATTTGGGGTAAAATAAATTCAAGGGGATTTGAAAATGAAACTTATTATCAAGGGTGACTTGTTATCGAGGGTCTTCTTATCGAGGTTCCACTGTACAGTATAACCTTGATAAGAAGACTCTTAAGGATATTATTAAATGTGACTTTTTATCAAGGTTGACTCCTTATTGAGGTTTGCAATAACATGTCATTTGGGGTAAAATAAATTCAAGGGGATTTGAAAATGACACTTGTTATCAAGGGTGACTTGTTATCGAGGGTCTTCTTATCGAGGTTCCACTGTAATTAGCAAATCGGTTTCTCTCTTAGTAACATTATGTTGCTAAATACATCTTGGCTTGTCTCAAAGTGCATATTTAGTTCTTTAAGTATTCTAAATACAGCTTTATTTGTCATGTAACATTTAAACAAATCAAAAGATATCCAGAACTAAAAGTTCTGTAAGAGATATTTAAAATAAAACGCATTTCCAAAATAGCAATAGATTGATTTTATGAACCCAATTTACCTTAAGAATAGTTCAAAATACTACAGGATTTATCTCAAAGTAATGTAGTGATATCTTCCGTCTCTTGGCACTTGAATGAATCCCAAATATATTCAGAATTAAACTAGATCCCTATCCTAGTAATACATAAACCATAAACGTGTTCTGCTTTAGTGACTCCTTCTGATAAATATTTACATTTTGACCATAAAAATACAACTACAGTTGTTTTTTTGTAACCATAACAATAAAAAAAAACTTTTAAAAATGTAGATGATTTTCCTAGCACCTATTTTTCCTTTGTTTCTTGATCCGTAATTTAGCGACTGCATACAATAAAAGCATATTGTAAATTGAATCTTAAACGACAACCAATACCATTAAACCAAAACTTAAACTATAACCTTATATTCATCACTGACTTACAAAAAAAAAAAAAGGTTTTTGCTGTCTCATAGCAATAATGGTACCGTTTAAATCAAAATCCATCCTCACACGACTACCCCTAATAAGGGTATTGATCTTGAAAACAATTAAAATACTACTCAACTCTCTTAAACATCAATAAACAATTTTTTTTACACAAACAACAGTTATAGTTATGGTTTATATTGATTTTTCAATTCCAATCTCAACTACACTAAGCCCCAATTATAAGCTATAAAACAATAATTCTTCCAAACGGCAACTGGCATTTTAAGACTCTTGCTAGGAGAGTCTTCAGTAAAAGCCCGAGTGAAGGGTTTCTTCAAGGGCTCTTTATAACGGTGGAGAGTCAATAATGCTTGAGACAATTGAGTACGCATTATTTGAGTAGATAGGATATCTTCAAAACCACAGGAACATTATGAACTCATCCATTTAAGACATACACCGATATTACAGATATTTTAGCAAAGGGGAATAGACTTTCTCCCTCTAATCTTAGTGTTTTGTATCCTGTAACAATTGAGTGCATATTTTCTCTTTATTTCGTTAAATATTTCAGGTTCTTTCACAAACTCTAAAAATAAAACGTTAAATAAACCAATATGTGTTGACTACTGTTGAAAATATCATATTACCGTTTCAAGTGCAGGCTGTAAAGTCTGCACAAGAAAAAGAGAGAACAAATTAGCATAAACGCACGCATAAATTCTGATCATTAAATTCATGACAAACTATACTTCAAACCTAACGTTTGAAGCAAAATCAAGTATGATGAGACAGTTTACATTATCCAAAATCTTTTGTTTAAGTTCCGCTTTCACATCCCAATCCAGATTACTTAAGAATAAACTAATCCAAAGATATCCAAAGTCAATGGAATCAGTGAAAAATTAAGAAATTGTTTGGAATGATCTATTATAAGATTAGTAATGTTCGTACATTGTTCTATATATAGGTTCAAATAAAAATGAATAATGCATTTTATTGAATATTCAAAATTGTGATCGTCATAGTATTCATCTTAATTTTTTTATTATTTTTTTATTTCACGTGAATTCATTTAACTATTTACTAAACTACTAATTCTCTGTAAATATATATTTCATTGTTTTAATAGTGTTGGTTATTACGTAAAATTTACTTTGCCATTTAAATATTAAAAGAACTCGTTAGGGATTTAATATAGAATTTCAAGAGTTCAATTACTTATGAAGCATCTCTAAACATGTTTTTGTGGTAGGATATAAACCAGCCTCGACATGTTAAACTCGGTGAAGCTTATAAAAACTGCAAATCGTCTTATCTTCCCTCCAGGGGATATCTGTCGTGTACTGCTCTCTGTGTCCGCTGGGATGTTGAAATGTCAACACTTGTAATATCGTTTATTTTACTCAATATACAGCACAGATATGATAAAATACGTTTATAAAACACTGTTCGATAGCCTTATATAATGTATATCTATAAATACATTTTTTAATGTGACAATGGTGATTTTGATCGCTCACACAGGTCATCGGAAGTTTCAGAAAAAATTACGATGGGTCTTTTAGTTACTGTAAAATAGTAGTATTACTGTAAAATACTCATCTCCGTTTAAGTGCAAAGATTTTTGGTGTGACTAGTTTAAACCAATATCCATTCTCTCGTATGTATTGAAATCTTCTGTTTTTTTTTTTAAATACCTGTAAATACATAAAAAAATATTGGATGCAGAAACCTGTGAAACAGCGCCAACACATTCTATAATGGGTGAACTAACAACAGGATAAAACAAAAGTTGTATTTTTGCTGTTACATTATTGTAGTAGCTTTCTAAAAAAATATAATATATATGGTTTAGTCTAAATGCATCAGTCAGGATACTTTTCCTGTTTGCAACTCTTTTGATTCCTTTCATCTCATTTAACTCTTTCACGTCATTGGTTAGATCGTTTCATTGCAAAGTAAACACATTTCTACCTCGACTTTTACCACTATATTGTTGACAATCTTTCTCTACTACTTCGTTGTGAATTGTAGAGTCCTTTTTGCTTTATATGACAAAACAATACACAATTCAGCTATATTTAGTTGATATTTAGTAAAAAAAAAAAACACCATTTACAGATGCGTCTAAAGCTTAAAACCTACGAAAATGACACAATAGTGTACTCTTAGACGCAATACTGTGTAACCTATATCCCTCCTACTAAAACAAATTTAAGAGCAAAACCTAGTCACAAGATAACATGCATTTGTGTTAATGTTTAATTTTATGGTATTTGTATTCTTCCTAAACATAAAAAATACTTAAAATAATTTGGAAAAAGTTACTCTAGCTGATATTCGTTGATAAACTTTATCTCAATAATGATGAAAAACTTTTATGAAACGAGGAACCAGTGAAGCAGTCTTTTAAAGAAAAATCCATGATTAATCTTGTTGTCAATTACTACGAAATTTATTCAGAAACATTATGCATCTAAGGAACATATTGTGACAAAGAAAATATTACTTTCTAAAAAAATAATCGTAATTATTTCAGACATTATTCTATATTTTAACTTGAATTAATGTGATGACCAGTTTTACTTTTCTATGTTTTTTTTTGTATTTTATACAGTTGAAAATATTTTTAAATGCGCGAATGCTAATTACTATTATCAAACAACTTGAATAAAAATGTCTTTGTTGGGTTATGAAGGATTATATACTCTAAACAGTTATTAAGAGTTCACATTAGTCACTTGTTACGTTTTTAACCAAAAGAAAACAAAGGGAATTGTTATTGAAATGTTACCATTAGCCCAAACAAAACATTTCTACTGAGTTGCTTCTATGACCTATTAATCAAGCCTGTCACAATCAGAGTCTCAAACAATTTGTCAAAAGTTTCCATTTTGTTTTGTTTCAAAATTTATCTTTCACGAACGACAAACTACGTTGTGTTGGAAATGTCATTCTAGCAAATGTCGAATACTTCCTACTATTAATCAAGAGTAAAAAAAAACTTAACATTATTATCTCCCCTTCAAAGAATTTGCTTGTAGGTTTTAAAACTCAATCATTCTTAAACTTTTTTCTTGAATAAAATAAGTATAGCTTATAAATATTTTCATTGCTATAGTACAATTCCTAACAATGCTACCATAGCTTAAACCAACGCTACTAATGTTTAAACAATCTAATTAATGTGTTATATATTTACTACACTTTAAGCTTTGCGCATTATAATGTTTTCCTCATTTCCAGGATAAAATGTACCGACTGCCAGAGGGTGCGTTTCTAGAGCTACTTAGACCGGGTACCGAAGTGGCCCTTACTTGTGGAGAGGTGAGAAACATTCTGTTCTTGCATGACTAGGTATACAAGTAGTGTTTGTGTTATTCCATTCAATCATATCAAAACGAGATTCGTCTCAGAAGAACAAATAAATAATTTCACAGTAGACTCCCTCTTATCCGGACACCTTTTACCCGGACAACAGTTTAACTGGACTACACTCGGCGGAAATGACATCTCTTTAACCGGACAATTCTTATCAGGACATCGGTTTAGCCAGACTAGATCGGCAGGTAGTAGGCTGTACTGAAGCGACTGTTCTCGTGGGAAAGATTTGACACCAGTGATCACGTGTCTAAATACAATGCACTCTATTTTTATCTACCTGGTTGTAGAGTTGTAGAGTTTAACGCCATTTCGCAAAATATTACACCAAAATAAGCTTGAACGCGTTTTTATGTCATTAGAATGGTTAAACCTTTGATTTTCTTCTCACACGGAACCCGTGCCTGTGCAAGGAACTTATTGATAATAGTAAGGGATGAGTCTGGTACGATAAAAGAACCATAATTATACACAATATTTTTAATTTTTGTCATCGGAAAGTGAGGTTACGACATCATGTATTGGTTTCAAATCCGCTCATGTTACATCAACCGCACCGGATCACAAAAATATAATCAGGGATCGATGATTCAAAGAGGGTTCCTCCTTGATTACCTAGTGTCAAGATTTTAGAACCCAATGACGTATTATGGGTCAGTTAGTTTGTCAACAGGTTAGGTTATCTAGCAGTACATTTTCTCAGCTTTTCATTGCTGACTTTGGAATTTCGCTCTTTTAACAGTAAGTTTTACATGATTAAAAATAAGTCAATTAAATTACGTTACCAAATACTTTATTTATTAATTCCACGGCTAAAACTCTTCAGTTGTTTAAATATAACTGTTATAAGTATTAGACTCTTGTTTCACTTATTTTCATGCAATTCTTAACATTTTACATAAGTGTCAACAGCTGTGCAACCCATATCAACCACAATCACAATCAAACGTTTCAGAGAAGTTTAATGTACACTGTGAGCTGTTTTGTATGACACTCAGTTTGTACCTGAAACTTTCACTGCAATTTGTTAATGTGCAATCACCTCCTACCACTCCCATTTTCCAATTTGGTTGAAAGCAGAGTTTCGGCAGAGTTCTGTATGTGGTTTAGTTCTCGTTTTGCATTGTTCGCGGTTTCCTGGCTTACTGTAAACTAAACACAACAGCTTTAAGTTTACCAAATGCACACTAATATGTATCCAAGCCCCTCCAGTCATTTGTAATACACAATGTATTTTTGACAGTGATATTCGTGACTAATTCGATGTAAAATATTGAAGTTAGTGAAATCATAATGCGTAAAAATCTACCCTTTAAAATTATGATACTATACCATTTATTTATTTATTTATTTCCAACGGACATCTCCATTTTACAGCATACAAAACAAAACATTAAACTCAGGATGACTTATTTGATAATAACAAATTTTGTACTTATATATTAGAAATAAAATCAACAATATATAATGATCTAATAACAAACCATTGTGGAAGACTTATCTTTGCAAAGATGTTCAACTGCCATGAAGCCTCACAAGTTACAGTTCTGTCAAATATACGATTTGCTCACTAACATGGGAAACCTTGTAGATATGTTTATACACTATTCATCTGACATTACCTCGATACATTATTTAAACATCAAACAAACATATTTTAGCTGACTTAGTTCAGAAGGTTGCTTGGATATCATAATTTTTATCCTGAGCTTTCTTTCATGGCTTTCAAGCAATTTTCCAGACCAGTGCTGAGAAGGAGGGCGAGAGTGCTCTTTCATGTTTCTAACTAATTCCTTGGGTCTTCATCCATCACATTTCACACAGAGCTCAGAAATATTATCACGAAATGAAGTCAAGTTTGTGTTGTCGAAGAACCAACTAATTATTTTAATGCTAGACACCATTTCTTTTGTGTTTGGTTGAAATATCATCAACAAGTTTTGATTCTAACTCTTTGGAAATATGAGTAGATGGAATTACCTGAGGTTTAAGTTTTTAATTTGTTATTTTATGGGTAAACCTTCACTATTCGACAAATTTCATTAAATTATAGTCAATACAAATACAGCCAATACAAATACAGTGTTCTTTGCTACAGTGTTCTGCTACAGTGTTCTTGCTATACAGTGTTCTAACTAATGAAATGGATACTAATAAAATAATAAACTAGCTTTTAGTTAATTTTTTATTAACTAATCCTCTGAATTAGTCATTTGTTGGCTTAGTATAAATGCCAAGTCAAAACAATTTTTGCATGGATTTAAATCACTATCTATTTTGGGTATAGATTACGAACTCAAGTGATAAATTATAATCCTAATCGATATGTTTTGTATTTGTCTCGCACCCAAACATAAACGATTCAAATTATTATGGTATCGATTAGATTGATATATAGGAAATTTATCTAATTTTCTAGAGCCTTGTGGTAACAAAAACAGCAAATCCATTATAATGTTACTAACCCATCATCAGCAACAGTATAACTAAATTGGCACATTAATATGGACGATAAACTGTAATAGGCTAATAACATGTTCAGTATAAATGGATCCCCACATCAAGAACCTCATAAGGGCTTACTTAGATAGATTTAAAAGAATTACTTATTGCATAGGTCATTATTTTTTTATAAGATATTACTAAACAGTAGGCACGACAAAACATATAATTTCCACCATGTATTTTATTACTTTCATGTGTTATAGGGCCTATATAATTTTTTTTTATTCTCATTGCTTTAATATTCCTCCATTTATTAGTTGAAATGTATAGGATCAGTACCATATAACAATAAATTGCATATTGTTATGGTTAAAATACAAAAAATATATAATTACGTTTTGTAACGAGCATTTTTTCTCTCTTTAAAAGTTCATAGACTAACAAATGATTCATGAATAGACAAGAGTCTCCATTTATTTGTTTCATCTGCGTAAAAGAGTCGTTATCTTAAGAAACGAGGTTCCATAAAGTTTGATTGCTTTCCCTGTTCAGTCTTAGACTTCTGTTCACCTTCATTTTCGTGATGGGTCTGGCCTTATATTTCTTGATAATTATATATCTCCATTCTGACATTTTTTCTTTACTTTTTGTTTATAACCTTTTACTGCAGGTAAATACACTTTAATAAACTAATTTTTATGTAGTTGTATCCAAAAGAGTGTTTTGACATCTTAAATTAGTTAATTTGAAGACCTCATTATTTATATTTAAGTGTTTACCTTATCATACACTTACAAAAACTGATTATTGGTTGCGTTTTATCATTTATCAAAAGTAAAATTTAAAAGTGCTACGGGACAAAATTAGGTAGGCTACCTAAACTTAATGCAAATAAATAAACATTTGCTAGGCTTAATTGGACTAAGAAAAAGTGATAGAAAAATGGCGATGTTTACTCACTGGTAGAATTTCCAAGACAGAGAGTCGGTCCTCTTCGCCTATCCTCCGCGTCTTCCTCATGGCCTTCTTGATAATAACTTAGTCTTGCCAATATGTATACTATGTGTAATATGGTTACCACCATATTACATAATATATTGACATATTGATTATTTATAAAACGAGACACATCTCTTCTGGTATTTAACAATTCCCTCCCAACCATCATAAAAGGACAAAACAATCAATATAATCTTCTCAAAACAAAAAACAAAAAATAAAACTTCTTCGTGAAACATAAAATACTAAATTTTTCTTGGAGGGAACTGATTAACTTCTATTAAAGATCGAGTTTCCTTGGAGTAGTAAAAAAAATACAAATTATAAATCTAATAAGGTGACAAGTTATTTGTATTTTGACTGGCCAAAAAATTATAATTAACTAAATACTATATCTAGAAGTTAATCAATAAGATTTAGATTTACCAAATCCCAATGATACCAAGTCATGTTCAATTATCGTCTGATCTACATACCAAATGTAGTGGATTATTATCAGGGGTTGAGAGGATGAATATGAATAAATTTCACTGAATAAGATTTCTTCTAAAAACCTTCTCCTTTCCACCCCTCCCCCTAAAACCCACCAAAACCAAGGGGCAGCTTAGGCTCTTGCATGTTAAGGCTAATAGTATGACCGAGGATTTCCTTTCACTAAATAAACCCCAGACAAATTTGTTTAAATATATTTCTTTGGATAAAAAAATATGCCTACATTTAAACAATAGCATTACGGTAGAGTAAAATGTATAAAAACTAATAAAAAAATTAAACATTAAGTTTTACACTTATTTTTAGCTAAACATATGCTAATAAAAATAATTATTAAATCTAGTTGCGATTTTTAATCAATAAAATATTTAAGTTTTACCAGTACAGTAGGTATTACCACAGACGATGGACCACAAATGGTATATTTTCTGTGGTATTAGAGAAACGAGTAACACATTTTTAGGTTATCTTCTTTTGTTAAATTTCTTAGTCGTCAAATAATAAAATGCTGAAAATACCTGCTCGAAAAATTTAAAAAGTTCGTCCGAAGGCTCATTAATACCAAGATGGCTTCACGGTACAACTACTCATCATAGCAGGGATAAGGGAAAGGCGTATTTGCAATTAGTTTCTATTGTAGAGCTACCTGTAGACAATAGGTCGTGCCTTATAGATCTCTGGAGCTGGTAGCTCATTTATATTCAAATACTATAGTCGCTAAAGTTCATCGAAGGTTTCATTATCAATTGTTTGATAGTGTACTTTTAATCAGTAGTCGAACATTGTAGATCACACTGAAATTCCCATGTTACATTTAACGTTTATTATTTTCGTTTGATTGCGTACTTACGTATTAAAACTGGTTTTAACCATGTACAGTTTTGTTGTTGATTATTAAATATTATGGAACTTGGGAGTCACTAAATTACCAGACTACAATTACTACGATGTTTTAAGATTAGTATTCACTAAACCTGCCAGAAGTCTGAGTGAAAACTGACAGTTGTTCAAACCTTGTGACTTTCAATATGTCCTTAAACATTTTTAAGTTAAAATTTATAACTGCGTCGTAATCCACCTGGAGAAACCTGTTTTATCATTTAAATTGTAAATTGGCATGCAATATACTGTGCACATTAAAACTCACCAAGTGAAATGTTTATAATATTATCATAGTAGCTATGTTTTGTGGCCCTTGTATTAAAAATATGCTTCTCCTTTAACCCATCGTCCTATTTCTTACGTTCAGTAAACTCCTTAAATTCAAAACCCCCCAGTATACGGATAGGAAATAGTTATTTGTGCAACTAGTGAGCAATTGCACTTTGCACTCGAGTTGCACGTTATATTTTTCCTACAGTTACCATAAAACAAATAAATTGGTAAAGAAACGTGACATATTTTTACACAGAAGTGAACTTTTAATATGACATTTAATGATACAACAGTACAACAGCTGACCAGCTGATTAACAGCCAGTGCTGCCAACGTATTTCGCGCGCATACGACCTTGTCTGCATGTTACGCGCTCACTATTTCGTGCCTTTATGTTGCAAATCTGGAGTGAGACAAAGTAATTAGAGTGAGACAATGTTAACATTGTCTCACTGATGAGCGAATTGGCCACTTTGCTTTCTCAAATCAGTGAGAGGACACGTGCATTGTTATGTAACTGTAGGAAAAGTAATATTTTCTCGTAATAGTTTCGAAAGTTTTTCTGTGAAAACGTATCGTGACCCTTTGTGTATAAAGGTTTAATCAGAGATAACAATAGTGTTGGATCCGATTTTGACCCTTAAACCATCACAATGCTCCCTGATTGCGGCTAGAATTGCTTTCACACTGTCAGTGGACCTGGTAATACCACAATAATCCGTCCAATTTCTCGCTCCGACCCCTCCAGCCAATGATGTTCAGTTTTAGCAACACCTATTATATCTTTCATTATAGTACATTATTTGTTTACAGATAATGAGAAACTATGTTTACTGTTCCTACAGATGCAATTTCTCTACTTCAACGTGTTTTACTAGTTTTATTATGACACTGAGCTGAACAAACTAAATCAATGGTAATAGAAAATGGGATTAAGAAGAGATTGTATTTGCTAATAAAGATATTGACTTTTTCATAAGTATATAAAGTACTAAATTCAATTATAACGTTGTTGTGTATTACTAATATGTATAGTTCAACTACGTGCATTACTTAAATTAAGTATTTGATAGTGTGCCTGTTTTTTACAGTAGCTGCTTCAGATAATAAAATACAGTTCATAACAAAATTACTAGCCCATAACTTTACTTTGTAAATGTTTATTATGTTACGGAGTAGACATAAAATAACTTATCGTTTTCAGTATCAGTAAAATAAGATTAACGCTTACACCATAGTGTTTACTCACTATGTTACGAGTTTTAGTTTCAATTTCCCAGAAACCTTTACCCAAATCTTCCTCCATTTTCATTAATGATTGTTGGACTCAAGTTCACAGACTTGACTCTCGTATTCAAGTTCAGAACATATAATCGCCTTGTCTTGCTTTAATTTCCTTGAAAGCTCAGTTTGGCGGAATGTCTCGAAGCTTTAGAATTTACTTTTGTGTATTGTTTTATCTTATGTTAAGCTATTAAGTTTACGCAATCATAGTTTGTTTCATCTATTGAAAACGCAGTTAATAACAATTAAATATAAAAACTTAAGATAACCGAGGTGTCCTAATTTGTTTACAAACATTTAATTTGATATATGAAATACAGATATTTAGCATTCGTTATCGTTAATGTTATATAGTCTACATTTAATTGTGTTTACAAACTGCTAAAATTTAAAATATAAAATTATTTTGTAAGGTGAATTTTGTTGGTTTGGTTAGAATGAAAGAGAGACTCGTTGTGAAAAGGGTTCAATAAAATTTGATTGCTAAAGCTGTTTGCCCCAAGATGTTTCTCTACCTTGATTATCTAAATGGTTTCTACATCTTGAAAATATATTTTATCTTCCCTCATTATACTCTCTTAACATTTGGGTTCTGTTTATAAAGTAAGTGGAAAATTATATTAACCAAATAATACTTTGATAACAGTTTGTATGTAATTTGTAATTTACTCTATTACATATTATGCTCAATCATTGAAATATGTAGGTTTGACAATGAAATCTTTTAAGTAGCCCGAGGAGAGACGAGAAAGTGATTGGGTTAGAGATATCAAATTAATTAGCTCCCACGATATAACAATGTCCCTTTTATTAGAATGTTAACGATTTACAAATACAACAAAGATTACTCTCTTATTTAATTAAGTTCAGTATAATCACCATAAATCGCTCTGGCAAGTGGCATTTCCATATAATTGTCAAGCTACCTTTTGGACATAAAAAGCTACAGCTAAATTTAAAATGTGACAACTGGAATGCTAAGATGATCAAAACGTGATCATTGTTATTTTCCCAACCTTTCCCCAAAAAGTCAAAAGGTAAAATAATTTGCATACACTTTCTTTTGATGACTGGTGAGCTTCGATTCGTATACAGCTATGGTTATAGAATCTTACTTATTTCCTATTATCAATGAGAAAACCACAGAGTAAAAGAACTAACCTTATACTTCTATAGAATATTACTTTATTCAACCAGCTGTTAGTTATAACATATTATATTGCACTAAAACAAACTAAATATTTTAAAGACTGCTCAAAAAAATAAATTAGAACATCTAGTATTTTACTATGTATATTTAAATAATCTCCCATCGTCTTTCCGAATAAATTAACGTATCAATGATTATAGCATTACACATAGTATAAATTAGTCTACGTATGTCATTTCATTTTCATCCAAATGCTGAATTCGTGTAAAAAACGCTGAATGTTTACAGCTGTTACGTTAAGCAAATGCTATTACCAAAAGCGTGTCTAGAATGTAAGTGTCGGCTGCTAGACGTTTTGAAAATTAAAACTTAATTCCTAAAAAAACTGAAACCCTAAATTAAAATCATGGCCTCGACATTCCCTAGTTCTCAAAATTATCTTTCTTTCAACACAAAAACCATGAAAATCCGTCAAGTGGCTGATTCAGAATCGTGAAATAAAAAAACCTCTTAATATTTAAGATGTTCTCCGAAACCCAACGAAATTCTATTAGTTTGCTAAATGTTATTACATTTAGCAAACACATATTTTTTTTTGTATGTGTATTACCTGACATAATTGGCAGTTTTATAAAAAAAGTAGCTATCAATTGTACAACTGTAGCATTGATGACAATCTAAATCTGTATTTATTGTTGCCATCATAGACCTTTGATTATATTTGACAGTCGATATTCTGACTGAGTGCCCATGAAATAAACCGCCCTGGTCAATACATTTGTGGTGAGATATATGGACCACGATTACAAAGAGGTTGGCTATCCCAGCATGTCCCAAACCCCTCTAGAAGGATGTCTTATTGTTGGTCGAATCCTTTCAGTATTGAGCCTATTTATGTCCTTTGTAAGGATTTATTGCTTTCAAACCCGTTTTATTTTTGGACTTTCATGTATTTTGTCAGGAACTAAATAATGTATTATATTTTTCGGTACTGTAAAACAGCAAATTGCATTTACATTGTAAATGAAACATGTAAAAACATTACCAAAACACTGTTTGGATCAAGAAGCATAGATATCTTCATATGAACATATGTTTGTACAGCTATTAGAACTATTTTAATTATATTTTTATTCAGTCGCGATTAAAACTATTGTTTTAAGACGTCCAGCACAATAAGCAAAATTGTATCCCTATAGTTAAACAGTGTTCTAAAAAATACTTAAAGTCAAATTATCGCCGAATATGTTGTATCTATTTGGTTCCTTTACCATGACCATACTACTTTAAAAGTATATCTTTTATTGGCATTTTTGCTAAAATTGATATTGCTACCTACGTCATTTGGTCAACAAAAGTAGTGTGAATTTAGTTTTTTTGTGTATTTCCCACATAGGAAATAAGCTATTACCGTAGTACTTATGGTAAGACCTGGACCCGGGGCCGATTTACTTGTTCGTTTTGAGGCCCAAAACCATCCGTTACATTCATATATAGTTAGCAGATTTTGATTAAATTTGGTATAATCGTGTAAACCTACATTTAGTCGAACGAGTTCGCGAACCAGCATGATCGGACTATGGAAACGGGTGTTTATGGGGGGTTAACTGGTCAAAATTGGGTTTTCCCATTTTTGGCCCTAAAACATAAAATTTAGCCAACTATTTCCAAACCATTTTGTAGGGTAAAAAGAAATTATTTAGTATATTAAAGCGGTTCTATACGCCTAATGGTTACGGAGAAAATTAAAAAATAATGTAAATTTAAAATTCCCCCGTTATTCTTATGGAGAAGTTAACTGTTACAGTTTGCGTGTTAGTAAAAATATTTTGAACATTTTGAAAACTATATTTATTTTGTAATAAGTTATTAACATTTTACAATAAAAAACACTTTGTTACCCTCCCTGTTGCAGCAAGCCTAAGTACTCATTAAAATAATGCTATTTAAATAAGGGATAAATGTGATATTTTTAAGGAGACATTTTATTTTAATTTCGATAAGGTAAATAGAAATCCGCTTAGTCTGCAGGATTGCTGCGGTGGGGGTATTTAGCTATTTAGTTACTAAAACAAAAGTGCAGCATTAAGAAAAAGGAATAGTTTATCAAACAGGCCAAAAGTCATTTTATGACCCACAATCATTGTTCAGCATATTCTTCATCTAGTAATTTACTATGATTAATTGACATAACATGTAGACCTACCATGAATGAACATTAATTCTCGATTTTCACACAGTTTAATCAAAACCAACTTTAAATGTGAGCCATGTCATTGTTGTTGTCTAGGTGATAGTTTTAAAAACAAAAATATGTTAAAATATATTACGAATTTTATAAAAAACATGTGTCATCAAATTAAACGATTTATTGTACATGGACGTTAGTTGTCAAAACGGTATAAGCGAACGCGGAAAAAATGTTTCCAGAGAAACTTACAGAGACTTGACAAAGGTTTATTTGGCATGAAGAGCTCAAGTATCGTGTCTAGGGGGTGATGTACAATCATCCCTTATTGTGTCCGAACTTGTACTTGAGATTCACTACCCTTGCGGCTTCATAGAGCGTGTTTTACAGTAGACTCTTGATAATTCGAAATTGGTGGGCCAAGCATATAAATTTGAATTATCAAGAGTTTTGAATTATCAAGAGTTCGATTTATCGGGAGAAAAACAAACCATTCGAATTACAGAGAGTTCATTTGTTTAATACATACAAAGGTACAGCACGTTACAATAAAACATCATACCGTATTTTAGTACACTTTTAAACAATCAACGGCTTATTTTTCAGTTACTGTAGTTGCAAAGAAATCTATTATTTAGCGCCATATATTTCGCCAATAGCTGAACTATCAGCTGTCGACAACTATGATTGTGCTCAAGGAGATGTCGCGCAATCTAGAGATCGGATTGCCAACTTAGAAAAACAAGTCAGCAAAATAATTCAGACTACTGCTCTAACTAAACAAACATCAAAACGTCCAACACTAGCCTACCATGGGAACAGGATGTACTTGTACTGTATAGTTTCCTGTTATAACAGGAAGAGATAACTTCGATTTATAGAGTGTTTTGCCGACTAAACTTCGAATTACTGCGTGACTGATTTATAGAGTGTTTTTTCGACGAAACTTCGAATTACAGCATGACTTCGAATTATAGAGTGTTAACCGACGAAACTTCGAATTACTGAGTTACTTCGAATTATAGAGTGTTTTTCCGACGAAACTTCGAATTACTGCGTGTTACAAATTGACCTGCCCTCTATTTGGACTTTGAAATACCGAGTGTATCAAAATGCATGGTAAAAATTTGAAATATTGAGAGATTCTCTAGGGACTGAGCGTTCATTTTGAATTATCGAAAGTTTTGAATTATCAAGTGTTTGAATTACCAAGAGTGGACTGTACCACACGGATTTGTCTCTGTGATGTTCATTTCGTATTTTGTTGTCAACAGTGTAACATGTAGATTATTTTATACTAATAACTCGTCACAAAACTGTTTATTTAACTTAATATTCATTTTGGACGTAAGGTTCAACTATTCAATTATTACATTGCTACAAAAATTTTTTAACAAGTGAGCTTCTTGGTAAAAAAGAGCAAGTCAATTCAAAAGAATATATTCATTCCTGTTTTGTGGAAACGAGTTATTATTATTGTATACTATTTTGGTTGTTGTTTTATTACTTAACTGTTTTTTAGCTGTTTGAGGAAGAAAGATTATAAATTTATTAAAGTGTTTTAATACAGTTTAAAATAAATTAAACTAAGTTTAAAATAAGTTAAATGTTTAATGTTTTAATGTGTTTTTACAGTATGCGTGATTATTGACTGAGAAAATACAGAACTGATATGAGAAGGGTTTTAAACTTCATTAAAGGTTATAATAATTATTATTTAGAGATTCCTATTTCTAAAAAGCTTTGTTTACAAATTATTAAATACACAAATAGTGTATTGTTGAACTTGTGAAATGGGTTTGGTAAATAATTTACAGATTATATACTTTACTATAAATAATTGTAAATATTAAATTTTGATGCATTGTATTATGAGTCTGTATGAGGTGTATTCTCAAATGATATAATTTGAAATAATTGTATTTTATCGGGTTTTCTTCGTTTAGTTACTGAAGTAAAATTCACCAAAAATCATATACGGTAGTAATGGCTTAAGATGTTTATACAAATATAAAATATTTACCGAATGGAACACTTTTGAATGATTTAAATATTTAGGGTAATTTCAGAACCTAAATTAATAAACATCAATACTTACTTAGTTTATCTTGTTAGTCCAACCTGCCAAGAAATAAAACCTTGCAAACATTGAGGTTCCATAAAGTTTGATTGCCAAGACTGTTTGCCCCAAGATGCTTTATCTTGATTATCGAAATAGGTCCGAGAGCCTCGCACGGCTGTAAAAACTGTTTTACCTTTTATTCAGTAGAAACAATATTGGCTTGATAGAAAATTGTAGTAAGTGTAATTTAATATCAATAAGTCTTGTTACTATTAAGTGTGAATATGAATGCATAAGAAAATACCCCCGCCGCAGCAAACCTGCAGACTAAGCGAATTTCCATTAACCTGATTGGATTTACACTAAAATGCCCCATAAAAATAGCTCATTTATTTCCTATTTAAATAGAATTAGTTTAACGAATACTTAGGTTTGCTGCAACAAGGAGGGTAAAAAAGATTTTTTTTATAAAATGATAATAGTTTAGTAAGAAATAAAAGTATTTTCCAAAATCGATCAAAATATGTTCATAAACAAGCAAACAACAACAGTTGACTTATTCTCTATAAGAATAACATGGGAATTTTAAAATTAAAATTTTTTTGAATTTTCTCCGTAACAATTAGGCGCATAATAACGCTTCAATATACTAAATTATTTGTTTTTTTAAGCTCTACAAAATGGTTTAAAAAGAAATTGTGAAATTTTGTGTTTTTAGGGTCAAAAATGGGAAAAACCTATTTTTACCCCATAAAACCCCGTTCCCATAGTCCGATCATGCTGGTTCGCGAACTCATTCAAGTTTATCCCGCCTTACACCTTCAAACCAAATTTTATCAAAATCGGACAAAAATTACTCAAGTTATCGTGCGGATGGACATATATATATATATATATATATATATATATATATATATATATATAGATATATAAAAATTTTAACGAATGGTGTTTTTGGCCTCTGGGGACATCAAAATGAAAAAGTAAATCGGTCCCGGGCATAGGTCTTACCATGAGACCTACGGTAATAGCTACTTCCTTATAGGGAAATTCGCTAAAAGATAGACACAAAATCAATTACAGTATTACAAAACGATTCTGGGAACGATGCTTGGAAAAGAAAAAAAAATAATAATACTATATAAAGATAGGCTACATAACTTATGATGCTACCCTAAACAAACGTAAAGTGTTATATTACTGCTATTTCAATACTAAAACCACTAAATTATTTTGAATTGTTAACGATGAAAGTTAAAATACACGTTGCGTTTTCTATGAGGATGTAAAAAAAATCATTACCGTACTCTGCTTGGCCTTTTTTAGGAACTTGTTTTATAGTTTTAACAATAGAAATCTGAAGATTATTACAAGGTCGACGACTTATAAGGTCACTAATAGGTAATAAAATGAGTAATTAGGTAAGCCCATGTACGAACTGTTTTGAGGATGACAAAACCAGAACGGAGAAAACGCGACTTACTTAAATAATATAGTTAAATTAAGAAATTACATGTTGGGTATACTTATACTTATAAATAGTTATATATAAATTCTTGTTTGAATGTCAAAAAACATAAGAATACATTAAGAATAACATAAAATATTCAAAATTCTGGTACAATAATATTTCAAGCACACACGTACGCATGCTAATATTCTGAAACGAATCTTTATATCTTTGGCTATCTATCTTATCAGTTAATCAACCTCTATATAAGATACCACTCTTTACCCACAAGCCAACAGTAAATTGACGACAAAGAAAGCCTCAAGTTAATTTAACTCTGTGAGATTCATGAGCAGTTGTTAAGGCGATGGTTCTGTTTTACACCTCCCTTAAGTGTTCTCTGCGATGTTGATTATGACGTGATTTTCACTTTAAACTTCTCATATAATTGTATCACTTCGTCTAAATATTTGTACGTTTAAATTTATTTTTTTGAATATTTTTTATATTTTTCAAACTGCTAATACATTGCCGTATTTTATATAAGGTCGTACTGTCTATATAATTTCTTATGTGATTTGGGAGATAGGTTGCCCTTAAGGTTTAACCACAATTTTGTGGTTTAATGTCACAATTCAATAGGAATTTCTTGTGTTACTTAATCATCACACTACCAGCTATATAAATTATCAAATATATGACAAAAGAATAAATAAATGTCATGTTATGTTTACTGGTGGACTTATTCTTTTTTTTACACCACCATCCTACATTGTTAAGCAATACTATCCTATTTTAGATTTAAAACAACAGACAAAATTTAAAGTTTGCATTACAATTAGTATATTTAATTTTAAACCTCCTTTAAATCAGAGATCAACCTCTATCTAAGTAAATTTAAGCCATAACAACAAACATTATATTAATTCAAGTCAGTAAAAATTGTTTACGAATTTATAACGATTAATTCTGATGTATTTGGTATAAACTTGTTTGCATGAAATCTAATTCATAAACTATCTTATTAATAGCGTTTCGTTTTGACTTCCTTTTTTACGAAAATAATGCATGAAAAACTGGAATTACTTTCAGAATTTTGAATTAAAAAGTAAAATTGGTTTGTTACGTCCTATGGTTAATTATATTTAAATATTTTGTTGAGAATAAATTTGGTGTCCTATGAGTATGAAACAAAGTGTGGGGGTTTGAGAGTCGATAGCTCAGTCGGTAGCGTCACGGACTTCGGGCCCAAGGCAGCGATGCCGTGAGTTCAGATCCTGGTCACTGCCACTAAAATTTATCAGTACAGTTCACCTTTGTACTGTACCGGCTCACCCCTTGCTTTGCTGGATACGTTAGACGCACAGATCTGTAGTCTATGTGGAAGGGCAAATGCAAGGTTAAAAGAGGCCGCCAACCTCTAAAAAGAAAACAAAAAAAGACAATCCAAGCGGGACGTATAAACCAACATTTAGCCATAAATATTGACCCCTTATACTTTTCCTAATGACATTACACACATTAAAATATACTACAATTATTTAATAAATAGCCTATAATATGTACTACCAGTGAAAATAAAACTACCGAATATGATTTGTTCGTCTCCTTAAGTAGCCCAGCTATGCAGACACTCATAATTCAGATATTTCGCTGTATTCTGATGAATTGAATGTTGAAAGTTTAAAAAAGGTTGTAACATACAACCGGAAGTGCGATAACAACGGAATTGTTTGACATATGACGAAGGATGGAGTTCACGAGGAATAAAGCGACCCAGTCAATTTATCTGGGAGATATATTGAGGACGATTACAAAGGAGGCATGGCCCTGTGTGTCGCTAAGCCCTTCTACAAGGCTGTAATGTTTTGGCCACACCCTTTAAACATTTGGAAATGTTTTAGTGATTTGTAATTGCAGTTGACATAGCTGGTAAATATAATAAACAATTTAACCATCAGTAATACAGAGTTTATATTCTTAAAACTTGTTTAGATTCGTAAAGATCCAAGCTTTTAATTTAATTTTAATCCTATCGTTTACTTATCGCCACGATGACATCCATTGACTTACTACAAGAGTTTATTTATTTGATATAGAATTGACGTCTTATGGGTCATTTTAGCGAATTTCTTATATTGGAAAGCTATTACCGTAGGTCTCGTGGTAAGACCTAGACCCGGGACCTATTTAATTTTTCGTTTTGAGGTCCCCAGAGGCCAAAAACTCCATCCCTTAAAATTCACATATATATATATACATATATATATTATTAAGCAAATCAAAATACCACAGTACCCTAGAAACAGTTTCTAGGGTACTGTGGTATTTTGATTTGCTTAATAACATTTAAAGTAGCCCTCATTGATGTATACAATAACAACATATATATATATATATATATATATATATATATATATGTCCGTTAGCGCGATAGCTCGAGCTAAAATGGTTCGATTTTGATTACATTTGGTACCAACGTGTAAACTTACGTTTATTCGAACGAGTTCACGAACCAGCATAGTTGGACTATGGGAAGGGGGTTTATGGGGTAAAAATCGTGTTTTCCCATTTTTGAAACTGAAAATACAAAATTTCACAATTTATTTCCAAACTATTTAGTAGAATTTAAAAAAAGAAATAATTTTGTATATTAAAGCGTTTCGTATGCCTAATGGTTACGAAGCTAATTTTAAAAAAAATTATAAAATATGCCCCTGTTATTCTTATGGAGAGTAAAAACACTGTTGTAATTTGCTTGTTTATGGAAAAATTTTAATCAAATTTGGCAATTTTGTTTATTTCATTCTAAACTATCAACATTTCAATAAAAGACAACTCAACACCTTCTATTTAGCAGCAAACGTAAGTACTCATTAAAATTAATACTATTTAAATAGGAAATCAATCTGACAGTTTTAAGGGAATATTTTAGTAGAAATCCAGCCCGGTAAATAGAAATTTGCGTAGCCTGCAGGTTTGCTGCAGCGGGCGGATATTCCTCATGGATCATACTTTAGGATATGTTTATGCCGACAACGCTTGAATGTGTTAATGTACTATTTTTACTTATTTACTTTTATTTTACACGCCTTAAATCACCAAAAACTGTATATTCAAGCTAAAATTTGTCTTATGATAGGATAGCCAGTGTAGTTCACAGAGTAAAATGTTCTTTAAAGGAAAGATTAACATTTATTGAACACCATCAAACTCGTGTTTCACCTGTTATAAAACACACATAAAGAGAGTTTTTTTTAAATCTCAAAATGAAAAATATGTGTTCATAGACATTGCGTATTTAAATTTCATACTTAATATTATTTCAACTTAACCTTAGTCCACTACATGTATTGGGAGGAAAGAAAGGCTTTGTAAATGCTGTAGACATTGAAAGGGTCAAATAACAAACACCGCAATACTTCCGAAAGAAAGTAACTCGGGAAAATGGTCTGAGGAACAAGTTAATACTTGTCTTACTGGGCTTAACTATAATCTCCCCCCCAGATTGGACTTGTGTCTTCCTTCAAAACACCCAATAAACTCGATCTGTACACGATTCTCATATTGGTCTGTTATAATATTGTGGTTGTGTTATATAACACGGACAACAAAATAGAAGAATTAATTATTTTGTATTTTTGGTCTATCACAACTTAGTACTTTAATACTTAAGACTTTAAAACTGTACTTAGTAAATTATTTGTAACTTTACCTCTAATTTGCGATGGGTTGTGAGCCTAAAACAGTTTTCTCTAGCTGCTACAAAACAGCTATAAAAATCAATGTTTTCAATGGCCAACCAAAATAGAAAATCAAAATAAATGTAATGGTTTTTTTAATATAGCCTAGTTATTTATGAAAAAATAAAATGTTTATGAAATTTTATGAAATTAGACTTTTACGTGTTTTACCAACTCATGTAACAGTTGAAACTCAATTAATTTCTTTTGTTAAACGTAAAAACACCAAATATTCACATTTTAATGGACCATAGAATAAACGTTGACTGTTTGAGCACCTACCAAATTTTCTAAATGACTAATTTTACCGTTTGTTCCAAAAATGTCAAGATGTTTATTAATTATACTTTTAAGATCACGGTCAAAATGGTCAATAACAATAGAATGTTTTTTTTTTTTTTTTTTTATTTAAATCGCAATAAATATGAGCGTTAGAAATATGAACGTTTCTTAAACCTTCGGATGTATATACGGAAGTCAAAAAGGGCTTAGTGACATTGTTGAGAACTCCATATTCTCGCTATAAAATAAATAAATATTTCAAAATTGTACCAAAGGGTTTTATTTGTATTTTATGATCAGCGGGAACAAAGGACAGTTAACGTTACTACTTCGTACATGTAACTTCTAAAAAGATTACATCAAAAACGATACAAAATTTAAAGTATTTCGCCGAAAACCAGATAAACACACACAATAATCTATTGAAAATTAATTAAGTTTTGCCTTCCTTTTCAAAAAAGGTAGAGATATATTGTTGCAAAGAAAACAAGAAATATGTAGACACATTTCTAATTGTAGGCTATTAATATAAACATTAAGTAAGTTATTGAAAAAATGTGTATTAGTTTTAGTATGGGAAATAATGTTGTGTGACATGGTTGTGACTGTAATCACAAAAAGGGCTTCAGGATTATTTAGAGGGATTATTTTAATCCTTTCATCAAGAGAAGCTTATTTTATGTGTTATTTTACTCGAAAATATTTTCTGTTGAATGTAAAATTTTTAAGGTAAAAGTGTTTTTAAAGGTAGGTTGAAAAATTAAAGCTTGAATTAGGATTGATTTTGATACATTGAAAGTTACTTGAGTAAAATACTTGCATAAATGATGTTTTATTGAACAAATTAAATTTTCGATAGACACATTGTTAATAATTACAATTATACGTTTACCTATTTGCCTTTGCTGTATATATTGTTGCTATGACAGATTCCCATAATTTGTTTTTTCACAAATATTCCAATTGTTTTGTACAAACCCTCGGTAAGTTTGGCAAAAATGTCAACCGTTATTTCGTGAGGCAGCAACGAAATTAGCACCATAGTCGATCCCAAAGATATTTGCCCCAATCCCTTCAATTGTAAAGACAAATTAGCTATTAGTTAATAATAAGTTCGGGACGTAGTATCTCCAAAAAATCTTTTTGCGGAGAAACTTGGAGATGAGCAGATAAGCTCCTCACTAAATTCCACAATGTAGGCTAATATTCAAATAATGAATGGTGCAGTTTTGAATTTTTATACAAACATGGGCAGTTTAGGTAGGGAAATTATTAGGTAAATTATGAGTTAGGTTGGTATCAATGTATTCTTTGGCTCAAATAGTTTTGCTACACTGTCTTGGAAAACAGCTGTTCCATTGTTGTCGTTAGCGTTCGCAGTTAACTCAAAAATGTTAATTATGACCTAAAACATGTTTTATGATCAAGAGAAAGAAAAGGGCGTTGTTAAGTACATTTTAGTCAGATTTTGAGTGAAGACAAATTTTAAACAAAGCTGTTAAAAAAAAGATCAGACGTTGGAGTAAACGGCTCGTAGAAACATTATCAGTGCAAAAACTTTAGACTTCTGGGAGACTACTTGTATTAGAAGTAACTATTGAAAACACAAGAAAGTTTTAATTTAGAAGTATAGGTGAATTTTTCCTTTAGGAATGCGTAAAAAACATCGAGTACTCCAATTGGATTTGTGATGTTGCTTATTTAAAGAAAAGGATTTATGAAGTAGTCTCATCGGTAGCAAGAGCGTGTGTTGCACAGCATTTGGGCCGAGATCGACAATTGGTTAAATGTCTGTATATCACTCAACGGTGGACATACAGAATCGTATTAAATGTATCACTAAAATACCCTTTTAAATGAGGAAAAAAATACTTTTACCGTGAACCCGTTTTTACGGCTATCTTTTCTTTTGCATTTAGAACAGCACAAATTATTAAGGAAACCCTGTATAAGTGATAACCAAGGACATATTCTGAGCAGCGTATGTATCAGGTGGGGCCAGATCTGAGGGGGTCCATGCTGCCTCTGACACAAGCCCTGTTGAGTCTGCAGGACCACAGACCTGTTAGCCCTGAAGAGCTACAACTAGCCCTAACCAACGTACAGGTAGGGCCTATACGAGTGTGGCTGCTTCCTAACTCTTAACACCATCTTGTAGATGTCTTAGTAGCACAGTTTTGAATTATTTTGAAAACTATTTTATCTTCTGGATGAAACTTCTTTTAAGGTATTTTCAGGTAGAATAAGGTGATCGCGACTTCAATATAGTCTTCGGAGTTACATGTATTTACAGGTAATTCAAGATCACGACATTTCGGCCTTGTAGCAGATGGCCATCTACAGAGCAGTAACGAAGAACTATGGAGCACTGGGTGGGTTTTTATTGCACTGAAGATGGCTAAATGCAACGAGGTCACATCGTATCTGGAATTACCTGGAATATAACACGGTGTTAATTAGAAAACCACAATGAAGTGGTAAGTGTATTCACAGAAGCCTTACTAGGGTTACTTGGTGTAATATAATATCCTTTTAGAATGAAGGAACAAGACTAGGAGTACACAAAAGTTGTATACCAATAATATTCTTTAGATTAATTTGAATAAAAACGTGGTATGTATTTATCGTGTGACACCGGTTACGAAGCCTTTGTAGTTTGAAGTTCTATGACTGGGTGAATTCATAGAAATATTTAGAAATTACCAGGGGGTTTAAAAGTTAATAAAGTACTGTCAGGTGATGGTTAATAGTTTAAAAATCTAAGGTGTTCTTCAGATGAACACTAATCTCTTTTTATTATCCCTTAGGTTGTGAGTGGTTTTAAAAGGAAAATGCTAACCTAATGGTTAAATGGATATTCATAACCAACCGGACATTCAACTAAAACTGAACTACTAGATTTTAAACTACTGGTTGCAAAAAAAGGGACACTAATAAATACTAGTGCATAAATCTTAATATTTCTATTCTTTCGTATTTTTTTACATATTTATTTTTAAGTAAAAATTTAGTCCAGAAGCAAAAAATTATAAAGAAAATTTAAAAACTTTGGACCTGTTTTTACAAAGATAAATCTATAAACGATTTTGACAAAACTCTAGGTTTTAAGTGAAACAGAATTGGTTATTCTAACTTTGAAAACGCTCTAATAATAAAGAAAAAAAGAAAAAATAGGCCATTTGGTTTTTTTGTAACCAAGCGTGAGGAAATGTTTATTAAAATGTCATTATTATTATCTGATACAACCACGTAATTTGAGTTCACTTTGAGAAATAATTATTTCATCTTTCTAAATTAATATAGATTAGGTTTCTTAGGGGAAGAAAACTGCCTCTCTATGATACACGTTTTTTACACCTATTGGTACAGTAAATTTTGCAATATACAAAAATTTAAAAACATTGCAATTTTTTGACATCAATTACCATTTAGAACCTTGTAAGGTCAACATCGTAGGTGAAAAAACTATTAAATTTTTTCTGTTTGATGTTTTATTACTATTGTTTTTGTTTAATTTATTTTCTGTGTGAATAATAACTTTTGACGTATTTTTTTGTAATTTATTGCATGTGAATGATAAAATGTTATGCTTGGCAATCGAAATGAAAATTATCTGGAGATTGCGGCCTAACTTATGAATACGGTTTAAGATTTACACTATATCATGTAAACACCAGGATTATTGTATTTATTTAGTTTAATTTATATAACTTTTGTCTTAATACTCAATAAACGATAAGAAAAATAAATTTCTCCCATGTGTTACCGTAGTAGTTTTTTATATATATATCACATAATAATAAATGTACTTAATAAATGTATAAATAGTTATGTAGGACCTTTATAAGCACCCAATCATACGTTAAAGAGGTAAGTGCTGCAGCCTTTGGTAGATATGTTGAACTAAATGAGCGATTCTCCCCTTTGTAGTTCGGCGGAGTGCCGCTACACCGCATCTCTCTCGCTAGTTGTCAACTATTGATTTCGATAGCGTCAACGCCAATCTTGGACGCAGCTCTAGAAATAGTCATCACTAGGATGTCTAAATTTATTTCTAACCAATAAGATTTCAAATCGTGTCTTGATTTAAATACTCTACAATCAACATTCAGTATCATTTTTCGTTGAATTTTATCCCTGTACCATATTTTATTGAGTTACCTAATCAATGTACTTATCGTGTTTTTAAAATTGAGTTTGAGTTATAGTGAGTAATTATTTCAAAACATGATAATATTTTTTTGTATATTTTATTTAAATAGTGAACAGTTTTATAGTTGAAAAAGCGACAAATCGTCAGTTAGTTGGTAAATGAATTGTTCATTGTTCATGTAGGTGTCAATTAATCTCTTTGTTATAACTTGGACGAAGTTATTATGTAGTTTTACGATCATTGATCGTACTATTGTTTTTCTATTTTCTTTCATTCAACTACAATTTATTTTTGTTGTTCAAAGGTTTATTGCGGACATTTTCCATCACGAAAGTAAAAAACAATACACAACGTTTCGGGATCTGGAATCTGATCCCGTCTTCAGGTGAAAAAAACTTAACTAACACATTAAAACTAACAATACACAAACGCCCAACCTAAGTTGGAATACACTACAGAGGGTAGTAGTCAAAAAATATGTACTGTATAGCAGTCAAGTCATGATCCAACATGCAATTATTAACAAATCACAAAACACTATAATCTATAAAAGGTTTAACGTAAAAACTCACACAATGGAACACTAAACAATACAATTTACAAATAATGGACAATACAATTTACAATACAATTTAATGGAGTACAATTTATTCTATAAAATAATTTATATTAGGATTTTTACATTACAATATTTCAGTTTGTCAGATTGTTCGAAACAAATAAAGTTAGTCACGACAATCAGCTAAAATTTTGACTATGTGTTAACATAAGGTCCTCATATCGTAACCATATATACTTTAATAATTTTGTTTAGCGAATGCAACAAAAACACTGTAATATCCGTATTTGATGTTAACAGTTGGGTTGATCTGGTGTTAGCTGCTGGTGTGATTAGTACTCTTGTTCCAATCGATTGCTCTTTATATAGGGTGATTGATATAAGTGTGCCAGCTGTTTTATTCGAAAACTATAAGAGATATCAAAAAAGTTACACAGTAAGTGCCTTGGATTTTTTTATTATAGTAAAGTCGTAAAAGAAAAAAACATTTCAGCCACCATTTTCCAATATGGCCGCCAACTTTGATTTTTCTAATGTAACACTCTGTATATAATGATGTATTCCGCTAGAAAATGTAATTTTAAGGCAATTTTATTCATGTGTTTTTTTTGTCATAAACGTAACCGTTTCAAAGATAATAATGGTTAAAGTTTTGAGATTTCGGCAAGGGTTTTTATAAAGGCCTAAGCAAGCATGCCAGCTGTTTTATTGGAAATTGCACATCTTTAACCATTATTATCTTTGAAACAGTTAGGTTTATGAAAAAAACACAAGAGTAAAATTGTCTTAAAATTACATTTTCTACCGGAATACATCATAAAATACAGAGTGTTCTATAAGAACAATCAAAGTTGGCAGCCATATTGGAAAAATGGCGTCTAAAATATTTTTTTTACTTGACTAAAAAAAAACTTAAAAAACTTTAAAAATAAAAACTCATTTAACTTAGCATTTGACTTTTTTTATATATCTTATAGTTTTCGAATAAAACAGCTGGCACACTTATATCAATCACCCTGTAATTTAGTAGAATTAAAATCCTCGGTACTCTATCACATTTTAATGTGCCACGGATGCTAAAACGTAAAACGTAAAAGATGTTGTCTAAGGCCAGTTGCTTCTATTGACCCTAACAATCAAATTCTCAATAATAGATTACGAGCAAATGAATGTAGTTAAAAGCGGTTTGCAGCAGCATGAAATCATGTTAGTTAAGAGTAGTTAGTCTTTTCTAGCATTAGTTAGCCATTACACTACCAATGCCAATATCACCTTATCATTGTGCCAAATCTGAGATGGTATATTGCCAAACTAGGAATAAACCTTACACTGTTCTCTCATTGGCCTAAAAACAGACAAAGTACAATCATTGACTTTACACAGATTGACTTCCCATGTAATGTAAAAATTTGAAGGCAAGGACACGTGGTGCAATCTGTTGAGATGGTCACCAACTAATGTCAATATATTGTGTCAAGTGAAAAATCAATCAGCTGTTTGCTCCCAATACACTAGTAAACTCTGGTGAGATGATCCTGAACTTCATCTATTTTATTTGCTTCAAACTTTCGTATCACATGGGAAGTCTATTCTGTGTTTACTCAATGGTACAACTAAATTATCACACCGTATACATTGGCGAAAAACTTTAAATTTAAATCATTAATTATGGAGCGTGGTTAAAATACTTGTGTTACAATAAGATATGTAAATAATTTGGTTATAGGATATGAAATCACAAGGTATGTTTGTTTTCTAAATGTGTTGCAAACACTACTAGTCTGCGTTTACTAACAAAATTGCGTTCACAAAAGCATCCACAAAATTGAGCGGAGTTATCAGAGCATTGCTTTGCCATTATCGTCCACAATCAAGCATCACAATTGCTTTATTAACCACAATTTTAAATGGAGGCTATATTTGTATAGAGACAAATAAGTTGTGTGATTAAAATAGTTACGTAGTGCGTCCTAGTGAAGTTAAGTAAAAAGCGTTAGTTTGTAGTTTCTCAATGTTCTTGATAGAATTTTGTTACATGGCCGTTAAATATTTTTCCATTCAAACGATACTCTCGTAGACCTAAAACAGACTTAACTGCAGCATTGAGCATTTACACTTGAGTCAAGTCTTTTTCCTGGGGTGGCACATCTCCTGGATCCACGTGGTTAACATTTGTAACAATATTTGGATCTCTAACACAAATTGTACACACAAAATTATTTCTAAGCCATCTATAAGCGTTTGCTTGACAACTAATTATGGTAACATATTCCATAGATTGAAGGAAATAATTTAATTTGTATTTACCAAAGGTTTTGAGAAAAAAAATTAAACAAAACATTGGTTTTGAATGCCTTTTTGTTGCTTGCCTACTTAAGCAAACTCCTTTTTCAGATACCGAGCTAACGTTATTGAATGCATAAAAAAATCTTGTTGTACAGTTACTTGACAAAGTAGGCTTCCTTGCACTCTTTATACCACGGAGAGTAGCTAATTGCTGCATTTACTTACTTTTGCCACACTCATTTTTTTACCGCACTTTTCGTCCAGCACTCCAGTATTCCAACCAAACGACATAAAACATTGTGTTTTATTAGGCACATAATACGTGTATGTTTCAAATTAAGTTGGCAACACTGAAAGATACTGCGACTGCGATCAGCTGGTGCTTGGTTTCCCATTTCGTTCAACGTTTGGATTTAATCTAACCTAAAAGGATGAACATGTTATATAGTGTTTGAAAGACTAATATATATATATTTTATAGTAACTCTTGGGAAAATCATGTGTAACGCAAGTGCATAGTGCCTTTGCTGAACTCAAGAAACATTCCACACTCGCCTGAGGCTCGTGCGTAAACATTTCTCTCATCTGCATCTCAAAGTGCCACTTCCCACACTAGTTACACAAATAACTATTTCCATTCGTGTATCTTATTTATACCAATCAGCTGATCTATTGAACAAAATAGCCGACCGGGTTTATAATTTATCGAAATAAGTTTTGAAATGATATCAGCACCGATAGACAACATACATTTGTCTATTATTTTTAATAACCACGAAAATGATCCTGGCTAATGACAGAGCTGCTGATCTTAGTCAGTAACAAAGCTACACAGGTCATCACACAACATTCTACACTCGTCCTTCAATCATATTTGGGTTTAAATAGGCACCTAGCTGGCGTCCCCATCTCAATAATTGATAATTGATAATTGGTAATAGCTCTGCTTTTTAAGGGGAAAATCACAAAAGTAGCAATAATTTTTTACCGTAATTCTTACACCAGTGGAGGTTATTTGTTGGTGTTAAAAGAACCATAAAATACCAAACTTTAATTCAAATCACCCAAGCTGTTTTTGTTTCGGAATTTGTTACGACACTCATGTGTCAAATTGGCTGTTAATATTTAATTGTAAACTGAAACAGATACATACAGTAATATAAATATATATATCTTAACTGCATTGCCATATAGGCCTACAGTATTTCAAATAAAGCAGAAAGCTACACTAATTAGGTATAATTTCCGTATATTTGTTTTCTAAAATGGTAACTAAAATTATTATTATCATTTTTTAGTGAATGGGGGGTAAGAAATAAAACTTGTTAACCACACAGTTAACAAGTGTAGTTAGCCGCGTCAGACTTGGCTTGAAGTCTTCAAGTAAAGAGAATTTTTATGCATTAATATGTACGCATATTTTTAGATCGTATGTAAATGTGTAATTTAATATGAGATATGTATATTTTATAACAGGGTTTTTAATGAAGCGGGTAAACATATATCAAATTATACTTAATATTAACAATTTGGAATTAGTGAGTTTGTTTGTTTGGGTTCAATCACGCATTAACTACTGGTCGGATTGGGCTGCAATTTAGCATGATGATAGCTCACATTCCCCATTAACATATCATATAGGCATATTCTTATCTTAAAAATTTATTCGGACTTCGCCCCAGTAGCTCTTTAGTTTCTCATGTTAACCTTAAGAGTATTCATATTTAAAGAATTTAGATTACTTAAATTAAAGAATTTATTCAGCTGTTTCATCTAAACAAGTTAGCTCTGTGATATTCAATAGTATTAAACAGTTATAAGGTTTAGGGTGCATTGATGTTAATTTTTCCTCATAATAATGTATGACAACGGCTAACTAGAACTAGGCAGCAAAAGAAAATAAATAAATAAAATACTGTGATACACAATGAGAGTTGTCAAAGTAGGATTGTTTACAGTCATGTTTGTGATTTTAATTTAATCAATAATTTGTGATTTTGTCCAAATGTGTGTTAATTTAATTTGTTCTATTGCTTATGTGTAGTATTAGAACATTATGGTTGTGGTAGATGTGTTATAATATAGCATACTGTAAACTTAAAGAACCAAATTTTCTCAAACCGTGTCCTCCCACATTGAAAACGCACGAGTATAACTCATAGATACTAACTGCATTAGCATTTTACACAAATCCTGTACGAAGGACGGGTACTCTGCGAGTAAAAATAGATCATGTGTAATTTAAACGGTAGATATGTAAATCAGGTATCGCCTAAACAGTTGGATTTTTATCGCTTCTTTTAATCTTCAAATTTACTTTGACATTCCTCTTAGCAAACAAACTTCTTATTAGTTTCGCTTAGTTAATTAAACCACGCAGTCAATTTAAAGTAGGCCTACTTGGGTATGAACTAGGAAAAATGAAACGTCATCCCAAAAAATCTACTCACAACGTTCTCGTCTTTTGGGATTACTATTTCTAATAGCTTGTATTCGGTCTGGGTCTATGGATACTTGATTTTAGATATAAAATAACTAAGAAAACTTATTTCACTTTTTGAAAACACAGCGTTAGCAGGATTAACTGTTACATCGTTTTTTACTTCTCAGTGACTTGTTTTAAACAATTTGATTGCTCCTGTAATAATTAGCAGTAAATAGTTAAGTCATCCACAACGTTTAGTACCAAATTAAGCATCTCTGCTTTACACATTTTATTGAAACAAGAAGACGGATTTCCGCTTCCTAGATGTAGTCCAAAAGGTAAACGATTCTACTCATAATAGTTCATAATTAGTTGAGTAAGCCGTGATATGTTTACTATCTTCCGCTCTCTGAATCGGATTAAAACTTTATGTAAGATCTAGCACAGTAAAATATTCAGAATCCCTTAGGTAGTTGTAGGGTATAGTTCATGAAGGTCGCTGGTTAACTTGTTCTATTTTATGTTCAACGTACTCTAAAATTAGAGTAAATATAAGTTGTCTGTGCTTGTCTGACTTAGGCTTATTATTAACAAAGAATAGGTTAGATTGAGAGACTATGTCTTATGATATCTTGTTATAATAAATCTATGAACATTTCTTATATAATTTTGTTCTATGGAGGACTTAGGTAACTTTATATTTTAACAGAGTCTTTTAATTTTAAAATAATTTCAAAGGCATTGCTTTGCCATCCTCATTAGTAAAAACAGTTTTTATCTTGAACAGTATTAGTTTCTTTATATCCCCCTACTTGATTACAGCCGACAACAGTTTCCTTATTTACGTCTGTACTGATTATTGTAGGAGTATTACTCAACTCAATTTTAAAATCTGGTTTGAATTTGAAATAACAACTGCCCGCACTACGGTATGATAACGAATTTCATTTCTTAATAAAGTCAGATATTACTTACCAGGATAAACTTCTTGCAATTAAAATTTTTATTTTCTCAGAAAAACTATGAATTTTACAATGACGGTACATTGTCCCATTACAAAAATAACATTATTTTTTGCTGAGTTGTAATTTACTTTAACTTTATTAGTTTCTTTTACTGTTGGCCCTTTTTCTGTGCATATGTTCACTGAATGGTTGAACAGCTACTACTTCCTGTATCTATATCTATATCTCTATAGTGTAGTGATATCTCTATATCTCAGAAAAACTATGAATTTTACAATGACGGTACATTGTCCCATTACAAAAATAACATTATTTTTTGCTGAGTTGTAATTTACTTTAACTTTATTAGTTTCTTTTACTGTTGGCCCTTTTTCTGTGCATATGTTCACTGAATGGTTGAACAGCTACTACTTCCTGTATCTTAGAGCACATATTCAATTATTTAGTTACCTAACATTACTTTAACAGTATGTATAATGGGTTTATCTATTTTATATTTTATTCTTGTATTTTGTATTGATCCATAGTGATAATTTATTCTTCTACTGTGTGCGATTTGTCCTTACTTCTTCTTTCCAATATAGGGAATAAGCCATTTTAGAGTAGTAGGGTATTCCTTGACACGTTAGTTAGGGGTGTAATTATTCTGTCTCTTATAACAGTCTCGTGCGATGTCCTCTAGTTGGTTACAATATTAACACTCTTTGTTCTCAGAACATTTACATTGTTAACCATTCGGTTATATTGTGACATAGGGTGTACTCTAACTGAACGTCTACAATCATCCTCGTAGGCGACATTTTGAGCGTGAATAAAAAGTGTGTCTAAATCCTCAAAAGTTGAAGGCATCAGACGAAATACTTTCCTATCTCTTGTCTCTGGGTTCATCCTGTTTGAAATCAATTCGAATAACTCCAGCTCAGAGTATGCACAGTTTAATAGCTAAGCATTTTCCTTAACTTCTAAAATAACGTATGCAATGCTTTGATTACTCGTTGAGGTTTTTTAACTAAATTACGTTACAAACTCTTTCTCAGGCCTACAAAATTAGTTAACCACTTTTGTTGTAGCACAGTTTAAGTTTAACCTTAACTAGCTGTGTACCCGTTCTACGCACGGGGATCTTATAATATTCAGTTGAAACCTTCTTATATAACGAACAGCAGTTGGTTTGCATATTTTAAGATATGCTGGCCAAACTATTATACATAGCTTCATTTTATGTTGTTTTTTGTTGTTCCGGATCGGTATGACAATCAATAAAAGGTTAAATTACCTCTGTGTCTGCCGGTCGATCCTATAACGGTAGGCTTACTTTTATTTTTACTATCTGATCTCGTTTGCATGGCTCAATCACGTCCTGGTTGAAGTTCGTTCGCTACGCTCACTCACCTGTATGTTGGAGCTCGTTCGCTGCGCTCACTTTCCTTCAGGTTAGCTCGTTCGCTACGCTCACTTGCCTTCAGGTTAGCTCGTTCGCTACGCTCACTCGCCTCCAGGTTGCAAATTAGCTGTTGTCATAAATGTAAAAGAAATAATAGTGCTAGTGCTGCACCCTGTTGGTAATCCTTGTAACTTTAATGCTATTGAACATCACAGAACAGAACCAACTTGTTTAATTGAAACAGCTGTTAAGATTCAATAATTTCATTTCTCATAAGGTTAACATGGGCTTCCAGAAATTCCACGTCAAAAATCGACAAAAACTTGATTTTCAAGGGTTTACTGTTAAATATCTAACTGTCTCATATTCGATGAAATACGTCTAAAACCATCTCATATATGTATAGTATTTGGAAAATAAGTTTCAGGCGGGACAGTGCTATAGTTATTGAGGAGTAGTTGTAATAAAGTGCGTATTTTAGCGTTACCAAGAGAATGACAGATAGACAGACAGACAGACAGACAGACAGACAGACAGAAATTGAGATAAGGTTTGATTCGGTTTCTCTGACCTATGAAATGTAAAAATAACCAAAAAGTTCATTATTCTAAGCAATGTACAGACAAAACTCTAATTTTATTTATATAGATGTTGCAATCTAATATATTGATATGCAAGGGCCTTAAATTCAGTAACTAATTTCAGTTTGCACCTCTAGTACTATTTGGCATCTAGTGCAGTTTGGACAAATGCTAAAAAAACTAAAGTACAAAAGAAACGAATAAACCCGCAACTCTGAAGCGGGCCAAACAATCGATGTGGGTCACAGATATACTGAATGACAATCACGTCACCCGCAAAGGGTACTTGGCAAAAAAGGAAATATCTGGGCTGAAGGACAAACACGGCCCTGACACAGGCTTGATCTAACAGTCTGTTTCAGTAAGAAGTAGGGACCCATCACTGTCAGGACACGAATACTCCATGATATATGTCCGGACAGTAACGAGTCTCTTCTGTACAGTATGCACTGATACAGACTGTCATTGTAGTGATAACACCAGACAGGATTGGCATGTTCTGACAGTGATGCGTCACTTCTGTTCAATATGCACTGATACAGACTGTCAGTGTAGTGATAACACCAGACAGGATTGGCATGTTCTGACAGTGATGCGTCACTTCTGTACAGTGTGCACTGATACAGACTGTCAGTGTAGTGATAACACCAGACAGGATTGGCATGTTCTGACAGTGATGCGTCACTTCTGTTCAATGTGCACTGATACAGACTGTCAGTGTAGTGATAACACCAGACATGGTCGGATCAGTCATGTTCTGACAGTGGTGCGTCACTTCTGTACAATGTGCACTGATACAGACTGTCAGTGTAGCGATAACACCAGTCATGGTTGGATCAGTCATGTTCTGACAGTGATGCGTCACTTCTGTACAGTGTGCACTGATACAGACTGTCAGTGTAGTGATAACACCAGGAATGGTTGGATCAGCTATGTTCTGACAGTGATGCGTCACTTCTGTACAATGTGCACTGATACAGACTGTCAGTGTAGTGATAACACCAGACATGGTCGGATCAGTCATGTTCTGACAGTGGTGCGTCACTTCTGTACAATGTGCACTGATACAGACTGTCAGTGTAGCGATAACACAAGGAATGGTTGGATCAGCTATGTTCTGACAGTGATGCGTCACTTCTGTACAATGTGCACTGATACAGACTGTCAGTGTAGTGATAACATCAGGAATGGTTGGATCAGCTATGTTCTGACAGTGATGCGTCACTTCTGTACAATGTGCACTGATACAGACTGTCAGTGTAGTGATAACACCAGGAATGGTTGGATCAGCTATGTTCTGACAGTGATGCGTCACTTCTGTACAATGTGCACTGATACAGACTGTCAGTGTAGTGATAACACCAGGAATGGTTGGATCAGCTATGTTCTGACAGTGATGCGTCACTTCTGTTCAATGTGCACTGATACAGACTGTCAGTGTAGTGATAACACCAGGAATGGTTGGATCAGCTATGTTCTGACAGTGATGCGTCACTTCTGTACAATGTGCACTGATACAGACTGTCAGTGTAGTGATAACACCAGGAATGGTTGGATCAGCTATGTTCTGACAGTGATGCGTCACTTCTGTACAATGTGCACTGATACAGACTGTCAGTGTAGTGATAACACCAGGAATGATTGGATCAGCTATGTTCTGACAGTGATGCGTCACTTCTGTACAGTGTCCACTGATACAGACTGTCAGTGTAGCGATAACACCAGGAATGGTTGGATCAGCTATGTTCTGACAGTGATGCGTCACTTCTGTACAGTGTCCACTGATACAGACTGTCAGTGTAGTGATAACACCAGGAATGGTTGGATCAGCTATGTTCTGACAGTGATGCGTCACTTCTGTACAATGTGCACTGATACAGACTGTCAGTGTAGTGATAACACCAGGAATGGTTGGATCAGCTATGTTCTGACAGTGATGCGTCACTTCTGTTCAATGTGCACTGATACAGACTGTCAGTGTAGTGATAACACCAGGAATGGTTGGATCAGCTATGTTCTGACAGTGATGCGTCACTTCTGTACAATGTGCACTGATACAGACTGTCAGTGTAGTGATAACACCAGGAATGGTTGGATCAGCTATGTTCTGACAGTGATGCGTCACTTCTGTACAATGTGCACTGATACAGACTGTCAGTGTAGTGATAACACCAGGAATGATTGGATCAGCTATGTTCTGACAGTGATGCGTCACTTCTGTACAGTGTGCACTGATACAGACTGTTGCGACGAGATATTCTGCACTGGAAAAAAAATATTAAAAGTGCAGTCAGTCGCAACCGTTTGCCGGGGATAGCTCAGCCTACAATGGCTGGGTAAAGTTCCAGGGTCTGCGATAAGGTCAGGGAAACCACTAGGCCAAAAGCCGGGTCTAACCGGTATAGGACTGGCTCATACACGGGCACTGTGAACAAGTCAAAAACAAGTCACCAAAACAAACGTGCAATAATCACTACCAGGCCTACGCCGATTCTCCACCCTCCTAGGGGGTCGTTGCTGACTACGCAACTCGGGCTTCGTCCTAACTATCCAATAGTCAAGCCCAGAGTGCCTAAAACACGGTGAGTTACACGACGACTTGCCAATAAAAACCACAACGCGTGTTATCACCAGGCGGGGTCTACTAGGCCACTATAATCCAATACACAACTCTAATGCCCAAGCTAAGAATCAAACAGTTCACTCAATAATCGTACCACATAATAAGATACAAGTACACTATAGGTAGAGTGACTACACCACTAGTAGCTGGTCTCAATAAATACCAAGCCAAACAAGCAAAACTAAATGGCAATTGCACTATTAAAATATTGAGCTACTTAGTAGCAGATAAATAAATATTAAATACGTTCCAAACACTAGATAAATATATTATCTGATAGCCGGTACTCCGCTATCCAAGCTACCAAGATAACGTGTTGGACTACCAACAAGCTGTTCAGGTTAAATTAAAATAATCAACTGAATAAACAATAACAACCCTATTACTGCTACTGCTACTACCAACTTTATGTTACTTAGCTGGGCTTCTGTTAATCGGCTAATAATATTAGCTACTAGCCTACTGGCCTCGTGCTTCCAACTACGCACGCTAAATCGTGCAGCCTAGGTTTGTCGGGCCTCAGAGTTATTAGTAATATAACTAACTCTTGGTACAACGCAAAATAATAACTACTACAGTCAATAAATTATATTATTTGCGCTCTAGCACCTGCCCAGAACCGTCAGGAATATACTTTAATATTATTCCTGACTAATAAATAAATCCTAACTACCGTCAGGCTTTGACCAGCACGGTTACCACTCTAACTCTCTAACTCTCTTAAACCAAAATATAATAAAACGTCGTCCACTCACCCCAAGTGGGTCACTGTTTCACTACCCAACTTGAATGCCGACACTCACTCCTTGAGCACCAACCTCACACGACACCGATGTCACCACAGCACTCCTCTCTACGTACACCACTGGACGTCTCACTAGACACACGCTATCCTCGCTCACTGGGATCCACGACTCGAATGTCCTTCTCGGCTATCCGGTAGTCCCAGGATACCCAAGCTTATCCGAACTGATAAGCCGGGTCAAAGGGCGCTAGCCAGGTTCGCCGCCGCCGCTTGCCTACCTCAACAATCGGTGCGCGGCCAAATAGCAAATATTTACCCCCCTAGGAAAAATAACTCGTTACATCCCCCACTTACATCGGGATGAAAAAAAAGAAAACGGCCAAAAAGAAAAAAAATCTTTGAACTCCGGCCAAAACAAAATACTCCGGCTCTTAACCCAATAGTGAATCCTACACCACAGGTCTCAAAGCAAACAAAACAAAACTACTTGATTAAACAAAACATCAAAAGAATAGCAAGCACAAAATGCTATCTAACTAACCACCACCATGCATAACCAAGAATAACTAAGCATCGGTTCTTTCATGGTAGGTCTTAAGGTCTTTAACATGGACGACATGGGTCTCTCTCCTACCCTCGTCCTTTACCTCATACATATTAGGGGCCACTCGCTTGACCACGGTACAAGGACCCTGAAACTTAGGGGCCAGTTTGCCCACTATAGCTTCAGCCGCTGAGGACAAGACATGTAGTCTTCTCATGACTTGATCACCTCGATGGTATTGTACCTCACGCCGTCTAAGATTATAATATTTAGACTGGCGCTGGAAAGCCCTCCTCAAGTTCTGTCGACAACTATCGTACAACCTCTTAAACGCCTGCTCCCGGTCACTAAATACCTCGTCCACGGTTCTCTCACGGTCATCTCCAGGCTCCGGTCCTGTGGTCAGAGACGACCCGATTGCCCTAGGTAGCCTGAGATCTCTCCCAAAACACAGTTTGGCAGGTGAAAACCCAGTGGAGTCGTGAACGGCGGTGTTCATCGCGTACTGGAACTCGGCAATGAGTGCATCCCAAGTACGATGATTATCCTGAACAAACTGGGCTATCATAGTTTTGATAACCCGGTTTGGCCGTTCAACCGGATTGGACTGTGGGCTGTAAGGGGCAGTCTGTCGGAACTCGATTCCCCACTCTTTCGTCAGGTCTCGGAACACCTTAGAGACGAACTGGGTTCCATTGTCACTCATAAGAATCACAGGGGCACCAAAACGCAGCAATAGCCCGTCCTTGAATGCACTAGCTACAGCCTTGGCCGTAGCTGACCGCAGGGGTCTTATTTCAACCCACTTGCTAAACAGGTCCTGGAAAACTGCAAGAAAACGATGCCCACCTTTGGATCTGGGGAATGGACCCATCAAGTCGACCGACACCGAATGCCAAGGCCCTTGAGGGTTTCGAAAGTACATTTGTCCCGCCGGTTTCTGCTGCAATACCTTGAACTCCTGGCACGTGGCACAGGACCTAACGTATTCTTTCACGGCACGACGCCAACCCGGCCAAAAATAGTTTTCCCCAACCCGGGCAATTGTTTTCTTAACTCCCAGGTGGCCCGCCATAGGAGAGTCATGGTTCTCTACCAACACATCCTTAACCTTAGATGGTGGTACACAAGCCCTCCATACTACTCCGCCTTCATCGTTCTTATCTTTCCCAAGACGCCTGTATAACTCCCCATCCCTAATACAATAACTCGGGACACGTCTGGGATTGGACAACACACACTCTTTAGTGCGCTGGTACCATGTGCCATCTTCTGGCTGCAGACCCTCGGTCTCTAATTCGGCCTCTCGTGGGTCTCCTCCCATCACAGCTACGTCAGCCGGGGTATCGTCACCTTCACCACCCACGGGCTGACGGGAGAGAGCATCTGCAACACGATTCAACGTACCCTTACGGTACCGGATCTCGAAATCATGCTGTTGCAACTCCATAACCCAACGAGCAAGCCGACCGGACGGTTCTTGCAGCTTCATCAACCATCTCAATGCCACATGGTCCGTTATGGCCACGAAGCGATAACCCTCCAGATATGGTCGGAACTTCCGCACCGCCCAGACCAGAGCCAAACACTCCTTCTCGGTAGTCGTATATTTCCGCTCTTGGTCTGTTAATAGACGGCTCGCGTATGCAACTACGGCCTCTTTACCGGCCTGGTCTTGCGTCAAAGCCGCACCAAGGCCATCGTTTGAGGCATCTACTTGCAGCACAAACGTCTTCGAAAAATCCGGGCATGCCAAAACTGGTGTTGAGCTCAGGCGGTTCTTCATTGCTTCGAAAGCAATCTCCTGATCTGAGCCCCACTGCCATTTCTCCCCCTTCTTTAATAACTTGGTCAAAGGCCTGACCAACGACGCAAATCCGTCAACAAATCTCCTGTACCAGCTGGCCAGCCCAAGAAAACTTCGAAGGTTCCTCACGCTTCGCGGTGTAGGAAAGTCATTGATTGCCCTGACCTTCTCTGGATCGGTTGCGATCCCAGCATCACTGACTACGTGACCCAGGTATTTTAACCGGGTCTTACAAAAATGACACTTGTCAGGATTCAGGCGCAATCCCGCCCCTCTCAATCTGGCGAAGACGGTCCTCAACAATTCCAGATGTTTCTCAAAAGTTTCAGAAACCAAGACCAAGTCATCCAGATACGCAAACGCCGATGGTTCTAGGTCCGGGCCGATCACCTTGTCCAGCAAACGCTGAAACGTGGCCCCCGCCGAATGCAAACCAAAAGGCATCACTTTAAACTGAAATAAGCCAATCCCGGGCACCGTGAAGGCGGTAACCGGGCGACTCCGTTCATTGAGAGGCACCTGCCAATAGCCACGGTACAAATCGAGAGTACTTATGTACCGGGCCCGCCGAAGCTTTTCTAAAATGGCGTTTATCCTCGGCAGGGGGTAAGCGTCCGGCACGCTGGCCTCATTAACCTTTCGCAAATCAAGGCACATCCTAAATTTGCCCGAGGCCTTTTTTACCAGCACGATCGGTGAGCTCCATGGAGACGAAGAAGGTTCTATAATCCCATCCTTCAACATAACATCCACCTCCCCATTAACCACAGCTTGCATAGCTGGATTTCTCGGGTAATGCCTCTGCTTCACCGGAACCACTCCCTCTTTCAGCCTAATAACGTGCTCCAAGAGATGGGTCCTCCCGGGCACATCGTCAAATTTTGACAGCTCTCCCTTCAAGAATATCGCCAACGACTGGCTTTGGGTTTCCGTCAACGGCTTTATCACTCCTTCGCCCTTGACGTCATCACAAGCGGGATCATAATCCACGCCACTACCAGCCAACGAAGTGTCAGATACTTCGGCTTCAGGAATAAGACGGGGATCTCCATCGTCAGGGCCTCTGGGGTCTTGGTCACTAATTTCGACCGTATCTAGGCAGCCCACTTGACCAGCACAGTCCTCACCCACGCCCATTCTTATCACCTCCGTCACGACCGTCACAAGTCCGAGATGTCGTATGACATCCATACCCAAAATCATATCCGTGGTAAGAGTGGGAACGTACAAGGCGTCTCCAACCCACCGTCTTCCCGCAGCCTCCCCTGCCAATCGGAACGAATACTCGGCCCTAGACCGCGACCCATCTGCCATCCTTAGAGGAGAGGGTTTCTTAAAAGGTTCTACCCCCTGACATTGAAGATGATTGGCGACTTCGCGCCCAACCAGGTTAACTACGGACCCAGTGTCCAATAACGCCTTAAAAACGCTGCCCATCAGCACAACTTCAACAAAGGGCCTTGTCTCCGAAACCAGCCGGTTCTCGTCTACTCCACCAACCAGGCTGTTTAGTTTTCCGAGCCACTCGGACCACTCTTCTGAGGTCGTTCGTTTTGGGTGGCCTTGCCCAGTTGACCTCCTGATGTCTGAGCTGGCCTGCCGTTTCCCGCCCGACATCCACACTGACTCACCGTCAAACCAGGTTTGCCACACCCATAACAGGAGACGGTCCTTGGTTTACCACATTCTCGGGCAAAGTGACCAATCTCCTGGCACCTAAAACATTTAACCGTCCCCTTTGGACCCTCAGGCGCTCTAGCTGCTGTCACGGGCCGTTGACCGTGGACCCGATCCGACTTCAAAGCTACCCGCCCACGCGACTCGGCTTCCGGAGACGGTCTCTCGAAACTCCGCTTCTCGACGGCGGCAGTTTCGGCGCGCTTCTCCACCTTCTTTTTGGGTGTGTAGGCGGTTTCCAAAACCAGCGCTACGTTTGGAGAAGGAGGAGGTCGGAAGGCGGCCTTCTCTCGCAGATAGGCCTCATAGTCTTCAGCCAACTCCACCATCTCGGCCAGGTTGCTGAAGTCACGCCGGCGTACCATCAGTTTGTATTCCGGACGCATGTTGCTGTAGATTAAGTCTAATCTACCATGCTCCGACAACGTACCGCTACGCCTAAGCAAGGTACTTATGGCAACTACGTAGTCTCTAAAGCGTTCGCCTTCACCCTGTGTCCTTTTCCGGATCTCCTCATCCAAATTCCTCTGATAACCAGGTGGGAGGAACTGGATCTCAAATTGATGCCGAAAAGCTTCAAAAGAATACAGGAGCTCCTTGCAGTTCCTGTACCAAAGAAGTGCTGAGCCTTGCAACAGCTCCGGCAGCGCTCTAAGCAGGTCCTCCGACGATATAGCGTACGAGACCATCAGCTCTTCAAGACGCTCCAGGAATGACACAGGGTCTCTACGTCCATCAAACTTCAAACCCCACTTTCGGACCATGTCACATATCTTGGAGCAGTCCTTCGGCTCCACCCTGCTGGCCCCATTCGAGAGCATATCCGATCCACGTGGCACCTCAACACTAGAAGGACGGACTGATCTCTCTGAATGATCACTAGGTCGTTGCCATCCCTCGGGTCTACTTGGTAACCCAAAGGTAGGCATGGGAGCAGCCACAACAGGGGACATAGGGTTGGCGGGTCTTTCGAACCCATAGCCGACCTCATTACTCGGCGGGCCTCTCGCCTGTCGCACCACCGATGCCAGATGTTCTCTAAGAGTCCGGGTATCGGTCTCCGAAGACAACCCAAGGATCTCTTTAATCGCCTCTAACTCCCTGCTAAGTCCGAATAGTTCTGTTTGGCCCGATTCCGTATTACCCAGTACCTGAGGTACGGTTCTCTGGGGGTCAGGAAGCTCCACAGTTGTAGTAGCCGGCGGTACATATGTCGGTGCAGCAGCCCCAGCCGTACACATCCTATCATCACTGTACCGACGGGCATTCCGCTGCTTCCAAAACGATGAAAATCTCTGCCGTAATTCCGCAGAAGTCCCAGTGGTCACCAAACCATACTGGTCCATCGTTCTCATGAGCTCCCCTTTCGAGAGGTCATATATCCAACCCACGCGACTGTCCCGGGGCTGCGACCCCAAGGACATAGTCGCTGGCGCGGAATAGGTCAGAGACGTTGTCACCGTCGTACCCACGACCGATGAAATAGTCGGCCAAACAGGCGAAGACGCAGGCCACAATGACGACGTCGTCATCACCGACAGTTCGGAGCTAACCCCAGAACTAGTCGTAACAATAGCAGACGTAATAGGCGTACCGCCCAGCACAGACGTCGTACTCGTAGTCACAACCATATTTAAAATTTAAATACCACGACTAATCCGCAAAAAAAACGAAACCAATTAAAATATATTTAACGCCGTTATAATAAATCAAACCAATTATAGGTGTGAAAGTAAAACCACAAATACACAATAAGGGTTCTCACTCAAATAATATTCAATGATAAAGCTCAATTAATTAGCAAAATAATAAATCAAACCAATTATGGGTGTGAAAGTCAAACCACAAATACACAATAAGGGTTCTCACTCAAATAATATTCAATGATAAAGCTCAATTAATTAGCAAAATTAAAATTACTAACTAATTAACTATGTATACAACCACTAAATAAATTAGGGTTCACAACACACCACGCTGTAACAGAAAACAGGTTAGGCCTACCCAACCGACTATAAAATCACAGCAGGTCTGCCTAAAACTCTGCTCAACAGCTCAGGTCCGCAGCCAATCTGCACAAGTCCGCAGCAAATCTGCACAAATAAAATTATTTTGTTCGGGCGCCGTTAATACGTCAGCAACTCAGCACCACTGCCAACCTCAGTCCCTGTTCGCAGGCGCCATCTTGCGACGCTCCTTTCTGCACTGGAAAAAAAATATTAAAAGTGCAGTCAGTCGCAACCGTTTGCCGGGGATAGCTCAGCCTACAATGGCTGGGTAAAGTTCCAGGGTCTGCGATAAGGTCAGGGAAACCACTAGGCCAAAAGCCGGGTCTAACCGGTATAGGACTGGCTCATACACGGGCACTGTGAACAAGTCAAAAACAAGTCACCAAAACAAACGTGCAATAATCACTACCAGGCCTACGCCGATTCTCCACCCTCCTAGGGGGTCGTTGCTGACTACGCAACTCGGGCTTCGTCCTAACTATCCAATAGTCAAGCCCAGAGTGCCTAAAACACGGTGAGTTACACGACGACTTGCCAATAAAAACCACAACGCGTGTTATCACCAGGCGGGGTCTACTAGGCCACTATAATCCAATACACAACTCTAATGCCCAAGCTAAGAATCAAACAGTTCACTCAATAATCGTACCACATAATAAGATACAAGTACACTATAGGTAGAGTGACTACACCACTAGTAGCTGGTCTCAATAAATACCAAGCCAAACAAGCAAAACTAAATGGCAATTGCACTATTAAAATATTGAGCTACTTAGTAGCAGATAAATAAATATTAAATACGTTCCAAACACTAGATAAATATATTATCTGATAGCCGGTACTCCGCTATCCAAGCTACCAAGATAACGTGTTGGACTACCAACAAGCTGTTCAGGTTAAATTAAAATAATCAACTGAATAAACAATAACAACCCTATTACTGCTACTGCTACTACCAACTTTATGTTACTTAGCTGGGCTTCTGTTAATCGGCTAATAATATTAGCTACTAGCCTACTGGCCTCGTGCTTCCAACTACGCACGCTAAATCGTGCAGCCTAGGTTTGTCGGGCCTCAGAGTTATTAGTAATATAACTAACTCTTGGTACAACGCAAAATAATAACTACTACAGTCAATAAATTATATTATTTGCGCTCTAGCACCTGCCCAGAACCGTCAGGAATATACTTTAATATTATTCCTGACTAATAAATAAATCCTAACTACCGTCAGGCTTTGACCAGCACGGTTACCACTCTAACTCTCTAACTCTCTTAAACCAAAATATAATAAAACGTCGTCCACTCACCCCAAGTGGGTCACTGTTTCACTACCCAACTTGAATGCCGACACTCACTCCTTGAGCACCAACCTCACACGACACCGATGTCACCACAGCACTCCTCTCTACGTACACCACTGGACGTCTCACTAGACACACGCTATCCTCGCTCACTGGGATCCACGACTCGAATGTCCTTCTCGGCTATCCGGTAGTCCCAGGATACCCAAGCTTATCCGAACTGATAAGCCGGGTCAAAGGGCGCTAGCCAGGTTCGCCGCCGCCGCTTGCCTACCTCAACAATCGGTGCGCGGCCAAATAGCAAATATTTACCCCCCTAGGAAAAATAACTCGTTACACTGTCAGTGTAGTGATAACACGAGACAGGGTTGGATCAGCCATGTTCTGACAGTGATTCGTCACTTCTGTACAGTGTGCACTGATACAGACTGTCAGTGTAGTAATAACACCAGACATGGTTGGATCAGTCATGTTCTGACAGTGATTCGTCACTTCTGTACAGTGTGCACTGATACAGACTGTCAGTGTAGTGATAACACCAGACAGGATTGGATCAGTCATGTTCTGACAGTGATTCGTCACTTCTGTACAGTATGGACTGATACAGACTGTCAGTGTAGTGATAACACCAGACAGGATTGGCATGTTCTGACAGTGATGCGTCACTTCTGTACAGTATGGACTGATACAGACTGTCAGTGTAGTAATAACACCAGACATGGTTGGATCAGTCATGTTCTGACAGTGATTCGTCACTTCTGTACAGTGTGCACTGATACAGAATGTCAGTGTAGTGATAACACCAGACAGGGTTGGCATGTTCTGACAGTGATTCGTCACTTATGTACAGTGTGCACTGATACAGACTGTCAGTGTAGTGATAACACCAGACAGGGTTGGATTAGCCATGTTCTGACAGTGATTCGTCACTTCTGTACAGTGTGCACTGATACAGACTGTCAGTGTAGTGATAACACCAGACAGGGTTGGAGCAGCCATGCCCGGACGGTTGCCATGGTAACGTTGCCGCCAATGTGCCGCGCCTCAGTTCTGTGTTGTCTCCCGTGTGTTGAAGCCTGTGTTTCTGTGTTGGCGTGATTACCTAAGTGACTCGAGTGTTTTCAGATTTATAAATACATGTTTCTATATTTTACGAAAATTGCTCTAAAAATTTGGTTTTTAATTTAATGACGCGTTGGTTTTTTTTGTCAAATTCAGTTATGTCTTCAAAATTTGAATGAAAATTTCTGAAATATTACACTTCTTTGTTATATTAAAAAAAATATATTCAATTAGGTTTCGAATACATAATTAGTTTTTAACAAATTGTTTTTCGTCGATTTCTATACACACAGTCAAAACTACTTATAAATTACTGTAATTGTCTTTAGCTCTAACTTTGGCTTTTTGTCTTACCACAGGTTAAGGTGAACCTAAGCCTCGTAACAACACATTTATCGATTATTTACCTACGGAACGTCACGCAATGTCGTGTTTATAGTTTTGACGTGTTAAGTTGAAAAGTTGTATCACGTGGTTTTAAACTGCGTGTACCGTTGCGCATGCTCACATGCTGTCAGTATTTCTGATAACTATGTAATGTGCTTTTAACATGACTTTTCGAAGTTTAACTCTTCTTCTATTATCAATTATTAAATTTTAAGCAAACACAAATGGCGTATAAAACGTTTTAAACTTCGAATTATTTTTATAAATAACAATAACAATAATAATGTGTATTTATTTGTACTTTACATGTAAAATAATACCAAAGGTATATAGTTAGCTTTATTACTAAAACCTGGTTGCAATCAACCATCAAACATAATAATATGGCTAATTTATTTTTACTTTAGTTTGTTCCACATATATTTTCAATTAATTGTTTATCCACAAAAAATATAAACTAATCCAATCGATAAATTGTTTTAGTAAATATGATTTATGTATGACTTTAAATTCCTATATTTAAATTTAGTAAAGTCCTAGAAATTCCATTATTAAGCTCGATCCAGATGTATTGACCAGTTAAAACTTGTTGAAACTCCTTCAAGTAGCGCCATTTCCCGAAGGTCTGTCCAGTAAATTACCAAATTCCCGCGAGAGTGAAAGTCACTTGCTTAACGTCTTAGGAACTCCGTAACTTTTCTAATTACTCTTGTAGGTTAATTATGAAGGTCGTCAAGTTTCAACGCTTCTATAATCTCATGAGACCCGCGTCATTTTTTTCTTACGGACTATTAGCAAGTAATAATTATTTTACAAACTGAACATTTCTAAAAATAAATTAATTCTAAAATATGTTCAGATTTTTTCTTAAATATTTAGGCATTTACTTTAAACTAAATGAAACAAAATTAACAATTCATAAAAGTAACATTAATTTTGATAACTTCTTTATTACTTTCAATTTTGTTTAATGATTTTCAATAATAGGCCTATAGTATCTAAATAATGCTTAATCCTTCCAAGAAGTTTTTTTTGTGAGGTTTCAACAAAATTTTATCTTTAACTTCATGTAACTTTGGTGTAGAAAGTTTAGTCGTATTTCTCATTATAAAAGAGAATTCATTGTTGGGGAAATGTTTCTTTAGATATACAGTTCCTAGGGATCTCATGTATAGGTTTTAAGTAGTTTTTTCACCACACTATGATGTCTTTGTCGGTATTACACACGTTAATTGGTGGCTGAAAGTTACATTTTGCTGGCCATGCCAGCTGTCATCATAATTTGGGGACCGAGCAGGTTTTTACATCCTGGGGCCGCAAAATCAGCTGTCCGCTTGCATATTAATTACGCAAACAGTATCCATAGCATTGAAATAGAATTGTTATATTTTCACCGTTGCCTAGCAACTGTTTATTTGTTTATTATTATTTTTGCTCATTCTTCACATTACCTTAAAGTTGCGTTGACTATCATTTTTCATTATTATTATTGTAAAATAGTAGTAGTGTGATGAAAACCCTATCTCGAGCCGGCAAAACCTCGTTTTCGGACCTAGGTACGAAATATACTATTAAGTTTAGGCGTAATCAGCTAAACTGATGATTTAAATGCGTGTTCTGTGTTATTGTTTATTTCTGCGACAATAATCAATACGAGTAAAACATTGAAAAAACATTAATACGTTTCACCCAACACTTATACAAATCCACTTTTATTTATGTCCACATTTTAAATATAATAGATGAAAGCTATTAACCTGTGATATAGACGAAGATGCAGTAACCGAGTTAGCTGTATAAGAGCTCTCCATCGATCTCTACGATGGCCAACTCAGCGTCCTTATTGTTTCGAAAGGCCTTTAACCAATCATTAGTTCCAAACTTAACCCACATTGTCTAGCACAACAGGCAACTTTCTATAACAACTTTCTCAGTTTACTTCACTGTGAATGGCCTGCTACAGTCGCCTCTATTATATAGTGCTTACCGCGAGAAAATGGCGGAGATACTTTTCCATGGTGGTGTGAGGTGTCTAACATCACACATAATGGTGTCATACCATTTAAATGAATTTAATTTTTTGCTGATATTATAGACAAACGTAAATACATCCTAACATTAAACTTCCAATAAAAAACAGAGATATGAATTTTTTTGGAACGCGTCTATAAGTGTAAGTCAATGTTCGCTGGCTACATCGTCTACAATAATGTGACAATCACCGAACCAATATGATAATTTCATGAGTAAATACAAATTGGCTTTATCCATTAAAATAAGTATACTGCGTAATAATAGGCTACCTTAAAGCTACGAAACACTTTGTATAAACTCAGTTTTTATCCCCCAAGTTTGATAAAATTCCCATTCATAGAATGAGGTTGAAAGAAGTTTTGTTATCATTAGTTTATCACGATAGTAAATGAAGTTATAGGTGTTATAATTTAAAATGCCTCCCCATTTAGTGAAAACCATAAAGAGGGATTTCACATAAGTTGGCCCACACTCTTTCTAAGTTTATGATGGGTTATCCTCTGGTTCAAGATTGTGCAAAATATAAAAGGTTTAATTTAGCTGTTGCGTCAATGGATCCTAGTGTTATAAAATAACTAAAACGGTTTCGTGCTGCTAAGGGTTGGAAGAGGTTGGAAGAACGTTAAACTATAGTTTTGTCATCCGTGAATGAGGTCGTCAGCACATTTAGGACACATAACACGAAACACATACGAAACGAAACTGTATTTTAACGTTCTTCCAACCTGATGTGCTCGCTTCGTAGCAGAAACAGCTGTAGTTATTTTATAACGATAGGATCAATTGACGCAACAGGTAAATTAACCCTTTTATATTTTTAAGTACTTTATCTTTTTAAACTAGCTACAACTTTGAAAGAGTGTAGGCGCAACGTTTTGTCCAGAGGCTTGGTTCAACTACAGCTAATCCCCAATTGCTTTTAACAATACCAAGATGTCAAAGTATATTTTTTCATAGCCAACCTTCATATGTATTTCTTTCTACCCATATTCAAAAATATATATTTCTAGCGATAGAAGGACTTTAGGTTATTATAACATTTTGCTCAGCAAAAATACTAAATTTTAACTGGTGGCGTTGTGGATTTTTAATAAAAAAAAATTCACTTTCTCAACTTGGAGAATGGAAAACAGTATTGAAACTTTTACTTATTATAATAATGTAAGTTTATCTTCAATATAAGATTTAAATGTGCACTTTATCAAAAAGTTTGAAATTACTTTTAACAACAGATATTAAAACAATTCACTATAGGATTGAATTATAAAAACACATACATTCATATCCTACGTTAATTTGCTATATTCTAACATAATTATTCAATCTTTTGTGCAGAAAAACAAATTTTGAGCTGTAAAGTGAACATTTGATGGACTATAGAGGCAAATTACATTTGTACGGCGGTGGACTCAGTTTCAATAATCCTGTATGTGGGCTGACATCCACACGCGCGGAGTTGTACCACTGGCTGGTGTGGTTTTTAACAAACTACCCTGCTTCTCTGTAATATTCATGAACAAAACTTACTTAGTTGAATTGTTGACTAACCTGCTTTACTTTAACTAGCGCACAACAAAATGTATAATCGTGCTCATGAACAAACATTATTTTGTTGACTACCTATTGTTAGTATTTGTATTTATTCCTTTTATAAGAGGTTAGCAGCAAATATTGACTAATTAATGCGAAGACTTGCCCGTTTAGTGTCTCAAAGGAGTTCGTGGAAGAACCCAAACGAAGTAAGCAGTTTAAAAAGTGGGCTGGTCTTGGTAAAGAAACGCGTACACACGACAAGAGTCTGTTATGCTACCACCTCTTTACTATTCTCTTGGTTAGGACATGATATAAGAACTGAACAATGTATTTAATAATAATGAAGATTAATGTAATAATACTGAAAGACAGTAGGCATAGCTTTAAAACACAATTCCACAACTTTTAGTAACTAAAATCATTTTTCTGTTTTTTTTTTTTTAATTACTAGGTTTAAAAAATACATAATCAGCTATAACATTTATGTGAGCTTATAACGTAAAAAAAATAAACATATGATCAAAAATATAAATTTATAAATAAAAATTCCTTTATTTCCGAGCGCTGAGAGACGCTAAAGTTAACTGTTTTACAGAATGACTCAGATAGTAAAAATATTTCAGATCAATATAATCAAAACAAAATTGCATTGCTTTTGGCTATTCACGTAGTTCTCTATTTCACCTGAAAAAAAACAAGTTACAAAAAGACACAGTAGGCTGTAAAACTTGTTACAATAATACCTTTAGTTACGAGGGTTTTGTTTGCATTCGACGAAAATAATAGTTGTCCTTTGTCACCGTTGGGTAAAGTTGTCAAAATCTGTGAATGTGTATTGTTGTATACTTTATGTCGCGTCCTCAAACTGTATATGATACTCAACCTTACTGGCCTTAACATTCCATGTACTATTTGACGCAACGTCGCTAAAACACTGTGCGAGGAGTGTGAACGTTATCACCATAGAGTAATCCTATCAGACTCAGTGAATGTGTAATGTTGTGTACTCTATGTCGCGTCCTCAAACTGCACCTGACACTTCACATCATTGTCTTTAACATTCAATGTAACATTTGACACAACGTCGCTAAAACACTGTGCGAGGAGTGTGAACGTTATCACCATAGAGTAATCCTATCAGACTCAGTGAATGTGTAATGTTGTGTACTCTATGTCGCGTCCTCAAACTGCACCTGACACTTCACATCATTGTCTTTAACATTCAATGTAACATTTGACACAACGTCACTAAAACAGTGTGCGAGAAGAGTGAACGCTATCACCATAGAGTAATCCTGTAAGACTCAGTGAATGTGTAATGTTGTGTACTCTATGTCGCGTCCTCAAACTGCACCTGACACTTCACATCATTGTCTTTAACATTCAATGTAACATTTGACACAACGTCACTAAAACAGTGTGCGAGAAGAGTGAACGCTATCACCATAGAGTAATCCTGTAAGACTCAGTGAATGTGTAATGTTGTGTACTCTATGTCGCGTCCTCAAACTGCACCTGACACTTCACATCACTGTCTTTAACATTCAATGTAATATTTTACACAACGTCACTGAAACAGTGTGTGAGAAGTGTGAACGTATCACCATAGAGTAATCCTGTTATACTCAGTTAATGTGTAATGTTGTGTACTCTATGTCGCGTCCTCAAACTGCACCTGACACTTCACATCACTGTCTTTAACATTCAATGTAACATTTGACACAACGTCACTAAAACAGTGTGCGAGAAGAGTGAACGCTATCACCATAGAGTAATCCTGTAAGACTCAGTGAATGTGTAATGTTGTGTACTCTATGTCGCGTCCTCAAACTGCACCTGACACTTCACATCATTGTCTTTAACATTCAATGTAACATTTGACACAACGTCACTAAAACAGTGTGCGAGGAGTGTGAACGTTATCACCATAGAGTAATCCTATCAGACTCAGTGAATGTGTAATGTTGTGTACTCTATGTCGCGTCCTCAAACTGCACCTGACACTTCACATCACTGTCTTTAACATTCAATGTAACATTTGACACAACGTCACTAAAACACTGTGCGAGGAGTGTGAACGTTATCACCATAGAGTAATCCTATCAGACTCAGTGAATGTGTAATGTTGTGTACTCTATGTCGCGTCCTCAAACTGCACCTGACACTTCACATCATTGTCTTTAACATTCAATGTAACATTTGACACAACGTCACTAAAACACTGTGCGAGGAGTGTGAACGTTATCACCATAGAGTAATCCTATCAGACTCAGTGAATGTGTAATGTTGTGTACTCTATGTCGCGTCCTCAAACTGCACCTGACACTTCACATCATTGTCTTTAACATTCAATGTAACATTTGACACAACGTCACTAAAACAGTGTGCGAGAAGAGTGAACGCTATCACCATAGAGTAATCCTGTAAGACTCAGTGAATGTGTAATGTTGTGTACTCTATGTCGCGTCCTCAAACTGCACCTGACACTTCACATCACTGTCTTTAACATTCAATGTAATATTTTACACAACGTCACTGAAACAGTGTGTGAGAAGTGTGAACGTATCACCATAGAGTAATCCTGTTATACTCAGTTAATGTGTAATGTTGTGTACTCTATGTCGCGTCCTCAAACTGCACCTGACACTTCACATCACTGTCTTTAACATTCAATGTAACATTTGACACAACGTCACTAAAACAGTGTGCGAGAAGAGTGAACGCTATCACCATAGAGTAATCCTGTAAGACTCAGTGAATGTGTAATGTTGTGTACTCTATGTCGCGTCCTCAAACTGCACCTGACACTTCACATCAATGTCTTTAACATTCAATGTAACATTTGACACAACGTCACTAAAACAGTGTGCGAGAAGAGTGAACGCTATCACCATAGAGTAATCCTGTTATACTCAGTGAATGTGTAATGTTGTGTACTCTATGTCGCGTCCTCAAACTGCACCTGACACTTCACATCACTGTCTTTAACATTCAATGTAACATTTGACACAACGTCACTAAAACAGTGTGCGAGAAGAGTGAACGTTATCACCATAGAGTAATCCTGTAAGACTCAGTGAATGTGTAATGTTGTGTACTCTATGTTGCGTCCTCAAACTGCGCCTGACACTTCACATCACTGTCTTTAACATTTCTTGTAATATTTGACGAAACGTCACTAAAACAGGGTGTGAGAAGAGTGAACGTTATCACCATAGAGTAATCCTGTTATTCTCAGTGAATGTGTAATGTTGTGTACTCTATGTCGCGTCCTCAAACTGCACCTGACACTTCTCATCACTGTCTTTAACATTCAATGTAATATTTGACACAACGTCACTGAAATAGTGTGCGAGAAGTGTGAACGTTATCACCATAGAGTAATCCCGTTATACTCAGTGAATGTGTAATGTTGTGTACTCTATGTCGCGTCCTCAAACTGCGCCTGACACTTCTCATCACTGTCTTTAACATTCAATGTAATATTTGACACAACGTCACTGAAATAGTGCGCGAGAAGTGTGAACGTTATCACCATAGAGTAATCCTGTTATACTCAGTGAATGTGTAATGTTGTGTACTCTATGTCGCGTCCTCAAACTGCACCTGACACTTCACATCAGTGTCTTTAACATTCAATGTAATATTTGACACAACGTCACTGAAATAGTGTGCGAGAAGTGTGAACGTTATCACCATAGAGTAATCCTGTTATACTCAGTGAATGTGTAATGTTGTGTACTCTATGTCGCGTCCTCAAACTGCGCCTGACACTTCTCATCACTGTCTTTAACATTCAATGTAATATTTGACACAACGTCACTGAAATAGTGTGCGAGAAGAGTGAACGTTATCACCATAGAGTAATCCTGTTATACTCAGTGAATGTGTAATGTTGTGTACTCTATGTCGCGTCCTCAAACTGCGCCTGACACTTCTCATCACTGTCTTTAACATTCAATGTAATATTTGACACAACGTCACTGAAATAGTGTGCGAGAAGAGTGAACGTTATCACCATAGAGTAATCCTGTTATACTCAGTGAATGTGTAATGTTGTGTACTCTATGTCGCGTCCTCAAACTGCACCTGCCACTTCTCATCACTGTCTTTAACATTCAATGTAATATTTGACACAACGTCACTAAAACAGTGTGCGAGAAGAGTGAACGTTATCACCATAGAGTAATCCTGTTATACTCAGTGAATGTGTAATGTTGTGTACTCTATGTCGCGTCCTCAAACTGCGCCTGACACTTCTCATCACTGTCTTTAACATTCAATGTAATATTTGACACAACGTCACTAAAACAGTGTGCGAGAAGAGTGAACGTTATCACCATAGAGTAATCCTGTTATACTCAGTGAATGTGTAATGTTGTGTACTCTATGTCGCGTCCTCAAACTGCACCTGACACTTCTCATCACTGTCTTTAACATTCAATGTAATATTTGACACAACGTCACTAAAACAGTGTGCGAGAAGAGTGAACTTTATCACCATAGAGTAATCCTGTTATACTCAGTGAATGTGTAATGTTGTGTACTCTATGTCGCGTCCTCAAACTGCACCTGACACTTCTCATCACTGTCTTTAACATTCAATGTAATATTTGGCACGTCACTAAAACAGTGTGCGAGAAGAGTGAACTTTATCACCATAGAGTAATCCTGTTATACTCAGTGAATGTGTAATGTTGTGTACTCTATGTCGCGTCCTCAAACTGCACCTGCCATTTCTCATCACTGTCTTTAACATTCAATGTAATATTTGACACAACGTCACTAAAACAGTGTGCGAGAAGAGTGAACTTTATCACCATAGAGTAATCCTGTTATACTCAGTGAATGTGTAATGTTGTGTACTCTATGTCGCGTCCTCAAACTGCATCTGACACTTCACATCACTGTCTTTAACATTCAATGTAATATTTGACACAACGTCACTGAAATAGTGTGCGAGAAGTGTGAACGTTATCACCATAGAGTAATCCTGTTATACTCAGTGAATGTGTAATGTTGTGTACTCTATGTCGCGTCCTCAAACTGCGCCTGACACTTCTCATCACTGTCTTTAACATTCAATGTAATATTTGACACAACGTCACTGAAATAGTGTGCGAGAAGTGTGAACGTTATCACCATAGAGTAATCCTGTTATACTCAGTGAATTTTACAGTTTTGCATACCTAATTTAAGTTTTAATCATGTGGGTTACAAACTGCCAGAGTGTTTATGATGAAACGTGTTTTTTCTCTTCACATTCTTTTTACTTTAACATCTATAATTTTAGTTACTGAAAAACTCACACCACGAATACAACTATTTCATACACTCAAAGTAAGGTTTGGCACATGAGCAATCGATCATCGTAATTCATTAATCTGACTAAACTAGACTTTATCAATTTTGTTGGTAAAATTGCTTTTCATTGATATAACCTTAATACTACAAAAAATGTAACCGCTAAAAATGATCAAGTTTTGGGTTTTTACCAAACTCCCATCTTCGTGATTGCATTTCAACATTTCTATTTTCCAAACTTATAGAATTTGTAAAGGTTAAGTAATAGTTACAAACAATATATCTATTATACTCATCATTGGAGCTTCAATTTCACAATTCTCTCTTGATGATGCAAACAAATCAATATAAATTATTATTTATTCCTATTCTACCACTCCCCCCACCAAACATCATCCACGTTTATTTCCTGCAACAATGTGAAGGGGAGGGAGGGGGAGGGGCAGAGATGATGCAGGTTGGGTATTGTTTACTCTAGTCTGGGTATATTTAGACCTGTCAGTATGTCCATTGACCAGTGGGTAGTGGCGCGGCTTGCTCTAACTGGACCAGTGTATACAGTGAAAGTGTTCAAGATATCAGTGTGCTCGTATTCTGTTTTGTGGAATTCGTGATTCTGTTTATTCAATTGTGAATGCGTGGTAAATATTGGATTGGTAAAAAGTGTTATTTATTCAATATTACCAAGTCTCAATGCAGCTTAACACAATAAATATTATATTGATACTACTTATCTAAAGACAAGTTGCCTAACCATGCGTGTTTTTCATACTTGGTTATTTTGGTTTGTATCAAATAACCTGATGTTGTTTTTGTAATTTTGAAAATGTGAAATTTAAGAAATTTTTTTATGGATTTACGTTAAACTTTCGTGTACGTTTATACACTGATCATTGGTTGTATAAAATATTAGTTCAAAATATAATACCTCATTGATATCAGTAATTAATTACTAAACATTAAGTGGCGATTACTTTAGTTACTTGTGATAATACTGTATTAATTACTTCAATAATTTATTTCTGTTGTAAAATTCAATTTAAAAAGTAATATAGCTAGTTTAAAGTTATCCCAAAGAAGTGTACGTTATATCATTGACATTGCATAAACGAAAGTAGGCTGTAAAAAGCAATACTAGTAGCTTATGACTTGCCGGTTCCATGCTGGGATAAATCAGTAAACTTAGGTTAGGAGATGCACACAGTAACTGGTCTTAGTAAGATATAGGGCTGTATCAACTCACCTCACTCAATGCAGTAATACATCAATAAGCTCATGTGACTCAATCTTACACTCATTACGGTCAGTTTTATTATGATTTAAACAAGCATTAAACTGTGCATTGCTGTTCCCAATAAATCATTAAGTGGTTATAAACTATACTGTGGTTAAAACTTAAGTTAAAGGCCCCCCATACACGTGGGGGGCCTGAACAGTCCTCGCCGGCCGGCCGATCGTTACGTGTATGGTGTCGTCGTCCGGCCGCCGGCCGACCAAATTGGCCGGACCAATGTTAGTGACTAATGTTTATATTTTGGAAAATAATTATGCAAGGGTATTTTATTCTTGTTTTGTGTAATCTACATCATTGTTAATAGATCAATTTGGAATGTTACGAATAGTGATAGCTATAGCTAAAACCAGTACCAAAATAAATCTGTCATCAGGACAATGGGCTAGGATAAAACCGCTGAATCTGTTACAGCATTTTTCGGAATTAATTTAGAGACAATTGTCTTGTAAGGTGGCTAGTTTTAACACCGTCTTAAGAAAGTTTTTTTCTTAAAAGAGAAATATATAATATTTTTTCGACCTTCAAATATCAATCTTTTAGTTTAAAAGCTCCTCAATACTTTACTTTCTACAACCAACACTGTTCCCTTGAAGCATTTTGTTATTGTACTGTCTTTAAATACCATATTTAATTGTAATATTTATCAGCTGACTTTTTGTTTGTTTTTGTTTATGTGATGAGTTTTTGGAAATTGCTATTAAAACAGGGTTGATCTTATCTTGGTTTTATTTTATCTTCAAACACTTACAATGGCGACGAGGATGAGGAAGAACGGTAGAAAACATCAGGAACTAGAGGAGGAACGCATAGTGATACCGAACAAACCAATGTTTTGTTCTAATTTTGATAAATTCGATGAAGACAATGATACATGGACATCCTACATGGTGAGAATAGATAATTTTTTTGACTTAAATGAAATCACATCAGAAGTAAAGAAAAAGCAGTATCTGATAAATTTGTTAACACCTAAAGTATTCCATGATCTAAGGATTAGCCTAAGCCCATCTAATACAGAAGATAAAAGTTACAATGAATTGTGTGAAACTTTACAAATATTCCTTGAGCCTAAAGGTAGTATTATCGCGGAGCAACACAAATTCACTAAACGAGTCCAGAAACCTTCTGAATCTGTGGGTAGTTTTGCCAAAGACCTAAAAAACTTAGCCAGTAAATGTGATTTCAAATGTCCACAATGTTTCTCTTCGACAACTGACGTCCACTTGCGGCAGCAGTTTATTTCGGGGCTTCATGATGAAAAGTTGTTGTCAAGATTAATGGAAATTCATGAAAATAAAAACTTTAACCAGTGTATTGAAATAGCTAGTAACTTTGAACAGATCAAAAGTGAAACTGCAAAAATCCAAGAATCAAATTTGTATTCAAAAGTGGAAGAACAATTTCAGATTCAAGGAAGGAGGAACACTGGATATTCGCAAGGAAGAAGGTGGACTACAGCTTGTTTCAGGTGTGGAGGAAACCATCACGTTAGTATCTGTGAAATTCCTAAAGACATAAATTGTTGGAATTGCGACAGAAAGGGACATCTCAGCAAAGTTTGTTGGAGAAAGAAGCAAAACATGCTACAAACTGACGACGCTTCACCAGATAATGAATATGACGATGAGGGTGAGTGTCAAAATGTACCATTCATGTCTATGTTATCCATTGTAGATAGGCAGAAAAAAATTAGTAAACTATCTAAACTGTGTGATAGTATTTATCAACCAGAAGCTGTCAACAGGCCGAAGAAAATTATGTTAGAATGCACCATTGATGACAAGCGTAACTATTTTGAGTTGGATACTGGTGCTGCGGTCAGTACAATACCTTTACATCTGTTTCGAAAATTATTTCCAGAAAAGATTCTAAATAGAACAAGAATACGGTTAGGGACATATACAGGAGAAATGATTCGCCCCGTAGGTTTTGCAACAGTCAAAATTTGTTATAAAGATCAGATGTCTGTGGGCAACCTATACGTTATTCGGGGAAATGTAGACAGTGTATTTGGAAGGGAATGGTTGAAACTATTCAACATTGAGCTTCAGAAAGAGAATGACCACAGAATTAAGAAGGATGGAAACAAAGTGGAATACAATAAGTCATTGACAGGAGGCCGGTACCACGATAGGAAGGGATTTAATCACCCGGCACTCGACCAGATTTCCAAAGAGCCTGAGACTCGATTGGCCACCAAGAGACAGGCGAGAGATGAAGCTAGAGAAATCAGGACGAAGGAACTAGAAAGTCACCAGCTTTACAGCAAATATAACTTTAAAAACCACGATGTATACTCCACTCCAAATAGAGCTAGCTCTGCCACCAATAGTAGATCTCAGCTGTGCTCAAAGAACAGCTATAAATCGTCAAATTGTACTTCTGAGGACTCTATGGAGGAGGTCAACAGCATGCAAGTTGCCAGTATTGATCCAAGGGAATGTGAGGAGAAGTTCCGCAAAGCTGTGGTGACCAAAGCACATCTGGACAGTGTGAAGAAGGCTAGAGTAGAGTACCAGAGTGATATGTCCAAGGAAAAATACAAGGATTTTGAGAAACATCTTCAAGTGTTGAAAGAACACAAGAATACCAAACCTCTGAAGAAAGTTCAAGAACAACTAGGTGAAGAGCAGAAAACTCTAGAAGAACTAGAAGATGTCCTACAACATAAATATGGGTCAGTAGATATTCGGTTGAAGCGAGTCCTAGAAGAATGTAATGGGTTGTTGGATGAGCTACGAGGACTCAAGTTAGAGTTAATGAAAGGGAGAGCTGCATGAGTTCTACACCGATGACAGAGACGATATACAACAAAATAATTAATAGAGCTCAGGTTAATTTTAAGGGGGAAGTGTTGTACTGTCTTTAAATACCATATTTAATTGTAATATTTATCAGCTGACTTTTTGTTTGTTTTTGTTTATGTGATGAGTTTTTGAAAATTGCTATTAAAACAGGGTTGATCTTATCTTGGTTTTATTTTATCTTCAAACACTTACAGTTATACAAACAGCTGACCTTGGTTATCATATTATTTTCGCCACTAGGCTTGGCAGTGAACGTGTAATGTGGATGGCTGAGATAGATTTATAATACACATGACCGCCACGCAAACACGCCGCCATCTTGATTCCTTTGTTGGTCCCACGGATCACTGCCACCGACGAGCATTTATTTTCGTTACAAAAATATGGTGGTATTTTTCGTAAGAATCTGTGAAACCGTCAACAAAGTAAAGCAGTTGAAATAAATTTGGTCTTGCATAAGTACGAATATTACCACCAGTAACATACATTTTAATGGTCTTCGCCGTCACTTTACGTGCTTGTTACTTTTACTACCAAAAAATTTATAAACAGCTGATAACTGTTTAAGCAAATTTTAAATCGTCGCAGATTTTTAGAATTGAAGCTCGGATGATGATTGTGCGTCAACTCTTACTAAATATCTGCGTAAATTTTATACATACTATGTTTTACTGGATGGGTAGCTAGCAGTGGTTATAGTGCTCGCCTATAAATCAAAAGGTTTCCGGTTCGATCCTGAGAAAAGTCTGTAGCTTTTTTGATGGTTCGAAAATGGACCCGGCTCTCCCTGATTACTGGGATTCAAATAATTGATCCTAGCTACTGAAACAGCTGATCTTAGTCTGTAACAAAGCTACACAGATCATGTCACTCCATTACACTCATCTTTCACTCATGTTTAGGTTAATACTTACCTGGGTGGCATCCCCATATCGATTGATGATTTATAATTGAATTTATATACTTTTACCAATCAAGTTTTGAACCCTTATTACTGCCCTAATACTGAGAGATGAGTATTAATTCATTTTCAATAAGACTTGTAATAATTTATATATAAGGTTACATTACCTTGATCGCCAAGTGATCCATGTAGTCCAAAAAATAGGATTACGCGCGTTTCGACGTCAAAGCGTCATTGTCAAATCGTACTACAAAAACTTTCTAAACCATATGGTCACGTCACGGTCTTTCCGACACACACAAAAACACATTACCGGTACAAAAATACATTTAAAAGAAGGCCTACTAACTAATTCGTGGTGAACGCGACAGATCTGCTCGCATGCCGAGACTCGACTGATGGTGCGCCGCTTCCTGGTTTATCAACTTGAACTTTGTCCTCTGCCACCTGTATCATCTAGTTGTGAGCTCTTAAGTTTTATGAAGGATTCAAACAATGCATTTGACTGGAAAACACATTTGTCATTCAACAAATTTTGAGCCTGGTTCCTTGTAGCTTTATAAATCTCATAGTTTTCCAATGCTGTTAGTCTATGTCCTTTTCTGCAAATGTGTAATGGTTTTAAATTCGTATTTATATTTGTATAATTGTGGTTGCTATTGGTCAGATGGGCTGCGAAGTTTGATTTCTGTACACTGGTGGCTTTAGGCAAATGTTCTTTAAACCTCTTTTCAAATGATCGTCCTGTTTGACCTATGTAGAACTTCTCGCAGTCGTCACACGTTATTTTGTATACACCACATTTCTTATTTACATCAGGGGTTTCTTTCTTTTTATTCAAAATATTACCGAGCTTGTTCGATGTTCTAAACGCAACAACCTTACCATGTTTTTGTAGTTCATTTTTTAATGTTAAGGGGAAATGGCTGCCGAATTCAGTTGCTACATAACCTGTTATATTGGCTGTGCTTTTTGAAATTGGGTTTTTGGATTTTCTGGAATGTTTGTTTATTAATTTATCTATTATGTTAGGATTGTAGCCGTTAGATACTGCAATATGCTTTAATATGTTTTTCTCAGTTGTGAAGTCTTCGGGACAGAGTGGTACAGATAATAACCTGTTTACAAAGCTGTTATAAGCCTAAATTGAAATTTTACCTTTGTCATCCAGCTCCTGATATTATTATAAACTTGTTACGGCCGTTTCAGCATCATTGTGCCATCGTCGGACTGTTCAGCCAAAAGGCGTCGTTAAAACACAAAAACATACACACGAAACACACACATATTTGTCAAAACGGGGTTTTGAAAACAGGCCTGTTGAGGATAGTACATTCCCGAACTTGAGCAAGTAGCTGACTCGAGTCAGCTACTTGCTCAAGTTCGGGAATGTACTATCCTCAACAGGCCTGTTTTCAAAACCCCGTTTTGACAAATATGTGTGTGTTTCGTGTGTATGTTTTTGTGTTTTAACGACGCCTTTTGGCTGAACAGTCCGACGATGGCACAATGATGCTGAAACGGCCGTAACAAGTTTATAATAATATCAGGAGCTGGATGACAAAGGTAAAATTTCAATTTAGTTATAGAACCAGCTCAGGGGCTAGAAAATATGGATTATAATGTTATAAGCCGCCAGTTTATGTGACATAGGATGATGTGAAGATGCGTGAATGGTTGTATCAGTTGCTGTAGGTTTTCTATAAATCTTGAATGAGAAGTTGTTGTTGGTTTTGGTGAGAGTTAGGTCCAAAAAATTTAGTGAATTGTTTGTTTCAATTTCTGTAGTAAACTTCATGTTCGGGTGGAGGCTGTTCATGAAATTATTGAATACCTGAACCTGTCTGGGGTTACCATCATATAATAGTACTATGTCATCGACATACCTGTAATAAAATACTATTTTATTTCTGTAACGGTTGTTATCGGACCATAAATGTTTGTTCTCAAACCTGTTTAGGAAAACTTCTGCAAGAATGCAGGACAAGGGTGAGCCCATAGCTAAGCCTTCGTGTTGTATAAAATATTCGTTGTTGAAACAGAAATAATTTTGTTTCAATACTATTCTTAGTAATACCATAAGCTCTTCACGTTTTTTACTGTCCATTTTAGAATAATCCATTTGTAATAATTACTAAACGATGCCTTCCATTTAATTGGACCAAATGTCAATTATAGGCCTACACACTAATGAACCTATAATCTAACCAATTAGCATAATATTTACGTTTTATTATTTTAAAACGATTTTTATATTCCAAACAACATTTCCTTGTCAGCCATTATTACCAAAACCGACTTTTTCTCGTATATCTAAATGAAATTATACTACACTCAGTGTGAACGGGAAATTGTTTAACGGTTTATGTTAGCCTACACCACACCGAGTCTTGTTTAGGGTTTTAAAGCTCAACGTAAACTCCATCACCTATTGTGTTCCCGCCATGGCAGTAGCCAGTAGTGATCGAAGGTGCTAGTGATCCTCCAGTGAAGTGATAGTGATAGTGAACAGGCCACACGCCTTAGCGGTACAATCAGCGACACGTCGTCGACATGATCGATTGGGTATCGATAGTTCGTCATTCACGACGGAGGTTCTCCAACTATATGTACGCGGTACCGAACAAAGTGAGAAAGCGACGACGACAACCGAAACGTCAAGACAGCCAACCTCCCGAGGACTCGTTCAACTGCGCCTGCTGCTGGACCGACAAGGTAAATCGATAGTCATATCGAATCAATCGAATATATATCCTTTTGATTTTTTCGATAGGTTTAGATATTGTTTTTGGATGTTAAAACTTACTGCAAAATTCCCCAATATTTTTACAATCGCACCGTAATAGTTTGCGATACCTACTGACAGTTCGATATGAATCATCGAAATATCGATAGTTCGATTTCTCCAACCGTATCTAATGCTTTATCCTCAGAAATGAAGTCATGGGCGGAAGGCTAATGTGTTTGAGACGACAGTGGAGAAGAAGAAGAAATAAAGTGCATGCTTTACAGTTAATACAGGTGCGTTTTTATTGTTTATCGACAGTATTGTAAAGGCATTTCGATAATATCGTATCCAAACACCGAATGTTAGGTCTAGAATGATGGTGTTTGTCTTTGTAAGTGGTATATAATATATTTCCGATTTATTGTTGTCTTTGAAATACAGGGTTATTCTAAATGATGGACCCATTTTTAATGCTTTATAATTTTTATACTATTAAACTTACCGCTATAAAATACACATCAAACGTAAAAGCAACTCAAAGAGTTTATGCCTTCCAAAGACACATCATTTAACAAAATCTATCCAGCAGAACTGTAGATTTAATTGTACAAAGTTAAAAAGTAATCTCAAACTTTTTTACCACTAGAAATTTGGAGGTTACTTGACATTTTTGCAAATAACTTTTAAATGGTAAGGAAATTGACCAAAGTGGAAGGTAATATTCCGAAAGACAATAAAATTTCCTACAATCTACTATTATGCATATCTTGAAAATACTCAATAAATGTAGCCTAAATTTGGCTTAAAATAAAAAGTGTGAAATTTAATGTTTGCTATGTTTATTGTCTACATTGAAGACGGGGATTTAAAATTTTTTTTTTCATTTTGAGGCAATTTTTGGTACCTTTCTTGAGTATTTTCAAAGCATAATAGTAGATTGTAGGAAATTTTATTCTCTTTCGGAATATGACCTTCCACTTTGGTCGATTTCCTCACCATTTAAAAGTTATTTGCAAAAAAGTCAAGTAACCTCCAAATTTCTAGTGGTAAAAAAAGTTGGAGATTACTTTTTAACTTTGTACAATTAAATCTACAGTTCTGTTGGATCGATTTTGTTAAATTACGTGTCTTTGGAAGGAGTAAACTCTTTGAGTTGCTTTTTCGTTTGATGTGTATTTTATAGCGGTAAGTTTAATAGTATAAAAATTATAAAGCATTAAAAATGGGTCCATCATTTAGAATAACCCTGTACATATATGTGCAGTAATTCTGTTAAATCAGATTTAAAATGTTGTTATAGTACACACTCAAATTTGCTGGATAATAATTTAAATTCTGAAAACAAAACTCACGGAGCTCTGGACAATTAAACTAATCCGAAAGTTGGTTCAATTGGAATTTCATACCTCGTTATTTCTATTGTGTTTTTACTTCGTTGGATTATTATAATTTACACCACATTCATTGTTAACTAAATCCCGATGGTTATATTTATTACATTTAATACCTATCATAATAATTTGTGATTGAAATTATTATCCAATGTTGCTGCGGTAAATAAAAAAAAATTGTCGACTAAAATAAAGTGTGGAAAAAACAAAGGCAAATGTTTAATAAAATTACAAGCTTCTTTAGTCTCGAAATAATTTAAGCTGTCGTATAAAATTAAACTTGAATGCTTATAAAACTAGCTTAAACTAGATCTGTATTATAAATTACATTTAGCAGCCCCTGAACTGCTTAGTGAAGACTAAACTATTACATACCTAGTTTAGCAGTTCAAATATGGTGTTTAATAACCCACTATACATGTTTCACCGAATATAGCATTTTCAAGGGGCATACATCTATAGAAAACACAAGCAGTAGTTTAATAAACACTTTATTTGAACAAGACGAGGTATGTATAAGTTTAGTTTATTAATTTGGTTTTAAACAGTACATACCTCGTCTTGCAGTTCATATATAAAAAATAGGGAAGTAATTTGTTTTATTTTACATGATAATAATACGTACCCAAAGTGATTCAACGTTATAAGGGTAAAAACATTGTAATATAAATCTTATATAGGCCTAATGCTGCAAATATCATCTCAAGATTTGTTGGACTTTTAACTCTGCTCACCTCCCAAATCACACAGTTAAAATAACCAAAACCGAGAAATCGAAGCATACGAAAGGTAATTTCACCATTTTAGAACCATTCAACCATAAGGATATGAAATATACTTACGTCGTCTATCCTAGTTTTAGCATCTGGCGGCTGTTTCTGAATCGAGTGTTTCTTCCGCAAGCCTCATGTCGTCTCACATTAAAGGACCTGGGGACCGTGCTTTGCTCGAAGAAAGTCATTAGTATACTCTGAGATCAGTGTTTTCCTACATGGAAACTCTATATAGGTCAACTAATTTCATTCTACACTCACGCTGCCTTCGGATCCAGCTGACATGCACACAGTACTTTGTCTGGTGAAGTGGTTAAGGTAGTTAATATGTGATTCTTTTTCCAGAAAACGCGATACGCGGGAGACGAGGAGGAGCTTCCTCCACCACCTTCGCCCCCTCAGCTCAAAGACGTGTCTGAACATGACGGTATCCCGCACACAGGCTCAGAGAGGATATTGAATGATCCCACTCTACACAATCACATCCACCAAGCGCCCACACAGGTACGTGGCGTAGCCCTAGGCCGTAGAATAGCTTCTCATGTAGGTCAAAGATGTGTCTGAACATGACGGTATCCCGCGGCCAGGCTCAGAGAGGATATTGAATGATCCCACTCTACACAATCACGTCCACCAGGCGCCCACACAGGTACGTGGCGTAGCCCTAGGGCGTAGAATAGCTTCTCATGTAGGTCAAAGACGTGTCTGAACATGACGGTATCCCGCGGACAGGCTCAGAGAGGATATTGAATGATCCCACTCTACACAATCACATCCACCAGGCGCCCACACAGGTACGTGGCGTAGCCCTAGGGCGTAGAATAGCTTCTCATGTAGGTCAAAGACGTGTCTGAACATGACGGTATCCCGCGGACAGGCTCAGAGAGGATATTGAATGATCCCACTCTACACAATCACATCCACCAAGCGCCCACACAGGTACGTGGCGTAGCCCTAGGCCGTAGAATAGCTTCTCATGTAGGTCAAAGATGTGTCTGAACATGACGGTATCCCGCGGCCAGGCTCAGAGAGGATATTGAATGATCCCACTCTACACAATCACGTCCACCAGGCGCCCACACAGGTACGTGGCGTAGCCCTAGGGCGTAGAATAGCTTCTCATGTAGGTCAAAGACGTGTCTGAACATGACGGTATCCCGCGGACAGGCTCAGAGAGGATATTGAATGATCCCACTCTACACAATCACATCCACCAAGCGCCCACACAGGTACGTGGCGTAGCCCTAGGGCGTAGAATAGCTTCTCATGTAGGTCAAAGACGTGTCTGAACATGACGGTATCCCGCGGACAGGCTCAGAGAGGATATTGAATGATCCCACTCTACACAATCACATCCACCAAGCGCCCACACAGGTACGTGGCGTAGCCCTAGGGCGTAGAATAGCTTCTCATGTAGGTCAAAGACGTGTCTGAACATGACGGTATCCCGCGGACAGGCTCAGAGAGGATATTGAATGATCCCACTCTACACAATCACGTCCACCAGGCGCCCACACAGGTACGTGGCGTAGCCCTAGGCGTAGAATAGCTTCTCATGTAGGTCAAAGACGTGTCTGAACATGACGGTATCCCGCGGACAGGCTCAGAGAGGATATTGAATGATCCCACTCTACACAATCACGTCCACCAGGCGCCCACACAGGTACGTGGCGTGGCCCTAGGGCGTAGAATAGCTGCTTATGTAGGTCAAAGACGTGTCTGAACATGACGGTATCCCGCGGACAGGCTCAGAGAGGATATTGAATGATCCCACTCTACACAATCACGTCCACCAGGCGCCCACACAGGTACGTGGCGTAGCCCTAGGGCGTAGAATAGCTTCTCATGTAGGTCAAAGATGTGTCTGAACATGACGGTATCCCGCGGACAGGCTCAGAGAGGATATTGAATGATCCCACTCTACACAATCACGTCCACCAGGCGCCCACACAGGTACGTGGCGTGGCCCTAGGGCGTAGAATAGCTGCTTATGTAGGTCAAAGACGTGTCTGAACATGACGGTAACCCGCGGACAGGCTCAGAGAGGATATTGAATGATCCCACTCTACACAATCACGTCCACCAGGCGCCCACACAGGTACGTGGCGTAGCCCTAGGCCGTAGAATAGCTTCTCATGTAGGTCAAAGACGTGTCTGAACATGACGGTATCCCGCGGACAGTCTCAGAGAGGATATTGAATGATCCCACTCTACACAATCACGTCCACCAGGCGCCCACACAGGTACGTGGCGTAGCCCTAGGCCGTAGAATAGCTGCTTATGTAGGTCAAAGACGTGTCTGAACATGACGGTATCCCGCGGACAGGCTCAGAGAGGATATTGAATGATCCCACTCTACACAATCACATCCACCAAGCGCCCACACAGGTACGTGGCGTAGCCCTAGGCCGTAGAATAGCTGCTTATGTAGGTCAAAGACGTGTCTGAACATGACGGTATCCCGCGGACAGGCTCAGAGAGGATATTGAATGATCCCACTCTACACAATCACGTCCACCAGGCGCCCACACAGGTACGTGGTGTAGCCCTAGGCCGTAGAATAGCTTCTCATGTAGGTCAAAGATGTGTCTGAACATGACGGTATCCCGCGGCCAGGCTCAGAGAGGATATTGAATGATCCCACTCTACACAATCACGTCCACGAGGCGCCCACACAGGTACGTGGTGTAGCCCTAGGCCGTAGAATAGCTTCTCATGTAGGTCAAAGACGTGTCTGATCATGACGGTATCCCGCGGACAGGCTCAGAGAGGATATTGAATGATCCCACTCTACACAATCACGTCCACCAGGCGCCCACACAGGTACGTGGCGTAGCCCTAGGGCGTAGAATAGCTTCTCATGTAGGTCAAAGACGTGTCTGATCATGACGGTATCCCGCGGACAGGCTCAGAGAGGATATTGAATGATCCCACTCTACACAATCACGTCCACCAGGCGCCCACACAGGTACGTGGCGTAGCCCTAGTGCGTAGAATAGCTTCTCATGTAGGTCAAAGACGTGTCTGAACATGACGGTATCCCGCGGACAGGCTCAGAGAGGATATTGAATGATCCCACTCTACACAATCACGTCCACCAGGCGCCCACACAGGTACGTGGCGTAGCCCTAGTGCGTAGAATAGCTTCTCATGTAGGTCAAAGACGTGTCTGATCATGACGGTATCCCGCGGACAGGCTCAGAGAGGATATTGAATGATCCCACTCTACACAATCACGTCCACCAGGCGCCCACACAGGTACGTGGCGTAGCCCTAGGGCGTAGAATAGCTTCTCATGTAGGTCAAAGACGTGTCTGAACATGACGGTATCCCGCGGACAGGCTCAGAGAGGATATTGAATGATCCCACTCTACACAATCACGTCCACCAGGCGCCCACACAGGTACGTGGCGTAGCCCTAGGGCGTAGAATAGCTTCTCATGTAGGTCAAAGACGTGTCTGAACATGACGGTATCCCGCGGACAGGCTCAGAGAGGATATTGAATGATCCCACTCTACACAATCACGTCCACCAGGCGCCCACACAGGTACGTGGCGTAGCCCTAGGGCGTAGAATAGCTTCTCTTGTAGGTCATAGACGTGTCTGAACATGACGGTATCCCGCGGACAGGCTCAGAGGGGATATTGAATGATCCCACTCTACACAATCACGTCCACCAGACCCTACACAGGTACGTGGCGTAGCCCTAGGGCGTAGAATAGCTTCTCATGTAGGTCAAAGACGTGTCTGAACATGACGGTATCCCGCGGACAGGCTCAGAGAGGATATTGAATGATCCCACTCTACACAATCACGTCCACCAGGCGCCCACACAGGTACGTGGCCCTAGGGCGTAGAATAGCTTCTCTTGTAGGTCAAAGACGTGTCTGAACATGACGGTATCCCGCGGACAGGCTCAGAGAGGATATTGAATGATCCCACTCTACACAATCACGTCCACCAGGCGCCCACACAGGTACGTGGCCCTATGGCGTAGAATAGCTTCTCATGTAGGTCAAAGACGTGTCTGAACATGACGGTATCCCGCGGACAGGCTCAGAGAGGATATTGAATGATCCCACTCTACACAATCACGTCCACCAGGCGCCTACACAGGTACGTGGCGTAGCCCTAGGGCGTAGAATAGCTTCTCTTGTAGGTCATAGACGTGTCTGAACATGACGGTATCCCGCGGACAGGCTCAGAGAGGATATTGAATGATCCCACTCTACACAATCACGTCCACCAGGCGCCTACACAGGTACGTGGCGTAGCCCTAGGGCGTAGAATAGCTTCTCATGTAGGTCAAAGACGTGTCTGAACATGACGGTATCCCGCGGACAGGCTCAGAGAGGATATTGAATGATCCCACTCTACACAATCACGTCCACCAGGCGCCTACACAGGTACGTGGCGTAGCCCTAGGGCGTAGAATAGCTTCTCTTGTAGGTCATAGACGTGTCTGAACATGACGGTATCCCGCGGACAGGCTCAGAGAGGATATTGAATGATCCCACTCTACACAATCACGTCCACCAGGCGCCTACACAGGTACGTGGCGTAGCCCTAGGGCGTAGAATAGCTTCTCATGTAGGTCAAAGACGTGTCTGAACATGACGGTATCCCGCGGACAGGCTCAGAGAGGATATTGAATGATCCCACTCTACACAATCACGTCCACCAGGCGCCTACACAGGTACGTGGCGTAGCCCTAGGGCGTAGAATAGCTTCTCTTGTAGGTCATAGACGTGTCTGAACATGACGGTATCCCGCGGACAGGCTCAGAGAGGATATTGAATGATCCCACTCTACACAATCACGTCCACCAGGCGCCTACACAGGTACGTGGCGTAGCCCTAGGGCGTAGAATAGCTTCTCATGTAGGTCAAAGACGTGTCTGAACATGACGGTATCCCGCGGACAGGCTCAGAGAGGATATTGAATGATCCCACTCTACACAATCACGTCCACCAGGCGCCCACACAGGTACGTGGCGTAGCCCTAGGGCGTAGAATAGCTTCTCATGTAGGTCAAAGACGTGTCTGAACATGACGGTATCCCGCGGACAGGCTCAGAGAGGATATTGAATGATCCCACTCTACACAATCACGTCCACCAGGCGCCCACACAGGTACGTGGCGTAGACCTATACTCCGTTCAAACAGCCGTGGCACCTGACGGATTAGGACACCCCATGGAAACCCTTGGGGCCTCCTAATCCCTCAGGTGCCACGGCTGTTTGAACGCACTATAGGCCGTAGAATAGCTTCTCATGTAGGTCAAAATGATAGCACGGAGTTTAAGTGAAAGATAGGTGTTTGAATAGGATTGGGTACAGATAATGCAGGATTTTATGGATGAAGATAATTCTTGGCTTATTTTAGGCCTCTATTATGCTCGACGTTTTCCGTCTGGTGGAATCTATTGGGCGTTCCGTCGATGGGTCTTTTAACATTTATTCAAAGGGGTCCTTTTATGCACCCTTTCTAGCTTAGTCCAGAACACAACGATCCGGAAGAGTATGCAGTGGTATAATCGAGAACCATTTGGTCGCTTCGAATCAAGTGAGTCAACTGTTATAGGATGGTGTTTAGTGAGGGATGGATATGGTTTGAAAAGATATATCGCAGGATCAATGCACCATTATTTAGAAATGGGCTTGCCTTGTTTTGGCTTAATCCGGGACACACATGAATCGAGTGTGGGGGGGGGGTGATAGTAGGGGTGATCGAGGACCTTTCAAGTTGAATTATCAAACATAATATTTATCATACGCATAGATAGTTCGAACTATGTTAGTTACACATATTACTCTCACAATATCCTTGTGATTTCTCTAAAGCAACGACATAGTTTTTTTATATTTTTTATTTGGAATGACTTAGTCATTTTTAGTCTTTTCTTAAGACTAATTTAGTTTTACTGTCCTTAAATTTTTTTATTTCGATTAGCCAAACCAATTGACGAATTAATAATCTGTTTGTTAATACAGTATATTAAACTTGCTAACTTTTCTGAAAAAAATTATAATAACACGAAAAAGGAATCAATATGCAATGAAAATTTTTATTTTAAGCTTAACATTTCCGAAGTTTATTGATCACAATATTATCAATATGGAGGTAAGTTTAACCTATACTGGCCTAAAAATGAGTGGAAATTTAAAGCATTGAGTTGTGTAAATAATAATAAATAAAAAGGACAAAATCAAGATTGATTTATTATTTACACAACAGGAAGTTTTTGATTGTTGTAAGTGCAAAGTATAGCCTATACAAGAAATTAAATGATAATAAAAAAATCTAAGCTTGAAACAATTATGAAATACATACCACACCAATTTTTAAAGCTTTATTTTTGTACGAATTACGGAATGGACTCCTCAATTGTTTAAGTAGAGGTTGTTTTTCCTCGGATGAAGGTTTCCAGTAATGTGATTTCAGTACAAGAGTGAGAGCGACAGTGGGAGGCGGCCCCCGCTGAGTTGTAAGTGCTCCAGCAGTTGTAGAATATTTAGTTGGTAAACACAGCTGCTTTGAGCACGATCTGAGAGTAAACCTAATTTGAGATAACCTTCTTGAATGCCAAAACATGGGCCAATAATCGATGATTCGGATGCAACGACTTCTTAACCAATGTTATTTTTCTTCACTCCTAATCCAGCAGTTTTGCTTATTGACATAGCCAATCAATTTTATTTGAGCCTCTCATCACTGTACAGATTTCTGCCGTGTGATAACTGGTATAAAGTATCATCTGATTTAATACTTTAATACTTTTTAATGAAATGGTGACCATACAAAGTAGGTATTTTAAGCCAAGTATGAATGGGGATGAGTGTAGGATGAGTGGCGCAATTGTGTAGTCTTGTTAGTGACTAAGGCTGACATATTCCTTAGACACAGCTGTTAATTGATAGCCCATACAGCTAATGGCAACTAAGGGACATACAGTTTATATTGGAATCCGAACCACATTTTTGCCTTGGTATATACGAATTGGTCTTATTATCAGTATAGTACTGCGGATAGTCGTGCGGACGTTAATCCACACCAGGGAGTATCGCATCCACAGTGTGCCGGATAGTGATCAAAAACGGCACTTGCTGATTAATGTTCACTCCATCCAGCTGCGGTACTCATATTTCAAACATTTTTTTACAACGCTAAATACCATAACAGTGCCAATAAAATAGATTTACTAAAACGGTAACTAACATCATTTTTATTGTGTTGTTATCATTTTGAAGTGGTTTATATTGGATGTGTAAGAAAACCATTGAACAAATCTCTGGTGATTCAAAATGTCAGTATAGGAGAGTAGCCTAACATGTTCAATAGCAGAGGATAACTATCTAATTTATTGACTGCTGCTTTGTTCTATAAACTTGAGAGTAAATTAAAAACGCAATATGTATTAGGAATTTTTTTCTTTCAGTACATATGTAAATTGAGCACTATTGCGTTTATTTAAGACTGTGCATATGAGTTAGGAGACAGTTAAAATCAACAATCCTTAGTAAGTCAGTTCAAACGTTACGTTATATACTAGAATTGTTTTCAAACATCGGTTTGAAAAGGATTTGAAATTGCAGTGCAAGGGAATTCGTGCAACGTTAATTATTAGAGTATCAAAACTTCTGAAAGGCTAATGAAGTCACTGAGACCCTAACTAATATGCTTATCTCGTAATCAAGCAGGGTATTCAACCTCATACTAGTCTTTGAACAAGGATAACCAAATATTCAGATACTCTTTGTTCTAGCGATGTTCTTGTATAAAAATAGGTAAGATCAATAAAGCTTAAAATACACCAATATATCTTTTCTATGTCACTAAACATAGTTTGGTAAAATAGTTTTCCAAAATGATCAATCTTAATCGAAATGAACAAAGTACTGTACATATTTTTATAATACTACTAGCTGTTGTACCCGTGCTTTGCAACGGAGAGGACACAAAATAGAAACATTTTAATCTTTACATCTGTTGCATATAATAACACATTTCCCAAAGCTTTTAGAAAAAAAAACTTTTATGGCCTTAATAGAAACGTTTAAGTTATGACTTTTAAATCTGGTAAGTAGTGGATACCACCATTTTGGTTTTGATTAATTTTAAATCTAATGATATGATAAAACTGATCAAATCTTCGAATAAAACTTTCACATACATGATTTACGTTCATCTCCCTTGATTACATTTTTTTTCTTAATTTTTTAGATTTTAAATTTCAATTTTGAAGTTGCAAAAATACTAATTAATTATCAAATTTAAATAATTTTTTTATTTCACTCTTCGTCATATTAAATTATAAATCATTCCATCTTCAGTTTCTTTACTCAAAAATCATTAGCAAAACTAAGTCAGCTGCTATAAACTGTGTTGTTCCTTATCAATAGTCTTTTGAAATATTAAAGAAACTGAGACACATAGGTACTATAGGTACTATAAAAAGTTTTAAACAAATAATTTAGCTATAAACACAGCAGACAAAACTAATATGATTATCAAACCATCAAGGACCAAACAATGTAATAGCAAATACAGTATATGTTTCATTGCATCTCTGATTCTACTCTACAAAAATATCAACGAACAACTTAATATACAAACCAGATCTTTTAATCAGTTCAATCGTCCATTGCCTTTACATTTTCACACTTACCATTAAGTAAACACAGTAACAGATATTTCATTGATTTTAGAAACAAAAGAACACTGTGTACAGCTTAGTTTTATGATATTTTCCTTGGTTTAATTTAATTAGTAGTGTGACAAAACAATAATAATAAATGTATCAAATAAAGTAAATGTGAACTGAAAGCTATGTTAAGATAAAATAAGAGTATTTTGTATTACCATTTGATAATTAAATATAGTTACACATGTACAACAGAATTTAGAACACAAAAATCAACGACGTACAATTTAGTTATTGATGATATTCTGCGTGGCCTTGTATTCTTTAGTTTAATTTAAGCATAGGTTTAGCAAAACACAATAACTAAATTTACCTAAATATACATATAAAAAAACAATGTGATGTGAAAGTTATGTTAAGTTAATCTGGCACATGTTAAGCACTTCGAACTTATTTAAAGTAGCTTCCAAATTCATACAAAAAATCTATACATAGTAATTTTCTTACAGTTTCCATGAAAATATATCAATAACATTATTTTCATAAAACTTAAGACACTTTAAAAATCGAAAGCAGAGCATGAGTTGATACAGCAACGCTTTTAGAATATTTTTTTTATTTCTATAATCATTGATATAGTTTTTGAATATACGGTCTTTGATAAATTTTTAGATTAAATAAACCAACCACATAATTGTGTGAAAGAGCCTATTATATTTAATTTCATTGGATCAGCTGTCTTAAATTGTGAAATATGCTATTTGGCAGTTCTTCTTGTTTACATTGAAATGTCAAAGGAATGTCACATCATTGTGTGTATTCTCATCGCAGCCATGGAGACCAATCAATATTTACTTTTAAAATCCTCCCCTCAGAACTTTTAAAGCTAAAAAGGGGCAAAGCCTGTAATGTAAATAGTCTTATAATGGTCCTTGGTATGGTAGCTATATTTTTTTTTAATTTAAGCCTAGTTGGTTCAGTAGTTTTTGCACCTATTAGTAATACCACAGCCACCTCTAATACATGTATTAGAGGTGGCTGTGGTAATACACATACATACAGACACATTATTAGATTTTTATATAATAGTATAGATTTGATTTCACTTGGTTCATTTATGTAGTGTTTAATTATAAAGACATTTCGCTTCTCAGTTTGGCATCATCAGGCGTTGGTTCTTAAACATTATGTACTTTGAATCTTCAACGTTGAAAGTTTTGCGTTTATCCTATAATTTGTTAAAAATCTAATATTTCAAATAAAAATACTAATTCTCAGATTTTTAAACGCATACACTGAAATACAAATTATATGGTTTAATTCATTGACATATCATATTAATATATTTATCAATGCTTATAGTTTGAATAATAAGTCAACAGATTTCATTTGATATAAACTCTTATTTTGTCCTAACATAAAATACCCTACAGATACCCTACATGCTTTAACATTTAAGTGAGGTCAACTGGAATTAAACCCTTTTTATTTAATAGTAAAAATCCAACCCAAGTAGTTAAAAACAGAACAGTAAGTAGAAAAAAGAAGTTAGTTTCATTCTGATATCAAGGCATTTACGCCAATCGAAGTATTGTGGCATAGTCAATGCATGAACTAAGCCTAACCAGTAGGATACATAAAAAAACATCGTCATACTTGTAGTAGATATATTTAGAAACATATCACAACTCATACAACTCGATATATAGATTAGTACTATAACGCAGTTAGCATAAATCTAGTATATCTGTGCATAAAAATAATTAAACATGAAAAGAACGGTTTGTTGGCATTCAAGAAGATTATCTCAAATTAGGTTTACTCTCAGGTCGTGCTCAAAGCAGCTGTGTTTACCAACTAAATATTCTACAACTGCTGGAGCACTTTTCAACTCAGCGGGGGCCGCCTCCCACTGTCGCTCTCACTCTTGTACTGAAATCACATTACTGGAAACGTTCATCCGAGGAAAAAGAACCTCTACGTAAATGTTTGCAGAGTTCGATTAATTTGTTCATATTTAAAATCGTAACGAAATAGGATTTTAAACCCCTACTTTCCATGCAGAAATCAAACAATTCTACACAGAGACTAATTAAATCACAAGACCACTCGATTTATATTTCTTGGTATCGTGTCATCTTGTATGTTAATTTTACATGATTTACTCAACCAAGAGCTTTGCTTAGTCTATGACTTTCATAATTTAAGTTATTCCTAGTGAGCTAGCCCTATACCGTATGTTTATATTAAACATACACACTTATAGGTATTACTAGCTGATGTTAAGAAAAATCAGTTTCATAATCATTGAAATAGATTTAGAATAATGAATCCATCATAAAGTTTGGATGAAAAATAATCCTACCACATAGTTGTTTTGTAACGTATAATTAATTTCTTTGCATCAGCTGTCTGAAATTGTGAAATGAGCATTTGGCAGTTCTGGTTGTTTACATTTAAATTTCAACGCAAAGGTAAACATTGTGAACGTTCTTATGCTTCCATGGAGACCAATTAATATTTAATTTAGAAAATCTCCCCTCAAAAGTTTAGACATCCAAGGGGTGTAGCCCGAAAGGAACTCAGTGAATAGGCCCATGACGTTCCTAGATATGTGGACCATCTTTGTGCTTAATTTTGGCTGTGTCGAATTAGTATGTTAGTCGTGATAGCTGCCCAGATAGACAGACAGACAGACACCACCTTAACTTTATAATAGTATAGATGGATAGATTATCACAGAAATTAAATCACCGTCCATAAGATTCAGTCTGGATCAAGTGAGTATATCTCGACTTAGTTGTAAGATAGCATAATAAAAGTACGTATATTGTATCAACTTATTTCCAATATTATGAAACCTGAAAAATACTTCTTTTGATTTAAATAAATTGAATGAACTTATTTAGCCTTCTTCACAATGTATAATCAAATAAAAATCAAACATTAAAAAAACTAAAACCTATAGTTAATGCTTTTAAAGTACAATAATTATTATTAGTGTATACAAAATGATTGTTCGTTAATCGGATGACATTAAAGGCTTTATTTCCAAGTTCCTCCATTTTTGTGCTAAATATTAAATAAACTTCATTAGACGGTAAAAGTACAAATCTTTATTTTTGTTAATCTCCAGTAAATAATTTGAGCACCTTCTTCAAAGGACTGCAGTACTTCAAGCTGAAATGTACGAACGTTTGCGTTTCAACTCAAGAAGGCGTCGCTAAAAACGTGAGATTACGGCATTACTAGCCTAGTGTTGTTTAAATTTGTTTGCACAAAGTAGTTATAATGCATTCATCACTAGAGGGGTTTGATAAATCACGTTTTGCCCGTGTGATGAACTATATTTTTCGTTACATAAAACATTCTTTTCAATCGAAGCTGGAAAATTAAAATACTTCTCTAGTAAATTTAACATTTTAATACAACTTTCAACTCTATTTTTCTAGTGCATACGAGCAGCTGTTTAGTAAATTTCGTCTATTACGATTGTGTTACTGTATACTATCGATATGTCGAACTATTGACAAGGATGCAACAATAAGCTATAACCGATTGAATCAATCGTTACATAATTTCGAACATGCGATTGCAGATCTTAAAGGGCCAGATTTTATGATAACCCTATCGGAATAGACACGGGACCAATCAAGAATGTTCAAAGAATGCTTCATAAAATTCTTCTTCAGTTGTGGAATTAGTTTCTTCTGGCAGACGGAATTGATATTGCACGTCCGATGACTTAATTACTCCCTAATTTATGGAATCATTTAATGTAACATTTAACAGTGTAATGTGGATTTACATAAGTAGATTGTCTTATATCGATCTAAGACCTAACAATAAGAATTATAAAGTTGCTAAGTAAAATCAGTTGAATGTTTGAAGCAAAGTCACGCATTATGGGTTTTATTTGTGACTAAGCCCACTTATAAAAAAAATTGTAATTGATTGCTATTTTATACTAAGGTTCTTAAGTTATACTATACTTCCTACAAACAAATATATTAGGTACATTTGATTTCAACTTTTATGTAAAACAGTAGTAGATACTTGGTTCATAAAAGTCCATTATTTCAATTTATTCGGATATTTATTATTTGTAATATTAGTTGTATTATTTGATCTAAATTCTTAAATTTTGTGAAATCACTCAATCAAATCAATTTGTACAGACAAAAAAGTAAAATAAGTAAATTTTCGAGAGGTTTAAACTTTATTTTTCTACTGGTGCATCGGGGAGCGAGCTAGTTTAGTGGTTAGAGGGCGGACTTCAGTCCCTAAGGTCCTGGGTTCAAATCCCGCCAAGTCACCAATGGATTTTATCAAAGTGATAATGCCACAACCCCAGGGTCTAGCCTGAAGTAATGTGAAGAACAATCCCAGGCTCGTGCCTAGCGTCCTAGGACAAAAAAAAAACAGGTGCATCCTAGGCTCAGTTGATAGCGCCACGAACTTCGGGCCCAATATTACAAGGCAGCGATGTTGGGGGTTTGGATCCTGGTCACTGTCACTACTTTTTATCAGTACACTCCACCCGTGTACTGTACTGACTCACTTCTTGCTTTGCTGGATACGTTCCATGCATAGACCCGTAGTCTATGTGGACAGGAAAATGCAAGGTTAAAAAAGGCCACCATTTAACAAATATTTTAATAAATACAAGATCTGTAAAGAAAAATAACTGTATTTAGTGAAGTTTTGAAAAAAAAAACACATTATTAGCTCTTTGGACGTTTTACTTGCCAAAATACTTTAACTTCTTTTGGACCTGTATAACTTATATCCTTTGAATGACCTACATAATTGCATATCAAGCAATGCACCACATTTAGCTACATATTTGCTGCATATTCATTACACTAAATATTCAATAAGCTACTACGAATTAATTACATAAGTTTGACAGTATTAGTGACGGATATGTGAGGGGTTTGCGTCAGATTAATTAAGCTTGTTCATCAGAGAAGTAATTAATTACACCTATTTGTTGTGGAAAGTAATTAGAAGTGAAATATTACTTGGAAATATCTCGTTTCATAACATGTCAAAAGTGACTTAAGTGTAATATTATTTAGTTTATTATTTTACTTTGAAAAGGAGAGGAAAAATATTAAAATCTATTAATTAGTTTATAAATTAAATCGACAATAAATTTGTTACAGGTTAAATAACTCGCGTATTTAAATACAATGCAATTATGTCACATATTAAATTTATTTCCTAGCATTTACGTTTCATACACTGCATTACTATTGAAGAAAACATTAGTATTAGTGGAATACGACACTCAAACTTATTGTTTATAATAGAAATGTCTAAAGTATAGCATATTGTGGAACGTTAGATGCAACGCAATGTATTCAACTTTGAGGCCTGTTGGTTGTGTAAAAAATACAGATGAAACCGATATCACTCCGCTATCGGAATAAAAAATTTAAACCACTTACTTTGACTTTTCACTTGGTGGACAAATATATTGACAGAGAAGCATATTTCTGCGAAATTTACCTTTGCAAAACTTATGACAGCTAGCCTGACCAAAGTACTGGTCCGAATTACATGCAGGTTGTACCACAGAAAACAGAAACCATTATATTATATTGCCTGTGGTTGTACCTAAAGAAAGGCTATCGGTCTCATATGTGCAGGTTTTATTTGTTATTTAAGAATATCTATGTTAATTGGGTCAAAAATGGAAATTAAACTTTTCTTATGGAGGTAAACGTGGGACTAATTCTATACATGAATAGACAAGCATGTTTATTCAAACCCATTTATCTCAGCTCCTGTGCATCGCTGGGAATATCTACGCATACTGTTGGAAAGATATTTGCCTGCAGATGTGCAGAATCCCTTTATAAATTAATATAGGCACAAGAATAAGCACAAAAATTAATTAATAAATAAACAAATTTAACATGGGTCTTTTGTGTTGCCATTTTATTGACGAAATAACAACAAAATGTAAACAGAAAAATCCCATGTTTTATTTACAGTGTGAGGTGAAAATAGAGAAGTTTGCACCATACATAATTTTGGTCGACTACTGGACGAGCTCTAGTACGCATGTGATTATATTTTTTCATCTGAAGAATTGTCTTCCAACGAATTACTAAACCGAAAGGAGAATAATAATTGTTCAGACGATTCTCTAGACTCAACATAATATCCAAACAAATTTATCTCCCTCAATATACGTATTAAAACTAGCGGCTAGCGGCTTTTGCTGCAGTATGACTAACACATGTCCATCAACGAGTCTGTGAAAACTACAATTGTCACCGGCTAAAATTAACCTCTACAACCAGTCGAAAGGCCACCATCGGATCGTGGTAATTAGGAAATAAACATTGGTCGAAATGGGCGGCGATTTGGCTGTCGTTGGGGTAGCGACGCTAGCGCTGCAGCGTCGGGCGCGGGAACTGCACAGTTTGGTGCGAGGGTTCAGTGCGGGTTGGTCGATGTTCAGCTAGTGTCATTATAATGCAGCTGGTGAGACTCACACACTGACACGTTGACACACTAACACACATGTAACCTTCACCACAGCCACATGTATTACTTTGTCATTTGAATCGATGAACGTAACCTCAAATCCCATCATTGTTATGCATTGCATGTTTTCACTATTTGTTTGTTATTTTCTTAAAGCAATATGTGTCATATTTTCCACCAGCATTGTACAGCTCCCTTGCACGCTATCCATCACAGCATTGAGCCTTGTTTATGTTCTCAACCAAGACCAGTACGTCACTGCTAACATCGGAAGCGTTTTGTAACGTGTGTTGTGACTCAAACGGTGGTGCTTGAATGTGTTTTTTTTGTGTAGTTTTGAAACAAAAATAACCCTATTTGTACTGTAAAATTATCTGTACACCATAAACTGTCATGTTATGTTTACACTATGGTGTGTGTTTATTTCAAAATTTATTGAGTAATAAAGAACAACTGATTATAATATAAAACATAATTAGTCTGTACAACAAGAGCCAACTGTATAAATGAACCAATAGACGAATATTCAACAAAGGAAATAGCTTTACTATAGTATTATTTCAACAAAGAGTCAATTTAAACTTTATCCAACTGAATTAAGTAGCCCTACTAAACATATGGCTATAAATCCATCATAATAATCACTTGATATTAAAGCACTTTATGCAATGCTTATCTATTTATTTTTGTTTTACTTACTTAATTTTTTTTAATTACTATCTTACGTAAATATGATCGTGTTTATTCTTATTTCAAACAGTTTTTATTTTAGTTTGTCAACAACTTTTATCTTTCCTGGAGTTTTCGTTGCCATAATTTTAGGTAAATAATGTTTGGCCCGCTAATCAATGCAATTTGATAAAGATTATATTTTAAGTGTATCCTATATATTTAGTTTATTTAAACTATCAATTGTCTACAAATAATATTTAACACGTTCTACTCAGATAAGTATACACTGTATAAATTAATCTAAACCAATATTCAAAAGAATAAACAAACTTTTATAAATATATGTACGTAGATGTCGTTAAGTAGTATAGAACCACATTTCTAATCACATTGCTATAAACTCCCAGAGATGATGAGATGGCGTGTTTGGCAAGGATCAATGCTATTGAATGCCTCGGATCTCTAGGTTCGGTCCTCCGTAACACTCAAAGAATGCTTGAGGCCAACACTTCCCATTATATCATTCTTTGCTTTATTCCTTTCAATTTCAAAAGCAGCTGCAATTCATTAAAGTTAGCATACGATACTGTCATAATTCTTTTCAAAGTTTTTGAGCTTATTTCATTCGTGTATTTTTAAGACCTTAGAGAGGAGTAGAGGACATGCATTGTGCTTGGTCGGTTGCTCTGAAGATTATGTTGGTTAATTTTTTTGGTTTAAAATAATCTGTTTACTAAATCTGTAGTATTTCCATTGAACAGTAGGCCTACACTACAAGAAAAAGTTCCTGCCATATTGAAAATGCCTGGAAATATGCTTGAATAATTGTAGTACGTGCGAGTACCTTTTAAAAGGTCAAACAGGGTGCTGAAAAAAGGACACAGATTTCTTTTGGAATATTAAAAACCCATACGATAGTGGTACGGTATGTATTGTTTGCAAATTTAAATTCATTCTAAACCGCTTATTTTACATTTTATTCTAAATAAATTGGAAAATGTTGCTATTAAAATTTTGTAGAAATAAAAAAAGTTAGTGTTTCCTAAGTTACCATAAGATTTTATTTTGTCCATGAATTAATACGATCAATACAATATAATTCCAATCTCAAAATAAATAGGAAAATAAAATAACACATATAATAGTAATAATACTACTAAAAACATTAATAAAATAAAAGGTGCTTGCGTTTTATACTGTACACGAACGAACTGTGACTTAACCGAGTTAAGCATTTGGTATGGTTCCAAATGGTTTAAACCTTCTCAGTGGCGACGATACTCTCTCGTATAGTGCAGCTTCAACATCTAGTGTACCAATTCATAGAAAGCAGTGCAACGATGCAGCACTACTTGAATTTCCCCTATAGTAGCCAAATAATTATTGTGCTGGCCTTCGAATCTGAAGTTTGCTGGTTCGGTTCCAAGTAGGCTGGACCAGTGATATAGCATCAATTCGTTATTGGGATATTTATCAATTAATGATATAAACAAGTCAACGCTTTTAGTAAAAAGACCTAGGTTGGATCGTTCACAAAAAAAAACGTGAAATTGCTGATGTAAAACAAACAACGTAAAATAAAATTAGGGATTCATACGAGAATTAATTTCGTCTCGAACCGCACAGAGCGGAAGTTTAATCTTGGAATTCTAACTTTCTTAAACTAAAAAAACTTAGTTTACCGCAATCAATTAAATAAATTACGACACTTCGTCTTAAAATATGCTCAAAATAACTTAATTAAGATCAAATATATTTACCACCAAAATTTTAATTAATTTGGAACCAAATCATCTGCCACACTCCACCTTATTGACTAGGTATGAAGTTAAATAAGTAATTTCAAAAACAAAACGTTTCTAGTAGTTTTATTGGAGCTTCCACTTGTACAAGGGGAAGAATGCAACTTTGTTCAGCCAGACTTTATTGTAGGAAAGTTTTCGTTGCAACTTTCTTAAAACAAATGAGGATGGCGTTTTGTTTGAGAATTTAAAAGCTGTAACGAGTCGTTATGAAAGAGTTAACAACAATGCCCAGAGCGTTTCTCCTCTTTAACTCGCAACTCAGTGTTATGTTTTTTTAAAAGTAAAGTGATTAATAATTCCATATTAATTATTTTTTTGTTCAAAGACGTTTTTATATTTATGTTTAACACTTTAAATTAACCTCATTGTTTAGCCAACTAGAGTTTTTCTTCACAAGGCCTAGTACGGGCTCAGGTTTGTGTAAAGCGTTGAAACCAAGGTCAGAAAATGAGCAAGGGTTAAACATGAATTTTTAGATCGGTTTTATCATATTTTTTCATACGGTTTACCTATGCTTTGTACAACCATAGACAAAAATAATTAAATATAGACCGTCAGCTGTGCTGCGGTTAACATAGGTTCTGGCGCACAACGCTGGGAGCGCCATGTAGTTAAGGCGTACGCGCTACGTAAACTACACCGGTGTTCCCAGTGGTGTGCGCCAGTACCTATGGTAACCATGGTAACCGCAGCACAGCTGACGGTATCTATTTAATTCTTTTAACCAAATAAGGTTAGGTATTCCCATTATAGGTCACCTGATTTCCAATGAAACGAACAGCTGTTACCGACGTATCCGCACATCTGTCTTTTTTGGTCATAAAAAAAAATTGAGATTCATAAGTTAAGAGTCTGACTCTTCCGAATGTACTGTATATACTATAAACATGTATACATCCGATGAACTAGACTAATGATTGATTGAGATAAAAAATAAATATAAATTAACACCAGTAAATGAAGTAGGAAAATTAAACTAGAACAGATGGATGGTAACTAAGAGAAAGTGAAAATTAGCCATTTTTCCCTCGCCACCAGATGTACATCGAACAGCTGTTTCATATATTGGAATTACAGAAAATTATTCTCTTGGTTGAAAGTGAAAAGGTGTTAGGCAAGAATCTCAGTTTGCAGCTCGGGTGCACAGTTTCCATGTAATTAATAGCAACATCTATAACTCAGTGTAACCTACCCTAAGCGCTTGACACTTTCCTGACGGCGTTTCATACGTGAAACCCCCGCGGTTAAGATTAAGTCTCCTGGTTCCTCTTGTGTCAAATATTTTTATTTCTGAATTTATGCTAATGAATTGAGCTTTGTTTTTTTTTGAATTTATTTATTTCAGTAAAAAAAAATAATGGATCTGTAAAATTTAGTTTGTTTAATGTTTGTGTATGAATTGTTGAGATGAAAGCACTATTACCTTTGATTAATCCAATGCTGTACTCAATAACATTTTCTATGGCCTTATGTGTATGAATATTAAATAAATCGACTTAAATTTGTTTAGCATGCAGGTTTACTGCGGTCGGGTTTTTTTCTATACTAACAACGCTAAGTGATCGCGTTAACCGGTGAACAAACAAAAGAAACTTTACGAGCCTTTGTTATCGCGAACTTTGCATGTTGTCGATATTTCCCTCCACATTGTAAACACATGGATCTAGAACGTTTTAGTTTCACAACTACCCCATCTATACGTTGCTACTACCCTACAATTCAACGCCTATTCAAAACCCATTATATTTGGCAAGCTTTGAGACTAATAGCTCTGTACACATATCCACACACACATACAGACACACAAACACAATTTTTAAAAGCAATTTTTGGGTTCGGAGGGACCACAAACAAATAAACCCACCAAAACCCAAAATTAAAGATTTTACAGAAAACTATACTTTCCCCATTTATTATGTCTAGAGGAAGAAGTAAATGTATTTAGTTAAGGTATGATATATATTTCATATTGTATATTTCTTATATGAAATATATTTTTCTTCACACTAGGATGTTTTTAGCTGTTTTACATACGTTAATTGGTGGCTGAAAGTTACATTTTGCTGGCCATGCCAGCTGTCATCGTCATTTGGAGACCGAGCAGGTTTTTACATCCCTAGGGCCGCAAAATCAGCTGTCCGCTTACTTTCTTAAAACATGATTGCATATTAAATACACAATCAATATCCATAGCATTGCAATAGAATCGTTTTATTGTGAAAAATAGCGTTCGTACCACCATTGACTATATAACACTACGGTATGTATTGTTTGCAAAATTCATTTTAAAGCACTTATTTTATATTTTATTCTAAAAAATTGGAAAATTGTGCTATAAAAATTTTGTAGAAATAAAAAAAGATAGTGTTTGCTAAGTTACCATAAGATTTTATTTTTTTCCATGAATACAAACAATACAATTTAATTCCAATTTCAAAATAAATAGGAAAATAAAAGGAACACATATTACAAATAGTAATAATACTACTAAAAATATTATTAAAATAAAAGGTGATTGCGTTGTATACTACGAACAAACAGGGACTTAACAGAGTTAAGCGTTTGGTATGGTTCCAAATGGAATGGTAGTGTTATATAGTCAATGGTACCACGTACCTAAATGGTTTTGCAGCTCTCGATCGTTTTAATTTCTTGACTTCGTCTCGACTAAAACTATCTTGAGTCAGCACAACCTAATTTTCGGCCCTAGGTACGAAATATTATACTAGTTACTCCAGTATAGCGATAACGATATTTTGGTTGTATGCAATTCAGTTAAGTATGGTCCAAATTAGGCTTTAGAATTGCCGTTCGGAAAAATTTCCCCGAAAATTTATCGTGGGGCAGTAAATTTTTTCTGATCACTGAAACAGCCTTGGAAGGACCGTTCAAACATTAAGTGTCAAGTTAGAAATATAAATAACTGTCAACAAATTAATATAAATTATAAAACTTGACGTTATTCATTGAATAAATTGGAGTTTCAATTGAAATAATAATATGTTTGTAAAATAAAATTCTATTATATATCTGAAATATTGATTTATGGTTAGCTATCCGTTTAGGACTATGGTAGCCATCTATTGGTATATGCTTATGGAATAGGGAAATTAATTAATTTTCTGATAAAAATAAAGTTACGGTTCCATTCTTACCTGACCAACTTCACTTGCAGGAATTAAAGGTTATCTAACACATTTTACCCAATATAGTCATAGAATGTTAAATCAAATAGGTCATTCCATCTATTCAACACCTACATGAATACATTGCTTCTTTGACTGCTCGTATTACAAGTTTCAACAAGTTAGCGTGTTGTAGCGTTGGACTGTAATTCCCAGTGTCTTTACAGTCTATTTCCTCTCACTTAGTGGTAACAGCTGATGTAATCTCCATCGTTCTCCAGACTGACCAAACGGAAATTGAATAACTACCGTGTGTGAAACACTGCATAGTCATGTGTTTTGTGTTACTTGGTGATTCGTGTGTGTTTAACTATCTTTATTGTTCCAGTTTGTTTTTTATGTTTTGGATTTTGTTTAATTAAGAATGTTTACATGGTTGGTACTTCAATCCGCGTTGGTTTTTTATGGAAACGTATTAGATTTGTTAGTATATTTATACCCTATTGCCATAAAAGAGGAATACTTACTGAATCCAAATGTTGACAAATATTATTAGTGTGATATAATTGTATACTAGAGGTTGTCCAGTGGTCGAAAACTCGACCAAAAATATGTAATGTACAGACTTCATGTGATTGGAATTTCTTCCATTTGTTTTGATTTCCTGTTTATATTGCGTTGTTATTTCGTCACCAGGCAACCCATAAAGTCCATGTATTTTTTTATTTTAAGTTAATTTTTTGTGCATATTTTTGAGCTTATCTACATATTAATAGGCAAGCATGTTTCTTTAAAACCTTTTTTTTCAGCTCGTGTGTATCGTAGGAAAAATCTACGCATACCGTTAGAAAACTATTTTCCTGTAGGTGTGCAGAATCCCTTTATAAATTTAAATAGGCTCAAAGATAAGCACAAAAAATGAGTTTAAAAATTTGAAAAAATTAACATGGATCTTATGCGTTGCTATGCTGGTTACGAAATAACAACGAAATATAAACAGAAAATCAAAACAAATGGAGGAAACTCCAATCACATGTTTTATTTACAGTGTGGGGTGAAAATAGATAAGTGAGTACATTACATATTTTTGGTCGAGTTTCGACCACTGGACGACCTCTCGTTTTAATTAATGAAGGGATCCTGCACATCTAAAGGAAAATATCTTCCCAACATTATGCGTAGATTTCCCCCGAGATGCACACGAGCTGAGAAAAATCTTGCTTATATAAAAAACAAATGTGAGAATGAAGGTAAATAAATTAACAAAAACTTCGATTCTGGCGATGGTTGCAGGATTTTTGCTAGTATCTAAGTAAAAAGACTTAATACTTAATGCTTAATATTTGCCAGCAAAATGCCTAGTTGAAGAATATAGTGTTAAACTAAACCAAAGAGTTAAACTCAATGTCCAATAACCTCAATGGTTATTGATCTATTTATATGAAACACAGTTTCCACATGAAAGATATAATAGCGAAGGTTTAATTAGCCAATATGCACCTACAAATTACTGTATAACGAGTACAAATTGGTTATATTAAATAGATAAGTATATTATGAAATTATTATAGAACCACCAGTAAGACGAAATCAACGACGTTCTATTTTTAAAATATATTTTATTAAACAAGTATGGTTGTGGAATTCTATAGGCAGAAAAGTAAAAACTAAACTTGTTTTGATTAAACAACGATTATTTTTCAGAATCGTGCTTTATGTCAGAATTACTGTAACGTCGAAAACAACTAAACTGTTACAACACACAGCTATGCAAATTTTTCATATACATATAATAAGTCCACAACATATTATACCTGACTGGTCGTAAGTCAACTGCTAAACGTTAATTGTGTGACCTCACTACGCACACAAACACAGTTTGACGTTGGACTTGAATATTTGACTGTTGCGTGTGTATTTTGGAGGCAAATCGTGAGTTTACCTGCTGAGTCAGCTGATTTTGAGTTTAACTGCTGAGTCAGCTGATTTTGAGTTTAACTGCTGAGTCAGCTGATTTTGAGTTTAACTGCTGAGTCAGCTGATTTTGAGTTTAACTGCTGAGTCAGCTGATTTTGAGTTTAACTGCTGAGTCAGCTGATTTTGTTTGACTGAATAATTAATTTATAATTTTCAGCAGCAGTGAAATAGCCTATGAAGTATGAAATGAAAAATATTGGTATTTTTGAAGTTGTTAGACAAGTAATATTTCCAAATGTTATTGCAACTTTTTCCAAACTTGTTAAGTTTTGCTTATCCATGATAATGAAAATTAACAGTGTGTAGTATTAAATCATATTCTCAGCTGTCTGAATGAAACGTCAATTGAGGAATTTCGAATAATTTTTTTAGATCTAACATTGTTTCTGAAGACAATCAGTGATTTTGGTTAAAGGAATAATGGAAACATATTAAGTCCTGGACCTAGGTCGTATCGATAAGTAATAATCCTTTTCTCTATAGACGAATTTTTCAAAACAAAATAAAATGTAATCATAACACTTAATGCACGAGTTTTTTGTATTGTTTGTACTGTTGACTATCGACAATCTCAAGATAGTTTTTATTTATATATATAGCAATACACTCTTTAAGTTTTAAGTGTTTATTTCTTAGACTACCAATTTACATATAAATATTTCATTATAAACTCGGTCCAAACTTTTGCAAATGCATTCTAAAGGAAAGCATTTCAGCAACGAAATCCTGATTTAATGGCTCTCTTTCCGTATAATGCGGATATAATTCAAAGTTTTATACAAATTTCACATTTTGACTGAAATTGCATTTCAGCGAGCTAACCAAGTAGCAAATTTACTTCAATGGTTCAGTATTTATGGTAAGATATTTATAAAACCCAAATACACTTGTATGCACAATGGATTGGAGATACATTCTGTTTGAGGACATGTTGTAAATTATTTTACCGTGCAAAATTAGTGAGTCAAAATTGTTTAACAGCCTACTTGTGTAGAAACTTCTTTTATATTTTGGGCAATTCTAAATTTAATTTGTGAACAAGCCGAGAAGCGCTGTCACTTCTGACAGCATGGCACATTATGAGTTGGCATCTTGCCTTTATTTTGCCTCCGTTACACCTCTATTGGCTTTTTGCCTACTAAGTTTTCATTAAATCAATAGACAAAAATTGACTACTTTAATTGGACAAACGTTTAAATATTAAAAAATTGCCTGTGATTTGCAATTATTATACAAATTTGCTTTTGAAATTAAATAAATGCATATTTGTCCTGAGAAAATCGTGAAAACTGGTAGGGATAGCATTTTCTTTGTTGAGAAATTTCTGAAATTTTTTCCCGTTTATTTGTCTATTTTTCGTAAGAACTATATAGTTTATTTAATTTGTTTTGTTTTGTTGTTATCTAATTCGTAAAATCATCTATCTATACAAAAGTTATTACAATTCACATACTTAAATTTGTTTCTATCGCTTTTAACTTACTATACTTTATGGTGATTACAAATATTACAGTAGTTTAAAACTTTGTCTAAACTTGCTAGAAAACGTTATTTACTGAATTAACTTTATATATTTAACGCAAATTTTTTAAGAAAATTCACCTTTTTACAAACAAGTGCTAGTAAAAGTATTTTCAAAAAGCTCTTTTACTTCAATAATTGAAAGTGACTTGATGGTTTTAATTAGTTTAGTATTCGTATGAACATGTGTTAAAATTTGTTAATATTAAATTTAAAGAGTCCATAAAAATTCGTATTGAATTTTGTAATTACTATTCTGTATATCTCTACTGTCAAAGTTTTAATTGGGTTCCCAAATAATTTTCAGTAAAAAATGTTAAAATAAGAAAAACTGGTTATAAATAAATAATTTATTGTTTATACATACAACGTGGGCTCAGTAGTGTTCTTCATGTCCAGAGGATTCATGGTGACTGAAACTCTCATGCTTGGGCTCGTGGACGTAGACAGGCACCTTGACTGGGTAAGGCACGGGCTTCTCTACAGGCACGGGTACCTTCTTCTCGACGATGACGGGGTAAGGCTTGGGCACAGGCACGGGGTAAGGCTTCTCTACAGGTACTTTGACGGGGTAAGGCACCTTCTTCTCCACGGGGTAAGGCACGTGCTTGATCACCGGGACATGCACCGGGTACGGCCGATCTACCGGGACCTTCACAGGGTACGGGACATGCTTCTCCACCGGATAGGGAACCTTTTTCTCCACGACCACGGGGTAAGGCTTTGGGACATGCACGGGGTAAGGTCGGTCAACTGGAACTTTAACAGGAACCGGAACTTTCTTGTAGACCGGGTAAGGTTGAGGGACGTACTCCTTAACAGGGTAGGGTACGCGCTTCTCGACAGTGACGGGGTAGGGTTTGGGGATATGTACGGGATAGGGTCTGTCCACCGGGACTTTCACAGGGTAGGGAACTTTCTTCTCGACGGTAACCGGGTAAGGTACAGGTACTTCTTTGGTGATGGTGATCGTCTTCACGTGGTGATCTCCATGGCTGTAGCCTCCGTAGCTTCCTCCGAAGTCGTACAGTCCTCTCTTCTCCGGCTGCTTCTTGTCTTCTATCTTCTCTTCTTTAGCTGCAGACTTCTCATCCGTCTTCTCCTCCCCCGCTGCCAGCGCTGCCAGTAGCACCACACAGAACAGTACCTTCATCGTTGATGTCCTCAGGCACTCTGTTACCCGGTTATCCTGGACGGTCTATATACTTCCATCTCGCTGGCGTGTGTGACTGCTACATCCTCAGGTGATGTAAGGTGTTTAATTACTCTGGTAGTGTTATGCTGCGATTACGACAGCGAGTCAACGACTCTACATCCGTACTACTCACTGCATGTGTCCAAGTACAGCTTGTTAAATCTGTAACACGTTTAAAGTAGACATTGTATAGTTCTATTATTGACATTATATTACCAAATAGGACGAGGGAATATAATCCAAATATAAATGATGGGTATAGTTAATAGACGCCTTGTGTAGCTTCGTTACTTAAAACCATTTCTTTAGAAAGCAACATTTTCATACAATACAAAATTCATACAAAAGTTAGTTAACTTTTAAGAGTACATACATTTACAAATTGGCTTACTTGCTATATTTACATTAACTTGTAAGGTGATCGTACAGTACCGTTTGTAGTTGTACACTTACCACATTTTTGTGTCTCTTGATTTCTTATTGACAAAAAAATTCATTTTCTCCTATGAATTGAAAGGTAAGATTAATATTTAATCTTAAAAATGAATTTTTTTGATCAATTAATCAAATATTTCGTGTACTGCCTTACCACAAATTCAAAAATTATTTACTAGCTGGCAGGATTTAGCTGAATAGCATTAAACACGTTAATTGTCAAATAGTAAACAACTAAGTTTATTTCCCATTAGGTTATTTAACATAAACAAATTAGGACGAAATATTTAGCAGTTTAAATGACCGATGCATAAGAAGGCATATGTTTGTTGTTGTATAGTTGATATATTTATCAGTTCCACGATAAAGAAAATAAAATTTTATACTTACAACCCTTAAAACCCTCCCTTTTAAATCTATTAAATAAAAACAGTATATTTAGCAAACGTTAAGTGCATTTATTGTCCAAATAACGTTGAACTGCTACGGCAGCTGGTGTTAATGGCTCAGAACTGTCCCTAACTGTACAATATCTTTGGCATACAAATTGAAACTTTCGTTTGCAAAGGAGGATAACTCGTTTCTAAAGTCTGTCAAAATAAAAATAATAAAAAGGTAGGCCTATTGTAATAAAATACTCGTGTTTCTTTAGTAATAATGTGTCTATGTTAGGAATTTAACTTATAAGATTTGTTATCTTATTTAGTATAAATCATTTGTTTTTCAATCTCTACTACTGTAACAGCTTGTGACAATCAATTATTGAGCCAGTTCCTAATACATTTACTACATATTTCCCTATTCAATACTGTTCCCATAATATTTCAAAACTGATGAATAACTGTTTAGCTTGATGGCCAAAGAGATTTGCTATGAACATTGTGGATAAACACAACGTTTACACATTGCAACTGATATGTTAACGTGTTATGTTAACCTCAAAAAAGTAACTCATGCGATTCTTTCTGATACTTTGAACGAAACACAAGACGTATCACTTGGTTAAAGTTCAGAAACAAAGTTGTCTGTTGGATTGCAAAACTTTGTTGAAGACTGCACTTGTTATTTATCACCATGCAGAGTTTTGACAGGAAGAGGAAGAAACTTCTTAGTAATATTATTTACTCTAATATAATATTTACCTTTACTTTAAATACTTGTAACTTAGTAAATTTAGATTAGGTGTATATTTAGGGGATGTTTGATAAAAAATAGAACAAGAATATTTACTGCCATTGACCAAGTAGTTACATAGGAACGGGCATTGTCATGTTACGTTAAAATACATATTATAATAACAGATTCTATGATGTAATTAAAAATTAATAAATGTAATTAAAAAATGTCAGTACAAATACAGTCCTAAGGAAGAGCGTATGAACGAATCGAACAAAGAGAGGGGCGAATTTCATTTCTGTAGCATTTTCAAAACTAATTTTACAAAATCTTTACATTAGTCATAATATGTTTAACCTAATTAAATGCACTTGGTTCTCCAATACTGAAACTTAGTTGAAAAATAACTGTTATGCAAGGTTTTCCGGAACTCTCTAATCAGTAATCATCTTTTATGTATTTGTTTTTTGCGTCCAAAAAATATTTTATGATATAAATGTGTGGGGAAAGCGCATAGTTGTCTGCCTATGTGAGTTTTATTAATTTAAGTTAATTTTGAAAACCAGAAACTAAACATGGTTACGAAGAGTGACAATGAAGAAGTACCTATGTATATGTATATCTGGCTTTTGCAGTTTTTAAACGGTTTCATTTTCAAATTTCATTCAACTCTATCTAAATTGAACGCTACAAGGCTGCCATTTTTAACTGTACGTAAAGAAATTTGCGAATCTTTAATTGTACGTAATGTGATTAAGTTTTGATTATCTCAAATTTATCTTCATTACTAATCATTTAATTAGAGGGATTTCCTTAACAACGTTTACATTTCAAAGTATAAATACTAATAAAACTAGCTGTTACCCACGGGCTTAACCCCGTTTGACTTCATAAGTATTAAAAATTATTGATAATATAAGTATATAAAATTATTGATTGGTTAAGTTAAGGTGAAATAAACAAAACAAAATGCAGTTATACAAACAAATAAGTACAGCTGAGGTATTTTTAACATTAGGTATATGGAAAGTTCCCTTTAGAAAGGAATTGGGACCTTAAAGGGCAATTTATGAAATAATGGATAGTTTTGCGCATGTTTTCTCGTCATGACGAACATTTTAAGTGTATGGTTTATGGGGGTGTGACTTGTAGTTTTCTCAAAAGTTCATGGGTATTTTGGACTGTATATATAGATAGAAGTTTATATCAACACTCGTGTTCCAACAACAAAATCTCATTGGCGTATTATTTAAGTAGGCCCAATTGGCCAGTATTGTTCATACAATAATTAATTGACAGGAAGGGAGAAAGCTTTGGTCTGCTGTTGGCCATTTGTGGGTCAGACTTGGATCGATCTCTACTCGTCACGCACACGCAGAAATACACAAACACACACTCACACACATACTCGATCGTTCTATGTCACGATAATGTGATTTACTACTACTGGGGAGCAGAATATTACTTTCAGTGTTTTGCTATTTGTCAAATAAATCTATTTCTACCTAAATATTTTACAACATAACTTTTTTTAGGTATTTTTGCGATCAATACTTCCTGTAGGCTAAATATTTTACGGACAAATTTAATTTCCTACATTCAAACTTCTTCTTCTTCTTCGTGACATTCCAATCCAGTGAGCTGAAATCCCACTGGACTGAGGCTGATTTAGGACTTCGTCCTATATTTCTACTAACCGTATGCTTGTACCTTGGTGATATCTCGTGTGTATTAATAATTTCCTGGAGCAGGTACAGGTTTGTTATGACACTGACTGCACCTGGCGGGAAGGCGGGAAGGAAGTTTGTCATAACATCCCCGTTACGCGTGAGGGCGCGCGCATCTGCACTTCTGGCGGCAAAGTTCCGCACGCTTTCGCGCCAGAAGTGCAGACTGCAGACATGTAGGTCGTCAGTCGTGTTAGAGGCGTGTAACACGTAACACTTACAACACCTTGTGTTTGCAACATTGTGTGATTAGACCAGGCAGTGGCGTTGCTTGGTTAAATTCCAGGGGGGGGAGAAGCCTCAAATTTCCCAACTGCTTAACATAGATTTCCCAACTATTTTTTTTTTATAAATCAATTTCTGTACTATTTTTAAAAATCTACAAATTATTATACTACACTGCAGTCACACTCAATTCAGTATTTATAAACTTGCATTAACAAAACATAGCTAGTTTTACATATATACAAAATTACTCAATTTCTAAAACTTCTCCCAATTCATAATGAAATTTAATACTTCAAAAAACTTGAACAAGTAATGTTTCAAATCCAAAAAACTTTACAAACCATTGTGGTAGCAGACGTAGCAGTGTAAAATTTTAGGGATATAAAATAAGCCTAGTACAAATTAGTATTGAAAAAATATTTTATTACAAAATAATGAAATTAAAATACTTTTAGAAGTTAAGATCAACATTTTAACTTTCGTAAAACTTACAACTAGGGTAGGCCTAAACAAGTTTGTAATGTGAAATATTAATATCAGTGTTGTGAATAATATTATTCTAGTCTAGAAAAGAATAAACCTAAAATAAGACTTGTATAAAATAAAAACGTCCTACTTGGTTGATAATAAACTTATACATACAATAAAAATGTTAACCTTCATCTTCATCAAACTAGAATTTAGACAAAAATCAAACTTAGAGTGAAAGTCAAACATCAAATTTTTTTTTAATATTCAGATATTATGAAAATGGCTGCAGTGTATATAGTTGAAGTACTAACTTATTTATTTAATCTTTGTATTGTTGAGGGTATATATCCTGATTGTTTAAAATGTGTTAAAGTAATTCCTGTACATAAAACCGGTGATAGATTAGATTTAAATAACTATAGACCCATCAGTATTATTCCTGTTATTAGTAAAGTTTTTGAAAGTTTGATAAATGACCAAGTTGTATCGTATTTTGAAGGAAATGATCTATTTAATTTTAGTCAATTTGGTTTTAGAGCAAATAGAGGAACTAAAGATGCAGTTCAGAATCTAATTTCTTACTGTTTAGATGAGTTAGAAATGCAAAATAATGTTTCGTTGAAATTTTATGATATGAAAAAAGCTTTTGACACTGTGTCCCATGATCTACTACTACAAAAACTTGCCTTTTATAAGTTTGAAGAAAATACTTTAAAATTTTTTGAATCATATCTGTATAAAAGATATCAAAGTGTTTATTGCAATGGTGTTTTTTCTGATTATAAAGAGGTGTTACATGGTGTCCCACAGGGCTCAATTTTGGGCCCAGTATGCTTCATCATTTACATTAATGATTTGCCTAAAAATATTCTAAACCTCAATGTTAAGCCTTATCTTTTTGCAGATGATTTAGCAATACAAATTCAAAGTGAGAATTTGCTAAATTCAACAGTGATGGCATACAAAGCAGATAGCTTAATCGAAGACTGGTGTAAGGCCAATAAATTGTTTTTAAATGTAGAAAAAACTCAAGATTTATGTATTAGTTTTAATAATAGGTATAATAAAAATTGTGTAAAATTTTTAGGTGTTTTTATAGAATCTAACTTAAAGTGGAAAGTTCACATTGATTATACAGCTAAAAAACTTAACAAGGGAATATTTATAATAAACATGCTTAAGAACAGTGTAGATTTTAATACCTTGAAATGCATTTACTATGCACATATACATTCCCATCTAAGTTATGGAACAATTGTATGGGGAGGTAGTAATTATAAAAAAAAACTTTTGTCATTGCAAAAACGAGCAATAAAAATCATGTACAATGTTGATTTTAGAACACACTGTAAACCATTATTTAGGGAGGCTAATATTTTAACTTTACAAGCAATGTATATTTTAGACTGCCTTGTGTTTGCAAAAAATAGTTTTAGTAAAACAGACACACATGAAAATGTACACAGTTACAACACACGAAACCGCTGCAATTTTATATCTAGACAGTGTCGATACAGCACCACAGCTACTAGTTTTATTGAAAAATCCAAACAGTATTATAATATGTTACCTAATAGAATAAGATGTTTTAATTGTTTTAAATTTAAAATAGTACTTAAAAACTACCTGTTAAACCTGTGTCCATATAGAGAAGTAGACTTTATAAACGATGTTAAATTAAACCTTAGTTAAAACCTTTAGTTCTAAGACATTTCCTTGACTGTGCCATGCATGTAAACCAGTGTAACGGCAATAAAGCATTCTTATTCTTATTCTATTCTTATTCTAGGTTATGTTTTGTCCACGTAGATCTGTTTCAGAGTGATTAGTTGATTCATTTGTGTAAATCCTTAATTAGGAATGATAAATAACTTGTGTAGATTTTTTAAATATATTCAGAGAATAAATATTTCATTTAGGCTATTAAAAAATAAGAGTTTTAAAGGTAGGCCTAATCGATACACAAAACCTATCTTTAATGTTATTTTAATCTGCTTATTAGCAAGTACTCCGGTCAGTTAGCCTGCTCCAAATACCACAAAAAAGGTATAAAATATATTTCATGTGACTGACGTGAAAAATATTTTTGAATTTCTTGTTAACATTAACAAACAACATAATTGAACTGAAGAGCTACAATCGCTTGCAATTTCAAAATTCAAACTCGCAGTCTCGCAGACGAATCATTCAGAATCATCAACACAGAACAGGATCAAGGTAGCCAACATACGTCCAATAAGGAATAAAATTTCTCGTAAACGAAATTCCAACAAGCTATACCACTAATTGATTATTGATTTCTTAAAATAAGGCGTGTTTAGCCATGGTTTACCCTTGTTTAATCAAAGTTAAATGAAATCAAAGAAGCGTCAAGTTTATTTGTCCAAATCAAAGACATTTTTATCTTTGATGGATTTCCTTTCGCAAATATTTAAATTTTGTTTAGTTTAAAAATATATTTTTCTTGTATCTGACTTCCCAACTGTCCCAACTCGTGGCAAGGAAATTCCCAACTTTTCTCTTTCCCAGATTCTAGGGGGGGAGGCTCCCCCCCCTACCCCCCCCCAAGGCGACGCCCCTGAGACCAGGATAAAATGTATATAATTAGTTTATTTTGTGCCTAGAATATTTTAAAAAGAAAATCCTAGTTTGTCTTGTTCTTTGTGACCTATATGTAATGTAACATTATGATTAATTAATTTCAACTAATTAATTTTATAATCTGTGTTGCTAAGATGTTTTGTATTGGGTAGTTTCATTTTTAAGTTAAACATCATGTTGTTGTGGCTTATTCATTACTGTAATTGTCACGAGTTATTATAAACACAACCATAGTGGCGATGAAGAGTATTAGCAGCATGAATTCATATTTTATTTTAAAATGAAACCTTAGGTTCTAGTGAAAACTAGGATCATCATTATTTATATTTAATCTTTCGGTTAAGCACCTTAACTTATCGGATTCTATTCTGGCAGAAAATATAAATAATGAGCAGTTTTATCCCTATTAACACGTCTCATGAAAAACTATTTTGTATAGAAAAATTCCTCATAAAAATCTAACGATACTAAATTGTCAGATGATTAATGTATACAGTGACACAAAAATATACGTCTTTAACAAAATGGACAACCACAGAGTAATATTCAACTTTTATAAATTAAGTCCAAGGGCCGTAAGACTAAAGAATTAGAAATAAAAACTAGAATTTTGAAAAACGACTAATTGTGGTTTCATTTATGAATTTCACTTAACTTTCTCAAAGGTTTCATGTTGCTAGAGCAACTATCAGAGTATATAAAACGCCAGCCATAAATTTCCCAACAGTAGCTTTTAACAGTTGTTCATGCACTATGTTGTTTCGTTTGGAAACAGTCCCAGGTTATCCCTCATTCTATTTTCGGATATCCCGATGTCAATTCATAAAACTATAATGATGTAAACATTATCTTATACTCTCTAACATTTATCGTACCTGGATAAATTCCCACAAAATATTTTATTAATTGCATTTCTTTCAGTTCACTGTTAAATGTCTAGAAAATTTGGCTCGATATAATTTATTATTTAAATGGACAAGTGCAGGACGATGTACTGATTTGGCACGATTTTCAGTTGTTTGAAGTATATCAACCTTAACGTACCTAGACAACAATCATTTGGCATTTTACCACTTTAATCTACCACGAATTTCTTTATTAGTCACCTCTCTCGAAACTGTTGCATATTCCTAATATTCTGGGTCTAGGATGAGGATCGAACTCGCTGAATATTGAACCAGCCCTTAGGTTTACTGAGGTAGCATGAAGAATTAAGTAATACTTAGTTGTAGCTGAATTCATTATAACAACAACAAGTATGTCATGGTACGTAGGGCTTTTTGCTAATAATTATTTTGGAATGGATTAATTCAAACGTAAATTAATTAAATTTTGAGGTTGAAATAGTTATTTGTGCAGCTAATAAGCAAAGTGAGCAATTGAATCACTCGAGAGAAATCCTTACAATGTAGGAATAGTTTCTCGAGTGAGGCAATTGTACTTTGCACTCGAGTTGCACATTATATTTTTCCTACAGTTACCATAAAACAAATAAATTGGTGAAGAAACGTAACATTTTTTACACAGAAGTGAACTTTTAATATAACATTTAATGTGAAGTGACTAAGTGACAAATACAACAGTACAACAGCTGACCAGCTGATTTACAGCCAGTGCTGCCAACGTATTTCGCGCGCATACGACCTTGTCTGCATGTTACGCGCTCACTATTTCGTGCCTTCACGTTGCAAATCTGGAGTGAGACAAAGTAACATTGTCTCACTGATGAGCGAATTGGCCACTTTGCTTTCTCAAATCAGTGAGAGAACATGTACATTGTTAGGTAACTGTAGGAAAAGGAAATTCCCTACTTGAGTTTTATTTGCCTTGAAGGATTTTTGGGAAAGTAAAATATTCGTTTTTAAATAACTAATTACTGAAACAATCCCAAATTTCCTCTGATATGTTGTTAGACAAGTTTGCAATATACAGCATAGCAAATGCAAATTTTTCTGTTGTGTACTAGGCCTAGTACTATATATTTTATTCAAACTACATAGAAAATACAGCTACACATACTACACAGCTGTGTTTACGTTATAGCGTAAGTATTTCATAATAGTCTAATCGTAAATAATAAAATGTAAATAAATAGCATATAACATGGAATCAGCGAGCAGGAAATTATAATGGCTTTTATAATAATAATGTAAGTTGGGGGCCAAAGCGATGGCCTTTGTGACAACCTTACCTCAATAGTAATGTTTTGTAAAATAATTGAGATGTTTATTTCTGACTTCAAAATTAGGCTACAGCAAAGTATTTATTTTAAAAACCTTTCATATACATACTATGCACGTACTTACAGAGAAATATAAGCAATGAAACAAACATTTTAATTTTTACCTTGATCGTGATTCCAGTAGCAATAATGAATGCTAATAACGGAGCGTACGGATTATCTAAAAAGCTTTTAGCCTGATGACCTTTTCAAGTGAGAATTGTGGATTAAAATGAGCCTGCAAATGTGGGTAAATCCTTAAAATTAAAGAATAAACTACAGCCCTCACGTTTTAGAATATCCTTCTTTATGTTTTGAGTAGTATTTTATTATAATAAAATCATACTGTATTATTACTAAAAGTATACAAGAATATTTGAAATTTTAAATCCTTCGGATTGATACAGTTCCTGATTAAATTAAATAATCCAATTTGATAAAAAAAAACATCAACATTCTTTGACTGTGACTTGATAAAAAGGTTAGTTAGTTTTACTCTATATAATACAATTTCTTTATTATTTACGCCATTGTTGTATACCTACTTGAGAACCATACTTCTCTCTATACTTTAAACAACAATAAAAGATTAACTTGCTACAGTACACTGTCCATAAACAAATACAATGGCAATCTAAAATGTTGAAGCTACAATTAAAAGATTTTAACTTTTAAACTGTTCAGACAGCTCAGGAAAATAAATCAATACATTTACGTCGCCTGTCGCCTCGACCTACGACAATTCTCCTTGTATTGGACAAAGTTGGCTGTTCACTAGATCATTCTAGCGGTGAAACACTGAACTGGTGTGATCAATACATGGCCGTTGTAGTTGACGTAGTTGCCGCTAGAATGTGCAAGTGTTCATTTATTCTACCTGAATATTGCAGGTGTCATGATCATTGTTTTATTTAGGTTTAATATAGTTCCAAGGCCTAGGATAGAGATAAAATTAAAATCGGAGTTCATTCTCTGTAGTGCTAAATTATTTTATTTCCCCTTTAGTACCTACATGATAATTGGTTACCTCATGGTATAACAAACAGTTAGTCACTAAAGACGAATTAATGTTATTTTATTTTGTTGCTTTAATAAAATGACGAGGATTCAATGACATTCGAGTAGCTAAGAAACCTAGTACTGTATTTAGAGATCTTCAGCAAACCTCCTACTCGAGATACCAGTATACAACTGTGCGTCCACACATTTTAACTAAAAATAAATTTAATGTTTATAAAATTTAGTGTTTTTTGCCCTGTTAAAAAGATTATTGGATATTTTCCTTCACATTATTATTGTTTTTTCTGCCTATAGCTTAACAGAGTTTATTTGTTCATTAAAGATTAAGGGGCTTTATTGAAATACCAAACAACCGGATACTCTTTCAATATCAATGATCGCGTCAAAATAAGCTGTACAAAATTTTTTGTTCTTTTTATGGTACAAGATTATATTTTATTTATGTTTACTAGAAAATGCCACGTACTCTTTGCATGTGTACATCATATTAGGAAATATATATATTCTTCATAGCTTGTGGGGATTTTATGTTTATACATAAAATTATAACTTCTAAAAGTCCATGATATGACTCTTTTTTGATAAACTAGTAGACATATCTCTAAAATAAGTTGTCATTACGCAATATTTGAACGAACATAAAGTGTAGTACGACTGGATTGAAAAGTTTTTTTTTCTATTACATTTAAAAAGATAATGTGAATGTTTCGTTGCTTAACCTGCAAAGTAATACACATGAACACTCTTTTTGCTTTGTGAAATGCTATTTTTACTTCCAATAGCTTTGCTTACTGCAACATCACTCATTGTAAATACACATTCCCTTCACACAACCCTGCATATAAGTGGACAATTTTCTTTATAGTCTGTGTAAAGCGTGAATACTTTTGACGTTTGAATGAACTGTCCACACATTGGCACTTTGATTGTGGTTGTTTGAATCCTATCTCACTTTCAACCCTTTCTCCTTGAATTCCCCCAAAACTTTTTTACTGCTTACAAATTTTCACCTTCACTACTTACACCTAAGTTTTCCTAGCCTGTGTTTAATTTCCCTACTTTGTGCTCAGTTATAAGTGAGTGTGACTTTTGCCTGGTGCTGTTTCGACAAGAGACCCGATATGCCCCCCGACATGTGCTCGTTTTGTCCACTCAAAAAACAACCTGGGACCAAGAAGTTGGTGAGATTCCACTCTTTGGTTGACACTTTTTCACTCTCTGAATACAACTCTACAGCTCACAGGGTAAGCGGGTTTTGAATTCTATGATACACATTGACAATGGGGTACAAACATGAAATAAATTTAATACATGTGTAGTTTAGAATATATTAAGACTAACCAACACAAGTAGACTTGTCATCCCATTGTAAATTTTGAAGCACGTTTTTGTGTCTAGGTCATGTACGGTGACACTGGGCGCTAGTGTCGACAAAATTTTGTTTCTATTATTTTAGGGTTAATTTCTTGATTTGTGCTTTACTGTTTGGTTATATAACTAGGAGACAAGTTATTGTTTATGATTAGATCGTATTATTTGGTTAAACAAGGTTTTAAATTACTGTAATAACTGGAAACAAATTGTCAACAAAACACAACCTCTACATAAACCGTAGAGGACTAACAATAAAATTGTCTTCAGCTGATGTATAAGGATGAGAAATTTACTTGGGGAGTATAAGTTAGCCTGATTGTAAATTTTAATCGTTATGTTTTTTTTTTTTAGATTTGTTTTTTTTTTGTGTTATTAGACTCTTTTATTTTATCAATCCTAATAACTGTATTGCATTTATAGATCAAAACCGAGTAAATTAGTAAATTAGTGGTTAAAGTAGCAAAAATGTGGACGGAAAACACATATAAATACACCACGATAAAATAAATACAAAAATTAAATATTTTTCATTTAAATGAATATTAAAAATACTACTCATTAATACTGTTCATTAGAACTTAATTATTGAGATAAAATGTGGAACGAGTTTTAATATAAGAATTACTCTTATTTATCTGTTAAATAAACAATAATCTTATAACGCAGTTTTTATCTTCGGTTTTCTTGTACTTATTCTATTCTATACTGATCTTTGCTTTGTTTTACGTTACTTTATTACAAACATATAAAATGATAGCAATAATGTTTAAGAGGTGTTTATTAGAAAATCTGTCTCATATCTTTGTATTTTGAATTGGTTTTATTTACTCTCCAATACAGATTATCGTCAACAGTACATAAAACGTTAACAACAGTTACATACAGTAAAAGGTAAACGCATTTATTAAAACGCACGTATTAGGTTCTAATATTTTTGTAATCTGAATGGGTTTAGCTGTCACTTTATCTACAGATTTTACTGTTAATGTGGCATTTTCAGGGTCACGACAACTTAGGTTTACAGACAGTTTACTGTTTTTAACCAAGCAATACCAAAATTAACTAAACGCATGCTGCTACAACTAATTTAAAAAAATTAAAAGTTCATTTAATGTTCCTACGTATTCATCGACGCAAAAATAACTCAAGTATGAAAAAAGAAAAACATCCCCAAAGTGATTCTCTTAAAACTAGAATTAAAATATTATTATGCAGAGCAATACAACTTCTTCAGTAGTGTATTTCAAATCATTGGATATTACGAAGGCGAATCTCGATAGTTTTCAGTAATGAGTCGTTTCATTCTAAGTCAGTTACTCTTTACATCTGACTTGGAAATCTTTTGAGAATAGGCGTAGTGCATATAAGTATATTAACTATATAAACCCTTAATTGGATCTATTCAGCTAAAAAAATATAAGCCGGACATTGATGCAAATTTTTACCACACAAAATTTAATCGAATCCCTCACAACCGTATATAATCATTTTGCACATCTACCAGTAAAATAAAAAGATTAAATCTTCCTCTAAAAGTAAACTGCTTTTCATTTCCGAAACCAAGTCGAGGGAGCCGTTAGAAGTTGATAGAAATCGACTTTCAAAGACATAGCAAGCATTCTCTTTCTTAAGTATTGAAAACGTGACGTGGTTTTTTACACAAGATATTCCTATTACCAATTACAAAAAGCCAAATATAATATATATAATTACATTGAGCTATTCTACAAAACAAACGAAATCTTCGGTCGCAAAAAGATAACACTTTGTCATTCACATAACCAACTGGCATGGCTGTATTTACCGTCAAGACATTGTAAAATCACAAGTAGTGTTTAGTGGCGTCAAACAAATAACAAAACTTCGTGAAAAAGGAAAGTAACTTACATTTATTCAAATTTACTTACCTCATTCCACGGAAATACTAAAAGTTACTTGCTAATTTAAATGTTTTTGCCATTCATGTTTGGATACTTCAACATGAAAATTATTTGTTTTTTTAATAATAATACCCTCTTGGACCAGATCTAACGATGGAGCTTTAGACTGTTAAAATTACATAACTCCAGTAGAAATCTTATAAAACTGAGGATTGAAGTTGGTGACCAAAATGTGTATACGGTAAAGACAAAAGCAGCACCAAATTAAATAACAACGAAAAACCTTAAAATACTAAAATAAGTAAGCCTATACGATACCTTGTTGCTGTAGGTTGTGTCTTCTGTAACCTAAAGGTTTTCACGAGTTAGATAACATTAGTAATCCTTACTAATTGAAACATTCTTTTCCAGGTTTGTACCTATACCTATGGCGATTAAGACGATAGTACTTGCAGTTTTGGTTAAGGTAAGAATTCTTGCTTTTTAAATAATTGAGTAAGGCTTCCATGTACAACGATTAGACGATTGAAACTAAAAAAACAGAACCTAATATTGTTCTGTTCAATATGTAATTGTTGAATGTTTATTGTGTGTTTTTGTGATAGTTTTCATTTTGTCAAGGAAGTCAGAATAACCTCGGGTTTTTATAGGGTGGACTATGCAATAGTAGTTACTGCTTAAATGGTTTTTTTCTACTGAATTATAATATATCATTTTATTATTAACTTTGGAAATATAAGTAAACAATTATGCAATTTCAAACTTTGGAAATTTGTTCAAATGTTGTTATTTAAACTTACAGCGTTAGCCTTTTAAAGTTTACATTAAAACTAAATCGAATATAACTGTACAACCGTATGAATTTAGCTCAATATAAAAAAATCACAAACGAAGTTAAATAAATGTATTGGAGTTAATGGTAAAACTAGAAGGTCAAGTAAAAATACATAACTGATTAAGTTTGAATACTAAAAAAATAACTGATAATGTATTCATCTAAATTCAGATTTAGCACAACTACCTTATACAATATGATTGGAAAATAAAATATTTGTTTACTTTCATGGTACATAATTTCCTGCAATTAAAAAAATATTTAATTTGTACGAACGATTTAATCGTTACAATTTATTTGTTTGAAAAACAGTTATGATATCAACCTGCTACGCATTGATACCAATGTATTTAATTATTTGTAACAATCTAATTTGCAATGCATAAATGCCATGTAAATTGCATTTCATCATTCTATATTGGTTTCCAAATTATAAACATTCCTTTGAATCTGTGAATAAATTCCTCGCTAACCTTATTTGCATTGTATTAAATTCCACACGAATTGAAATACATATTAATTCCTTCTTGATTTGAAATTCATAATTAATTTACAACCAGTTGGTGTTAAGTTCAAAAAATGGAAAATCTTACTAATATTATAAATGAGAAAGTTTGTGTGTTTGTTTGTTTGAAGTTCAATCACGCATTAACTACTGGACGGATTGGTCTGAAATTTGGCATGATTATAGCTAACATTCCCGATTAACATATAGGCATATTCTTATCTCAAAAATCCTTTCGGGTATTCCCTGTAGAATTCTGTAAAACAAGGAAATATTTAGATAATGTTATTTGCAGCTTAATCATTGAGAGATAAATTTAATCATGGTCTATTTCAATAAAATTGTTTTTACCGCTACTGTATAGTTGGGATGTCTACTTTAATATCCCATATTACTTTATTGCAACTAACTAAAATAACCTATGTAAGACCATTTTATTTAATTTAGTGGCAATATGTCAACTAGAAAACGACTAAGTACGAGGTAAAACGGTATCTACTTAATTTAAACTGCAGAGGAAAGCGATGTATCCAACTTATTAGACAATAACTGTCTTCTTTCTTGTTTTAATTAGTTTTACCTCTTTTAATTAATTTCGTAATTTACGAAAAATTTAGTTTCACCTGGCTTTTCCATATATTTGTCCATTTATAATTATTTACTTAAGATAATACCAAATGTATATAAAAATACGCTCAAAAGTAATCAATGTGGCGTTTTAAGCTTACCTTAACAAATTTGGAAGCCCATAGCTTCATGTTTGTTTTTTGCGTTATTTAACGAAGAATTTTAAACTGATTTAAGCAAAAAAATCTTCTTTAATTACCTTGACATTCTTTTATGCACTCAGTACTTTTATCTACTTGCGTGGTCCCATGAGGTGTACAAAATGCTTAATCCTTATGTTGTGCTTATTCCTAACTTTTTAAGATCCGTGCTCAGTGGCACTTACATATCAGGCAGTCAAATATTTATATTTTAAGTTTTAGAAGTAGACCTAAGTTAATTATGTAACGCTACAGGTAACAGCAGGAGTGACAATTTTAGTAACGGCCTGCTAAAAGACTGAACTCTTCATTTAATATATAGAAAAGATAAGTTTTTGTGTACACTAAACACAAATACTGGACAAAGTGGTCAGTTAATTTCCGAATTCCCTTATGTTTTGATAATTGTTTACTTTTGGAGAAATAAATTCATTAATCCTATTTAATTCTCTCGGCACCACTTGGCTTGATTTGAAGTAAATATGTAACATATTTTTTACTAAACAAACTAGTCTTACTCTTCTCCTTTTCGTACGGATGTACTTTTCATAATTATATGTTTTATTCAAAGATCCAATGATATACTAAATTCAATTTATTTTTGAGACCTAAAATAATTATAAGAAAGCTAAATCAAGTACACTAATCCTTCAAACAAATTGTAACCACACCATATATTAAAAGTATACATAATCTGTAAAAGAGTTTAAGTTTTTTTATTTGAATAATTCTCTCAAATGTTGCTCTCGACCAAACGCAATAACGTATTTTTAGCGCAATTAATATTTTGTTAGTTAAAAAGTCAATCCAAACAAAAGTTTGAAACTGCGTAACGACTGCATGAATATTCATACAGTGTTGTTTGTTTCATTAAAAGTAAGCTAATGCATGTTAAATAGTCCTGGTAACTTTTCGATTTTCATTACTAAAACTCCCATCGGCTAAAATTATACATAATTGTTAACAGTTGTGCAGAGTTGAGAGAAAATTTATCCTACTGATGTAACAGCTCGTGCTTTAACTCGTATTAAATATCGGCTCTAATAATTATTTTACATGAAGATAACTAAATAAAATGGTTTACAATATTGAAATTCAACCAACAAACCATGCCTAGATGCTAGTAGTTGGTAATATCATAGACTAAAGGAAACAAAAGTGAACTAAGGACTAAGGAAAGTTTTAAACTTTTGTTTCCTTAGTCTATGGTAATATTTAGGAACCAATTTCACAAATTTACAGAAAGATTGAATTTTTTTTGTTCATACCAATGGTGTCTCCATATTAGTATTTTCTTCAGATTTACAATTCCTTTCAAGCTTTCAATACTTTATTTTGTATATTTTTAAGGAAAAATATCTCCACAAAATGCGGCATCTGTAAAAAGTATTTTTTACTCCCCCTTAACCTTTTTTAGTCTTTTTTTATTTCGAAATGTGACTAACGTCATTTTAACACGTTTACAGTCTTATCAACGTAAGAAAACTGCCACAAAATCAGTAATGAGGACTTGTTTAACTGTAATCATTTTGGAATAACGTATAATATCAGTGCGAATTTCTGTGATGAAAAGTGAAAGAAAACTCAGTTTTTAAAAGGCAAAACTTTTTAATATGTAACGATGTATTTTCATGTTTTTGGTGGTTAAACAATAGCATTCCTTCCAAATTTGCAGATTCGTTACAGCTTCTTTTAATTCTATCGAAATATAAAACCTAACTTATTCAACCTAATTTTATCTTCCAACAAAACGTAATTTAATCTAATCAATTTTCATACTATTTTTATATCATCATTCAACAGTTTAACATACATTTTTAGGATGTATAACTGTTAAAAAAACTAAATGAGGAGGAATTAAATTGTTTTTCAAATAACGTTATATTATATTACGGCTCTACTGGAAAACAATGTGCTTAATAATGTGCTTAATTAATATAATTACTGAATAATACATATCATAGAGTAATAAAATTCAGTATTATTGGCTGATGGGAGTTATTCACCAACAATAGTCATAAAGACAGAAAGAATGACGTAGGGGAACCGAAAATGTGGAAATATTTATGGCCTTATCATATTTCACCAGTCAAGCAATTTCTGCCAATGAATATCAATAAGGCCATCGCGATTCTAAAGTCAATTGGTTGTTATATCCCGGTTAGAATAATAACAAGTCAAAAAATTATATCGGCGAATAAACTTCCATAATGTAATTTAATTTTATAATCTGAATATCATTGAATAAATCACAATTATATCCCTACGAAGTTGAGCTTGAAATAAGTTAGCAAATCTTGAAATAATGATTTTATTTTAGCCATTCTCTTTGAACAAAACATTTATTTTAGATTGAATACTTTGAATCAAAGATTGGAATATAGTTAATCCGTAAGAAGTTTTAATGAATTAAGATGCCATATATTTTCACACAAATGTACTTGATTGATCGCTACAAAAGAGCACTATTTCTAAATATACAGGGTGGCTAAAAAGTAACTTGCATACCTTAACTTGAGAACTATTTGAGATATTTTAAAATCGGTCTGGGGCAACCTTCATAGTTAGGGGGACTAAAATAACTACTGTTAACTTATAAAAATCTAACCTTAGGTGTAGTATTTTTTTATTATACTCATTTATTGATAACGCTATCTTTCTATATTTACTTCACCTCTAACAATGACTGAAACATATCTAAAATACATATTGAACTAATAAGAGGTAAATTATACATTTCATGTAGTTTTCTTTTATTATCCATAGATACAATGATGTTTTGTATTACAAATAACCCATATCGTCAGTTTCAATATACAAATTCAGGGTATTTTCACGTGCCCAACGGAATTTAAGTTTTGGCAGAATTTGAACACGGGCCTTCTTTAACGGTTTCCTGACCGATTTTTTATTGCGTAATTATATTTATGTATGCTGGTGAAATCACTTATCTCATTATTAAATGTTATAATACATCGGTGAAAGATTTCTACGATTTATATCAGTCGATGTAAGCAAGTGTGTCCTTTACGAAAATTAATTTACAGATATAGGAACTCTTTATAGCATCTTAACCTATTGTTTGAGAAAGCTCAAATTTTATTTTTTTAACATACTGTACGTAAATTTAAAAATATACAGAGAGGTATAAAAGTTCTTAACGCGATAAAATTTATTATGTTACCAACCATTATGAGTCGAGTGCAATAATAACCAAAAGCAAATAAAAAAATCAGCTAATAGATATACAACTAGCTAATAACCTCTTAAAGTTCACAGTTATGTACAAAAAAGGAGGGTTATTATTGCCAGCCAACTTTAACTCTATATACCTTTGAAGCCGTATGTAAGTTAATTATAATTTCATTATCATTGAAGATTTACAATATTTATATTCCGTTTGTTAACCCCATGTCAATACACACGCAAAGTACATCCATAGTTAGACCAATGTAATATAACCAAGTTGAACCACAGTTTACTTTATCAATATCTCCCACTTTATCAATTATCTCGTTCGATTATTCACCTATGGTCTATCCTGTGGTTAGAACTCATCAAAATACCTTGCAATATCGATTTTAACTTCGTATGTATACTATATAACGTATTAGACTAAAAGTACGTACAAATAAACTCTTGCAACATTTATGTGCAGCTAGTCTACATATAACATCCAATGTATGTTTGTTTGTTTGTCCTTTATGAACTCCAAAACCGCTCGACAGATTGTAATGAAACTTTCAGGTATTATTAAGCATTATTCAAGGGTGGTTTGTGTGAAGTTTGGTGCAAATCCGTCTAAAGGGCTCCGCCCCAGTGGCTCTGGAGTTTCCCATGTTAACCTTATGAGTATTCATATTTAAATAAAATTAAAGAATCTTAACAGCTGGTTGAATTAAAGAGTTTGATACTGTGATGGTCAATAGCATTACAAATTTAATAGGTTTACCAACAGGGTGCAGCACTATTATTTTTTATCACAATAGCTAATTTACAACCAAAAGGTGAGTGAACGTAGCGAACGAACCAGGACGTGATTGAGCCATGCGAACGAGCTCATCTTGAAAATGACGAGCATTTTTTGACAGAAAACGACATTAGGACAGGACAACGTCTGTCGGGCCAGCTAGTCTTGAAATAATAATAACTAAAAAACTAATATTGCTTAACGATGTTGCAAAGTAAACAGTGACATTTTGTAACATATATTTTTGCACTTAAATGCTGACTTACAAGTTAATACGTATGATGGTAAGTGATGATCAATTTCGATTGGGAACTCGAGTCATCATCAGACCCAATATGCGAATCTTCGAAAATGCGTATTTACCGTCTTGTAAGTAACCGTATTAGTGTAAATATAAATGTTACAAGTTGTTTGACGTATTTTATGTACTTTCAGTAAACTTAAAAATACATTTTGACTATTTTATGTAATCTAGAGGTTATAGAGTAAATACATGTCTACGACAATTTTTTCGCGTAATAAAAATTTGGAATTGGCGTGATACTTCAAGTCAGCATTATATTTGAGATTTTGTATGCTATCATGACGAATCGGTTGTTTGGGGTCTACCTAAGCTAAAGGGCAACTTAATTTTAAATACCCACAAAAAAGAAAATTTAACCTTAATATTATTCCATTCTAACATTTCTGTCAAAATAAACGCAACGCAATATTTTTATGATACGACGGGATACAAAAATGCTTCATAGATATTTGTTTTATCAATTTCCTCTCTTCAGAAACTCTTTTGTTATTTTTACTTCGTGATACAATCATTATTGTTTGAGTGACTCTTGCAATATTGTTTCCTTCATGCAAACGATTTTTTTGTAAGGTACCAAATTTTAAGGGGGGTAAAAACGTACTACGAATAAATTAACACCAGAACTTACCCGATTTTTAACCACAATAGCCTACTCCGAGGCCTATGTGTTGGCCATAGCTTGGGCTATGGGCCAAAGAACGTGGGCCTATTTTTATTCACAGTGAAGTACACAAACACATCCACAACTACATATTTATTCATAATAGCACTTCGTTTCACATAATAAAGTTAAACCGACCGATTTTACAGATATTCAACGCCGCCGACGACATAACCCCAAACTGGTGTTTATTTGTTGCAGACGAAACTAGACCAGCTCAACAAGTGAATTCGATCAGCTGTTATCTAGTAGTACTAAAGTTCGCCGCTTGAGCGCGTAAGCCTCGAGCGGGCAGGAACGAGGAACGAAGGATTTTACTCAAAGACATGATTATTCGTTCGTACGCCGTCTTCGAAGTAACTTCGTCGTTACAAGACTACTTACGCATTCCCGCGATCGCCGATATTACGAAGGTTAGCTATTCTAATAGTTAGACCATTTCTACGTTTAACGCACGCATTCTCGTTTTACGACTATTTTCGTTCCAAAATTCGATATTAAATAACTAAATTTTAATAACTTAGTTTCCGCTAACTCGAGTCTTGACCCGCCAGTTCCTGCTTGCCAGTGACTAGCGGTGATTATCGTTTGGTTTGATTTAAACCAATTAGTTTCAAAATTACGATTTCTACGAATGATTATTACGTACGTTTATTCTAATTAGTTCGCCGTTTTAATGCCCCGAGACTTGTCGTCTGCGTTTTAAACCCCGTCTTTGGCGGGCGAGAGAACCTAGTCTTGGGAGTAGGCTGATTTGAACAATCAAACAGTCACGAATATTAATATTAAATCTATTTTAAATCATCCCACGATAAATTCTCCATTCGATTATATTAATTAGGCCCGACGACTCTGTAGGAATTGCTTTTTACCTTTTATTCGATATTGTATTATTTACCAACGTCCTTAGCCAGATAGTTTACAGTTTAATACGAGTATTTATATCACACTGGCTTAAGATTGAATACTCGTCGGCCCTACAGAGTCATTCCAAAGGTTAGGCAAAATTTAACAAAACACTTTAACGAAGGTAAGGATGATATATAGCTCCAACTGAGCGTCTGCAGGATTTCCTGAACGTTTCCTGAGCTCTGAGCCTTCGATTAAATTTTAAATAAATTGATCAGTCAAAGCCGTGACAACTTCGTATCGACCCCTGGATTTTTCCCGGCTCCTTCTGAGCACTCCGGGGAAGAAATTTGAGTGTGGCCAGTTCTAGGGTAGGCCTAGCCTGTCTTTGGTGAATACTAGTTTATTCCCCCCCTAGAATTTTGCGTCACATTTTTATCATTTTATGTTTTCAATTACTCAGTTAAGTGTTAATTTGAATTAAATACTTTTTAATATGGTCACTTAAGATAAATACTGTTAGGGTAAATTATTTGTTATCGTGTTTGTTTATTTTTTAGGTTTCCTCCAATAAATCAGCCATAAATGTTAGGATTTTCGTTTGTTTACTATATCGTTCTAAATTTAATTATCTTGTTCATTCTTAAAAGTATATCGATTATATAAGTAGTTCTACTATAGTATCTTTAGGTAACTTAAGGTTTTCTTGGTTTTTATTGTCCCAAGACATCCATACATTCATTTTTTAATATTGTGTGAGCAAACAACTAAAGCTAAGTGCCAGCATATCGTTTTACTGAATTTCGAACGTCAAATTGAGTTTGGCGATTGCTTGGTTTTGAACCCGTGTCATGTAAGATGTCAGGTACTTTGTTCTAACCGCTTGACCAGCCGAGCTCCATAACCATGCAACTAATCTTTGCTCAACCGTAAAGACATTCCCATGCAAAAGTTCATACATTTCAAATCGAAATGTATAAATTTATCAACATTGATTGGTTAATTGAGCCACAAAAAAGTATGTTTGTTTTAAAATGGTGATTCTATCTGCTTTCTTATTTTTAACAGTCAATTATTAGGACAGTTTTGTAGCCTGAGTTTCTTTTGGAGCTTATTGATTGTGAAGTACGAGAAACAAGGAGGAAAATTCAATAGAAGTTCTGGTACGAGTATGAGTGGATCATTTCATTTTTTGTAGTTTTTTATTTCTTAAAACATATCTTAGATTACCTATTTATATGGATTGTCTCATGAAAAAGCCAATTATAGAATTTATATGTTATACGAATTTCAATGCTTTTCCTAAAACAACGGCATCTTATTGGGGGTCCACTATGACCATAATCCACCAAACACCCTTTTTGGTGGATTATTTATCATCATTTTTCACATGGTATTTTCATACAGTATCTTAAAGCTATTTTTTACAAGAATTCGTTTCATAGTTTTCCACCAAAAATAATCGACGACTTTAATCTAATATTAGTTTAAGTTATTAAATAAACTGTTACATGTTCAATATCTTTTGATTTTTTAGATACCAACCGGTTTCATGATGACGCGACGGTCATAAGATTAGGTCTAACCTTGTAGAGCGATTCACACACACAAAAACACTTGAAATAACTCTTTTTTGTGTTCGATACAATTAAAATGTATTCGGAACACAAACACATTATATTTACAAAGTATTTACAGTAAGTTTTACTCATATTCGAGTTATTTATGTACTCTATAATATTCATCCATTAGATATTGAATTTAACAGGATCAAATTCGCAGTGTGTGAGAAGTATGGTTATTATCTATGAAGGTTAATACGTGATAATGGGCTTACACTAATGCAATAATAACCAGTTCAATCCGATACACACAGCAAGCAGATTATTGAGTAAAAAACGACCTAGCTAATGTAAAATACTTTTGTTTGAAGGGAACCAGTGTGTGTGTTTTAGGGAAGAAATCTTCTCGTTGTTCTAACTCGTTCATCCTTGTGAAATAGTTGTGGATTTTTCTGTTAGTTTTTGTAGCTTAAAAGCTTATTTTCTTATCAAGTAACCTATGTTAGTGATATAAATCCTTTATGTAACTTTTGAAATAAAAAGCAGAATGGAATATTAAATATTAAAGTGTTCAAACCTGATAAAGAATTACAACTTTATTTTAAATACACACTATTTCAACACATGATTAAAATACTTGAAATGCAATTATTAGAAAATAAATTATATCAATAAATTCGGTAATGAAATACCTTACAATAAAATATTATTTGTTATTTGTAAATACAGGGTGTTTACTAACTCCCTGGAAAGACTTTGTGTGTTTGTTCTTTAGAACCTGGTTTTATGTCGGTATGTGATTTTTCCAAATAAATATATAGGTTGTACACCTTTGAACCCCTAAAGCGAATGACTTAGTTTAAAGACATCCAATTTAGGGGTTCAAAAGTTAAAGATACATTTGTGTTAATCACATACACACCGACAGAAAACCAGAAATTTTCGATCTATGTTTATGAATGTTTTTAATTTTTGGCCTAAGGAACAAACATACAAAATTTTTCCACGTGGTTGTACATAGGCCCTACGCCCTGTATTTTCAGGTTTGATGTATTATTTGAAATTTGGTTAATATTAGACATGAAACGCATCCTAATTAATTGTCCACGACACAATCTAATAGAATATCATCATTATCATTATAGTACCAATTCAATAACATAACCAATAACATCACATCAATAACATCACATAACATCAATAACATCACACTAAGAAGGATATTATTTTGAGATAAACTGCATGAAAAAAATATAATCTGATAGTTTTAGATTTTACAATACTGTTTTCATTGGTATTTGAATTATAAATTTGACTTAGAGGTAATAAAATCGAATGACTAGCTTGATAGCGGCGCTACTACTGTATCAATGTTAATGACTGATACTGTATACAATGGACACCCTATCGGAGCTACATGAACCCTCTATTGTAGTAATGAACCATTGTTGTTCGGATCAATATGACTTACTAAACTACGGTATGGATTTTCCCTAACAATATAACTCTTTATCTTTTCTATTAGAAATTCTTAATGTGTGATCCATCTGTGTTCAACATTTTTGTTGTTGTAATTTTTACAACTTTTGTTGGGCTTACTGAAAATAATTAATCTTACTGTTTTCCACTACATTGAATTTTAATATCAAAAAGTGCGCGACCTGGAAATTTGCTCATGTAATTTGTTCGTCCGTAAAAGTTTTTTTTTTAAGTGCAAGTGATTATAAGTTGAAGCTGTCTAACTCCTAAAGTTAGATAGGCCAACATCTTCACTTAGAACTGAAGTCTGAGACGCTGAACACTAAACTACCAATAACCACTTATACAATTAACATAAGTATTATTCCTGTCCAAATCCAGGTATAACTCAATTTAACCTTAAACTCCTCAAGGTTAACGAACATCAACATCCCCTTGCCGATATAAAAGACCAATGAAGAGCGACTGTTAGCTATGACTATAGAGTCAGTTTCAGCTGTGGATTGACTGAGAATTCCTAAACAAAAATATATTAGCTGATTCGGCGTCCATTAATGTGTTTACGATGGACCAAAACCAGTTTAGGAATTCTAGGATTTGCGTCAGAAGGATTATTTGTCAGCTAGTTATTTTTCAGCTACTGAGCAATGGACATTTCTGAACTAAGTTAGTGGACACAAGGCATGCTAACATTAAATAACAAGTTTAAACTCCCCTTACCCTTTTTGAGCTTTCTGAAAGTATGTCTATTGGGTGACAGAAAATTAAAAACTCGTAAATAGAAACCTTTAAAGATGGTAAAGGAAATAGAGATCTCAGAATGTTTGTTGTACAAGAAATGTTTTTTACTAGAGAAAATGGCGCTCGCTATATTCACCAATCCTAATTCATTGAATTTCTTCAAGATAAGGTAAATGGAAACCTAGACGTGATTGCTAAGACTATGCTCTTCCTGTTACATTAATTATTTGAGGATTGATTGCCAGGTAACGGTGCTTGCTCAGGTGCTCAGTAAAGGTTTGCGATAGTTCATCCCTTAACGATCTTAAAAATACTAGATGAATATTATATTTTATTGCTGAAAAAGAAAGTGTGTTTTTCAAGAATTTTGCTAGGAACATTTGTGATGTTGTACTGAACATAGGAAAACCACATATTATTTCATGTGAGGTAAAACCACATGCTCACTAAGAGGTCGATTAGAAAAATAAGTAGAAGAAATGAAAAGTAGCTTAAGGAATGATGCTAGAGAATTGAAAATTTCCCACCCCCAAAATAACACCTTGAAAAAGCATAGTATCTTATAACATCAGCAGTCTTCCATAAATGCCACTTTCTATTTGGAATTATGATGAAGTATTTGATGTCAATGAAACTGTGAAATAAACAGTGCCCTTTGAATGTATAAAAGGAAAGTACTAGTATGTAAAAAAGATAGTGCAATTTTTATATGAATTAAAAAGAAATGTGTTTGGTGAAAAATTTAGGCACGGATGAAAACTTAAATTAATAAAATCCAAAGATTTATAACATATATAATATTAACTGAATATAATTGGACACACAACATGTTCCGTCACGTCCAGACTTGTAGTACTGCAGCCGTTCTTTGATGTCGGATTACACGAGAACCCTTTTATCCGACCTTTAACTGTAAAACAAAGCCTGCGCCATTAAACTCTACGACGGATTGTAATTCAACATCACGTCACATTGTCGCTTGTACAGCAATACCTCAGTCAAAGTGGACTGATTTTAATGTGGCAGAGAGGGAGCTCTTAAATCCGGTTTATCTGATTCTGCTATATCAGTTGCTTTGTAATGTAATCGTTGTGATCATTGATTATACGAATTGTGGATATTTATATGCATGCACTATGGATGCGATACTCCCTGGTGTGGATTAACGTCGGCACGAGTAAGTACTACAACTATCCGCAGTACTATCCTGAAAATTAGACCAATTTGTATATACCAAGGCAAAAATGTGGTTCAGATTCCACTATAAACTGTAGGTTCCTTAGTTGCCATTAGCTGTATGGGCTAATAATTAACAGCTGTGTCTAAGGAATCAGCCTATGGATGTCAGCCTTAGTCACTAACAAGACTACAAGATCGCGCCACTCATCCTACACTCATCTCCATTCATACTTATTATAAAATACCCCCACCGCAGCAAACCTGCAGACTAAGCGAATTTCCATTTGACTGATTGGATTTACACTGAAATGTCTACTTAAAAATATAACATTTATTCTTGATTTAAATAGAATTAGTTTAACAAGTACTTAGGTTTGCTGCATCAGGGAGGGTAAAACTGTTTTTTTTTTTTTTTTTTTTTTGTAAAATGTGAATTGTTAGTAAGAAATAAAAACATTTTCCAAATTTGATCAAAATATGTTCACAAACAAGCAAACTACAACAGTTTACTTATTCTCCATGAGAATAACATGGGAATTTTTAATTTACAATTTTTTGGAATTTTCTCCGTAACCATTAGGCGCATAATAACGCTTAAATATACTAAATTATTTGTTTTTTGAAGCTCTACAAAACGGTTTGGAAAGAAATTGCTAAATTTTATGTTTTTTGGGTCAAAAATGGGAAACACCTATTTTTACCCCATAAAACCCCTTGTAAACCCCCGTTCCCATAGTCCGATCATGCTGGATCGCGAACTCGTTCGAATAAACGTACGTTTACACGTTTGTACCAAATTTCATCAAATTCGGATCATTTTTGCTCGAGTTATCGTGCTGACGGACACATATATATATAAATATATAAATATATATATATATATATATGAATTTGAACGGATGGTGTTTTTGGCCTCTAGGGACCTCAAAACGAAAAAAAAATCGGTCCCGCGTCCAGTTCTTACCATGAGTACTACGGTAATAGCTTATTCCCTATATGGGAAATTCGCTAAAAGAGGTGGTTGCTGTATGTGTGTATGTGTGTATGGGAAAAGTAAACTCGAAAAATACTGGTCGGATTGGGCTGAAATTTGGCATGATGATAGCTCACATTCCCGATTAACATATAGGCATATTCTTATTTCAAAAATCCTTTCGGGCTCCGCCCCAGTGGCTCTGGAGTTTCCCATGTTAACCTTATGAGAAATGGAATTATTGAATCTTAACAGCTGTTTCAATTAAACAAGTTGGTTCTGTTCTATGATGTTCAATAGCATTAAAGTTACAAGGATTACCAACAGGGTGCAGCACTATTATTTCTTTTACATTTATGACAACAGCTAATTTGCAACCAAAAGGTGAGTGAGCGTAGCGAACGAACTTCACCCTGGAGGCGAGTTAGCGTAGCGAACGAGCTAACCTGAAGGCAAGTGAGCGCAGCGAACGAGCTCCAACCTAAAGGTGAGTGAGCGTAGCGAACGAGCTCCAACCTAAAGGTGAGTGAGCGTAGCGAACAAACTTCAACCAGGACGTGATTGAGCCATGCGAACGAGATAATCTTGAAAATTAAGAAGTTAAACGGGGCAAAGCCCGCGGGTTACAGCTATTCATACTTAAAATTCCTACTTTCTATGGTCACCATTTCATTGAAGAGTATTAAAGTATTAAAGGTTTCGATTGCAAAAGACTTTTAGCGAATTTCCCATATAGGGAATAAGCTATTACCGTAGTACTCATGGTAAGACCTGGACCCGAGACCGATTTTTTTTTCGTTTTGAGGTCCCTAGAGGCCCAAAACACCATCCGTTCAAATTCATATATATATATATATATATATATATATATATATATATATATATATATATATATATACACGGCCGCGCCCGGGAAGCCAGTCACATAAAATATACACTGGAAGTCAGTCAGTTGCACCCCCCAATATATTTCAAGACTATGATATATATATAATATATGTTGGTAAATATCTTAAGCCTAGACATATCTGAACGTATATATCTCTTTTTTTCTTAAAAATACTAAAATATAATTACGTAAAAAATGCTATGCTAATGCAGTCACCAACGCATTTGCATGGGAAAGCCAGTCACGTAAAATTTGTGCTGCTAAGCCAGTCACTATATATTTTACCGCATACCACTGGAATCCAGTCACTGAAAATCCACCCGGGTATCCCGTCACTTCAGTCACTTTCACCCCTGCCCTTCTACTTTGTGATATTTATTTGTTCTACAAGCTTGAAAATCCGCACCTCAAACAAATGGATTATGCTTCAGGCATTGAGCACTCTCATAACCCATCTTTCGCACTTCATTTTAATTAGTTGTCTTCCAGATTACTTAACAATTACTATTCTACAGATTAAATAGCCTACCTAAATGTCAATGTAATCTTTGGTCGTCTTAATAGTCGTCCTGGCAACTGTGGATACAAATATGTACCGTACTAATTCGCAAGCGTAAGGTGGGAAGTTATTCCTTTATAGTCGCACAATTAGGCCTATTGTTGAGTCCTTGGAGGCAAGCGGCCATCTTGGATGATTTCAAAAAGCTGCAAAATTTACCGTCCAAAAATATTTTTCAAACACCAAAGTGTTTATAATTTAAATAGCTAGTAATACTGTGGGATTAGAAATGTTCTTTGTAGTTTTGAATTATTCTCCAAGGGAGTCCATAAAATAAGTTAACGGTCACGGTCATCTTGGAAAAAGGCCAACTAATACGAAAACAATATCCTGTGTTGCGCGGGCCGTAGCACACAAATAGTTTTCCCGCCTCAAACAATCAAAGGCGTGTGGAACAAGGCAAAATTCTTGTCTCTTTTGTGGCGAGAGGTAGGGGCGAGCCTAACGGGTTCCATTGATGGGCTACCCGGCTACCGACCGACCTGGGGTAGCGACTAGCGAGCCAGTGGATGGTTAAAGGTTCTGCCGGTTATTTCCATCTTATTGCTGGTTCTCGAGCTTTTTGAGCTCGTTGTACAGTGAAATATTACTTCCCTATTTTATATAGCCACAATCAAAGCAATTTTTACAAGAAAGAATGAAGATATAGACTCAGTGATGTGTGGTTACTTAATTAAATCATGTTCCTTGATTGTTTACCCTTTTGTAAGAACCAATAATCAATCAACTTATATTTCTTTATTTTTCGATTTATTATCTATATCAATTCAAGAGGTAGCCCTGTATCTGGTTAACAAATATACCGATTACATTTAACGTGTTTTCTTTGAGTTACGCCCCATGGGATTCCAAAGTTTTACAATGTTACTTGAATGTTATAGATTTGGAGCTTATGAAATTTGGAGGTTATGAACCGCTCTGTTTATTTAATATTTAAACGTTGGAGTTTGTGAAACTTGGACATTGTGAACTAGTGATTATTTGAATGTTATAGTTTTGGAGCTTATGAAATTTGGACATTATGAAACGCGCTGTTCATTTAATATTTTAAGCGTTGGAGTTTGTGAAATTTGGAGTTTATGAAACGCTCCCGTTTTGTCTGTACATTGCTCAGAATCATCAACTTTTAGATTATTTTTACGTTTTAAACATTCAAGAATCCGAAAAAAGTTTCATCTCAATTCCGTTATTATCTCAATCATCAATTATTATCTCAATTCCGTTGTTGTCTATCTTCCGTCTGTCACGGTCCAAAGGCCATTTTACGCGGCCTTCTCCTGAAAACGAGAGTACCTATCAAGATCCTCGAATCATTTTAATGTATCCACTGAATTGGCGAAAGTGTCTTTAGCTATTAAAATATGGCCTCGCTACTTTGTAAAAAAAACTTACGGACGTTTGAAACCCAATTTTGTGCGATTTTTGTCAAGTTTTCTCACAATGTTTATCACATAATCATCATATGAAATAGCGAACAGCTGTTCGGATCAAGATTATTTTTCTCTAGCTGTCACTGATATGTTTACATTGAATATTGTTTACAAATACCGCAATCATTTCAGATCAAGTTTCAAAAGCAAATCCAAACCAAGTTGGATTAAAACCGTTTTTCCTTACATGACGGATTTAATTAATCGCAAGTGCAATAATGTGTAGGGTAACCGTAAATGAAAATAGAGCTTCTTTGTGTATAGAATTTCTATCGAGTTTTGGGTTTATAACCGGGGAAAAGACTTTGACTCAGTGTTCTATATGCCTGGGAAACTTACATTTTTTACATAAGCGTTACCAATAGCTTACATATAAGGTTTCAACTCGTTGACGGCACTTCAATGGTGGTTGTGTAAAGTGTTTAGAGACAACTACAGTGGGTGATTGTTACGGATTATGCTCAAATCGTATTTCTAATGTGTCTTCTCAACGCTATGTGCTGCTCGCTGGACCATACGTCCAACAGACCAATTATCAATCTCTTGGGTTCGTAGGCTTAAACAATTATTCATAAGTTGGTAGCGCATATAACTCAGTGTTCCGTACGGACAGGCCAAGAGCACCTTTGATAGTGAAATTTCCAACCTGAATTTTTAATGGCGAGGTTGAGGTATAGTATTTTAACTATATATCGTTTGGTTAGTTAGGTAAGGTTAACCTAACCTAACTAACCAAACGATATATGGAATTAAACAATCGAATAATCAATATTACTAATTTAGTTGTTTGTGCCAACAGATATGGAAGTGTACCCCTCATAGATCTATTACGCATTTTTTTTTACTTGAAACTGTCAGATACTGTATTTGTTTGTATATAATAGTTTGGCTAGCATATCTGAAAATATGCAAACCAATAGTTTTTCTTTATTTAGGAAGGTTTCAACTGACCACTAGAGGATCCCCGTGCGTAGAACGGGCACACAATAGTAATTAATATTTAATTAATACATCTTATCTTACTAATATTATAAATGTGAAAGTTTGTATGTTTGTTTGTTTGTTTGAAGTTCAATCACGCATTAACTACTGGCACAAAAGATATACTGTTTTTAATTTATAAATAATTTGTCATATTGTGCGAATCTTGGTGATTTCAATTTGGTGATTTGCTTTTTTCTGCTGTTTAGGTGCAGTGGTAGAACATTATTATGGATATGGTAGATGTTTTATACTATATTATACCGTAAATTAAAGAAACGACACGACGAGTGTCGTTGTCAATAATGTCGTCTGATTCTGACTGATGTCAGATGTTACACTGAATCGGTCACAGGGATAATAATTAGTTGTAACCTACCACTAGCTTACCTAACTAAGTTTGAGTGTTGCTATTTGCAGTGTGGGATGATTGCACTGGACAGTTTAGCTATCTATTTCAGAAAAATAAAGTTTAAAATAAATCAAATTCTAGGATCTGTTCTTAAGTTGTGGCCGTTTTGAGATGGATGCTTTCACAGTTCAGTTTAGCCTAGCCTGAACAACTGGATTAGTAGCTTGACTTAGTGGTTCATCCATGTTTAGTTTATAAACACTAATCAATGCCTAATCTAGATTATAGGTGCCTTATTCTAGGCCTACTCTGTTTTAAAACTAATATACATAGGCATAAGCTTTATTTTTTGTATTAAATACTGGGTGCATCATTAAGGTAACTCCGTTAGGTTGCTTTTTATAAATAAATAATTTCATAAATCACTGATACCCTATATCATCTAAGTGTGCTCAGTACATAATGACACTCTCTCAAAAAAGTACTAATCCTAACCCAAAAAAAATATAGATAGGTAGCTTTAGGCCTACAGAGGATGAGTGTTTATATTTATATCACTTATATTTATATATCTGTGGTTAGGTTTTGGTTATGTTTGCATTAAGATGGCTATAAGCTTAGGAAATAAACTCCCAATTAACTTATAGTGCAGCCTAGCCCTAATTTGTCAGTGTCAATGAAATAGTGCAATATCAAGGACAACCAAACTTGGATATACAACCATGTTTATACCTAAGGTTCCTTTTTGGTACTCACCAACAAGGATCAACCGTAATTATTTTCAGTCAGAAAGTGTCCTGAGTTTCCAGAAAATTGTAACTTATTACATTTTAAAAATTGAGGGTAAATTAAACGTTTCGGTTCTGGTTTTGGAGCGAGTCCAAGTTCTTGCAGTGACTAATACTTCAAAGGAAGGAAGGTGGGAAGATTTTCATACTACTAATAGCCTTCTTTGAATTCAGCGTGAAAAATACTGGGTAATTTCTATAGTTTCGGCCATTTTGGGGAACCAAACAAATTTTTAAAAACTCTTCTATCTCATCATTTCAGTACACTATGATATTATTATTTGAATAGAAGTTAAATGTCAAGAAAAAAAAATACCGCAAATTATTATTTTTGGGATAGCATTACATTGACCAAGGAATACTCTCAAAGTGTAAAGTTTCCCGAACAAAGCTCGGTCCCCAGCTACTTGTCAAACAAAGCAATAATGTACGTTATTTCATAAAATTTGTACCTGAGAAATGTACGAATGGAAAATGCATTTCTCGTAAGTGTGAGCGAATCTTAAAATGATAGAATTTGTAATGATACGATCTTAAAACGAGCAATTCAGTATTCTTATTCAAAACACCAAACACCCGCCACTGGATCAAAATATGCCCGCACAGCGCAATCCGGCACGGTGGGAAGCCCCTCTCGTACAATTTAAATTACGTACATAAGCAAAAAAAAAAAATATGATTTAGAACATTTCGCTTTTTGTATACAGAATCCACTGTTTTTAAACTAACCTGACCAAAAAATTAAATAAAGTAGTAGCCGACAAAAAAAGTTCCGTGGAAATTTGCTATGTCACGTTTCATAAAACATGAAAAATAATCGACTTTATTTGAATATTTAAAATGAAAAGTACCGGGGGACCGAGCCGTGGCTCAGTATGTATATTTCGATTGTAAAAGCAATATAAAGGAAACTCGTGTTTTCTGTATAACAAATTTCGGCTTTTATTGTTTAAGTTTCAGTGGAATTTTAATTTACTATGATGTAACTTTAAATGGACAATGCAAAACATTAATTTATTTTAATCTTACACATTTCTGTTATTGTAAATAAATCATAGAAATTTAAAAAAAATAAAAGTAGTATTTTTTTAAATACGTTCCTAATGAATGAATTAATATGCGATCACAGGTTAATACAGTAGCAATCAACTACACAGCATTAAAACAGGACAGTGTATGTAAGGGGTGTGATTTATTTCTTGGTACTAAATTAAGTCATTCTTCAAGTATAAGTAAAACTTCAGCATGGGCCTACTCTCTAACGTACTATCATATGATTGATTAGCTGAAGGCAGATAAGTCCGATTCAAGCTTATATTGCTTACTATAAAGATTGTTGTAATACAATTAACTTTAACTAGTGGTCGTCCAGTGGTCGAAAACTCGACCAAAAATATGTATTGTACAGGTTTCAAATGATTTAGGCCTAAAACTTTTTTTCCCCGTGTGAGTAACTAAGGACTTCTGGATAATTTAAATATGATATTTATATGTTTCTTACTCAGGAACAATGCCGTTCCGGGACACTATATAAATGGACGTTAACGTGATTATAAATTTGCATTTTACATAGTCAAAATACAATAGGTATTGCGCAACCGTGATATGTTAAGTCATTAACCTTGGTTTACTAATAAAAACTACACCGTATGCTTACTCAAACAAAACAAAACTTGCTTACTGTACAGTAGTAAATCACGTAAAGAACAAAACAAAATGAAAATGTAGACTAGAAGACTACTGATACCGTAGTCATCCTAGGCTACTACTACATGATGTTTCAGAACAGAAGTATGGGGATAAAAATATTAAATAACTCATAAAACACCATAAAATCATAGTACTGTACTTAAGTCTTTCTGGTAATAATAACAATGATAAAAATAAGATAAAGATAAAAATGATGTAAAACACCTCTTATTATTTCTCTTTGTTCTATTCTTTCATTGGTTTCTCTACATCCACAAGTTTTCATGGTTACTAATCACCCAACGACCCAACCACAAAATATTGTAGTGTTGTGACAGCAGACAGAAGCAGACGATTGTCAGTATGTCAGTGTCAGTGCAAGATTGTCAGTCTGTAGGTGCGAGCGTATAGGTTGACCTTGACGATACTGATCGATATTTCTCCGTTTTGCTTCCATCTTATTTTTGTTAAATGAACTGTAATATTTCAATAATTGGGAACCTACTGCACATAAAAATTACCGTAAATAGTAAAATATATCGTTCATATCGAAATATTAGACTGAAAAACACAGTTAATAAAACATTTTCTCGGGATTTGTGAGGTTATATAATATATAGGCATCATGATGATGCGACTCCAGTTAAGCGAGGTTCTACTGTATTTGCAAGTTAAAGTTACAAATAGATAACCCATTATGGTTTGTATTCAATGACCGATGTATTATACAAAATAAATTATAACTTTTTTTGATATTAATCAGCAGCATTTATTACAGCTTGCAGCACTTATTGGTATATATAAATATCCCAGTTACTATTAGTAAAAAAAAATAAAACATAAAATTGTGTGGCCATTCAATTTTTATAAACACAGTGTTAAACATTTGACTCTGCAGAATACCGGATGGTAAAGAGTGTTTGGTTTCAAGAAAAAAAAAAATAGTTTAACCTGCTTTACTATTTATTTTGAAAAATAATAGATAGGAAAATGGGATTGAACTGAAATAATTGCAGGAAAACTTAAATCGTAAAGTCCACAATCTGTACATTGTTAGAGAGCGAGAGGGAGAGAGAGGGAGAGAGAGAGAGAGAGAGAGAGAGAGAGAGATTTGATAAGGAATCTGAAAAGTAAACAAATAATCGTTTCTGGCGTTCGTTATATTGTACCCCCCTCCCCCCACCGTATTTGCACTCGTGACCACTTTTTGTTGCTTCCTTATCATTCATCCGTCCCAAAATATAATTCCTGTAATAGTTTGTTTGTAAAATTGAAATTATTATAAAAATATTTTATCTTTCGAGTGTAGTTTCATGGTTATTCTTATCAGATAGAATAATATCGTTGTCATATGTAATAGTTACTCCTTCGCGTTACGCAATTGCGTAAAAAAACAGTTCCAGTATCTCGGACAAGATTCACGTATATTTCTCGAGATAAAGAAAATCCGTATAGTTCCCGGTCCGTGGAAACACTGTAAATACTAGGATAAAAAATATTGTATAAAGGAGAAGTTGACTCAAATTTCAACTGAAGGTAAAAAAAATCAAAATAACTTAAAATATGAGATGATGAACGGGTAGGATCAAGATTCAACCAATTATAATTAATTAATATTCGACGATCCTTATTAGAGGTGCATCATATTTATTTGGAGTATGAACATGTTTAAACATTAACACGTAGTTAATCACTATCCCAACACAAATAGTAACAAGGAGTAAACGAAGGTTACAGACCGCTGGGTTTTACCGCTACAAAGTAGGGTAGGGTGCCGTACTGGCTACACTACTCCACGATAGAACACACGATGAGACAGTCTCCGCATTGGTATTGCAGTTACGCTTATCGACACAGGCAGCAGCACCGGTTTGCTGTTTTCATACGTATAAAGTGCACGGGAAGCCATACCTGACTGGCTTATGGGAGAGCTGACTGGCTTTCGGGCGGGTGACTGCCACACCGAGTAAATTACCAGCGCACTGACTGCCAAACCGGGTGGGCACAAAAGTATATATATATATATATATATATATATATTTATATATATATATATATATATATGTGTCCGTTAGCGCGATAACTCGAGCAAAAATGATCCGATTTTGATGAAATTTGGTACAAACGTGTAAACCTACGTTTATTCGAACGAGTTCGCGAACCAGCATGATCGGACCATGGGAACGGGGGTTTATGGGGGCTTTTATGGGGTAAAAATGGGTTTTTCCCATTTTTGACCCAAAAAACATAAAATTTTGCAATTTCTTTCTAAACTATTTTGTAGAGCTTAAAAAAACAAATAATTTAGTGTATTGAAGCGTTATAATGCGCTTAATGCTTACGGAGAAAATTACAAAAAATATAAAATTTAAAATTCCCATGTTATTCTTATGGAGAATAAGTAAACTGTTGTAGTTTGCTGGTTTATTAAAATATTTTGCTCAAATTTGGGAAATGTTTTTATTTCTTACTAACTATTAACATTTTACATAAAAAACACTTTTACCCTCCCTGTTGCAGCAAACCTAAGTATATTTTATACTGATTCTATTTAAATAGGGAATAAATGTGATATTTTTAAGGAGACATTTTAGTGTAAATCCATTCAGAGAAATTCGCTTAGTCTGCAGGTTTGCTGCGGCGGGGGTATTTGAAATATCACACGGACATAATCTAACCTATCCAGCAAAGTACCAGTAATGAAGTACAGTTGAACACAAAAATAATCAAAATTGGCGTATAAATATTCGATTTGGTCAAACCTTTTAAGAATTAGGGCACTTTTCATTTATTGGCCTACTGACAACTCTAGGTTAGGTAAGGTTGGGTCATCAATTAATTATCAATTAATTAATCAATTATTTAAGATGGGGACGCCACTATGTGTGTATTTGAACCAAATATGAGTGAAGGATTAATGTAGAATTAGTAGTGCGATCTTGTAGTCTTGTTAGTGACTAGGGCCGACACGTGCCATAGACACAGCTGTTAATTAATATCCCATAGAGCCAATGGCAACTAACCTACAGTTTATAGTGGAATCCGAACCAAATTTGTCTTTGTAGTTAACGAATTGGTCTAATTATTAGAATAGTACTGCGGATAGTCGTAGTACTCAATCGTGCGGACGTTTATCCACACCAGGGAGCATCGCATCCACAATGCATGCCTATAAATATCCACAATTCGTGACCTCCTAGTAGCCCACCGTCCCAGTCTGGGTTAGGACGTGTAACGAAACACTTTAAATGAAAGTAAATGTTTTTTTTTTCATGTAAAAGTGACAAAATCCGCTATCTAAACTTCAGTTCTAAAATATTACCCAAATGACCAAATAAATAGACTTAATAGTTTTATGTTTATGGTTAGATGATAATAACCTGTGCAATAGATTGAAAGAAATTGACATTTTATCACGCATAGAAGAACATATTTGAGACATTACAAAATTAAATCACTTAATGTTTTATATATATCGAGTGGCGTTATAATTTATTTTGTACAATTATGACCAAGGGAAGAATTTAAAATCAATTTACCGAAAAATAAATATTGACAGTTCAAACCAAACACAAAAATGTTTTGTTGAAAAAAATACTATAATTATACACAATTTAAAAACTATTATAGGCAACTTCTATTAATTCATTTTAAACATTTCTTTGCACTCTTCTGTTAGATTTGGATGACAACATGTTTTCATAAGATACCTAAGCCCCTTGCAGTTGTTATTTAGGCTATACACTTTACCATAAAATACAGAATATTGTCCCATGCATTTAGAGGCCTCGAAATACGTGAGTGGCGTACGTTATTGCTTGTTTATATGGGATGATGCAATTAAGTGCTGAGTCTGGTGACATGAGAGAGTTGCATTTCATATTATTAGCTTCTAAATTATGGAATCGTTTCGGACATTCACTTACTCCTGTTGATATGTTCAACTCTTAAAAATTACAATATTTACTTTGGATCTGCATTATGCATAATATAAAAGACAAGAGTGTTCTTGAGTGTTGTACACATGTTTTCTGCCTATCTACTGTCAAATTGTGTAATGCAACAGTGTGTGGTGTGTCTATTGATCGTAGGTTTACTGGATGCATCGGTCACACACGCCATGTTATATGCATCACAGCCCTGCATCTATGGTCAGGCCGAATCAAAATGCTTTGCTCTGGTTGTGAGGTTACTTCCAACCTTTAAAAAATAAAATTATAACATTTATAAAATTATAAGCCAAATACCATTCATATTTTCAATATTTTTAAGCTAGAAAATAAAAATGTAAACTAACGTTTTTCTCATAAAATTTTGTAAGAATAGATTGTTTATTTAATTTAATTGATAAATTACAAACCACAATGAGAAATTTAAACATTTACAGCTGTGTGTTTGAAGTGCTAGCCTATTGATTGAAAGGTCGCCGGTTCGATCCTAGAGGATCTAAAGATAGTAATTTTGATGGCTCGAAACTTGACCCAGCTGGTTCAGATCATAGGGCTTAAATTTTATAAATGACCCTGACTGATTAAATGGCTGATTATAGTCAGTAACAAAGCTACACAGAATATCATCTCAAACTATTCAAAATCTTACGAATAAACCTATTCAAAAAAATATATTATTTAAATTATTAATTATTTACTAATTGCATTGCATTCTTATTGGTTATATTAAATTACATAATAAATGATAGTTAAGTAATACTAGCTGTTTCGGCCCGTTTGACTTCATAAGTATTAATAAAACTATTCATTTGTTAAGTTAAGCTGAAATAAACAAAACAGAATACAGTAATACAAACAAATAATCACACCTGATTTCAATAAGGTAATAAACTGAAAAATAACAAACATATAAGTACAGCTGAAGTATTTATAACATCAGGCTTATGGAAAGTTCTCTTTAGAAAGGATTTACGAACTTAACGGGCAATTTATGAAATAATGGATAGTTTTGCGCAAGGTTTCTCGTCATGACGAACATTTTAAGTATATAGTTTATAGGGGTGTCACTTTTGGTTTTCTCATAAGTTCATGGGCACTTTGGGTTTTATATAGGGATTTTTTATATACATAAATGATGTTAAATATCAACTTTGCACCTCTAATATGATATTTCCCTTAATAAATCATTAAAAGATCATCATTAAAAATCAATAAAAAATAAAAAATTATTAAAATGAAATTAAGATAGTATTTTTAATTGTGTATACTTATCCTTCGTTAAACATCTTTTACTAATTATGATATCAAATTAATTACCAAGAGAATGTCGAATACCTTTTCGTGATTTAAATGTATTATTACTTATTCTTAAAATTAATATCCTTTATTATACTGTTAAGTAAATGGTTAAATTTCAAACTATAACTACTCAAACGTTGTTTATCCTTGTCAATATAGAGTTACTATTAAGCATTGAGTATCCAGACAGTTGATGGGTATTATACCGGATAATGGTATATAATAGGCTTATCAAACTGTTTAACTGATCAATATTGGATCTTTGTGTTACAGTTTGCATTATTAACAGTATAACGTCTGAGAATAATGTGTAACTTGTCATTAATTTATGTATAAAAACGTAAGTATACTTACGTTGAGTTTTCTCCTTCTGCTAATGTTTTCAGTCTAAAAGTCAGTAATAACCTAATTTCGAGTGGCATATGATTTTTATTGTATACAACATTGTTGGGTATCTATGTAACTAAAACTTGTTATTTATTTTGACAAATGCTGAAATTGTATGTGTTAGTAGTTAATGGATAGAACTAATTTATAAGCTAAATATTCATACACGTGTAATTTGAATGGATGGATTGGACAATTGCTTGCACTTAGTGTCAAGTACATGCTTGCAAACGTGCATACAAACATGTATTTTTCAAATGTGTGACTAGCTGGTATGATTGTTTGATAAAAAAACGTCAAAAACCCGAGACATTTTACAAGTTTCAGAAATAGAATAATAATAGTGTGGACAATTTAATTCCTGACAGTGAAAATTCTTTCAAATCTTTACTGGCTCTTACAGTTTTCTATCTAAAAAAAAATGGGGGGGAATTAAAATTTGTAACTTCCTTAAATTTCAATAGGACTGACGTAGAGACTCTAGTTTATGCCATTCTTTTTCTTTTTTTTATGCCATCTCATTTGCTATGTCAACAGCGCTCAATAAAATTGACATAAAATACGAGTACAATGAAATAAAATTATTAACAGTATTACAAAACATTAGGTTTATGACAAGATTCCCAATCAAACTAAAAATTCCAGGGACATAATAGGAGGGCAAATGTGATTTGATTCCTATAAGATAACTTTGATACTAGCCTATTATATTTGACAGATCGAACGCAAACATAATTCAATTTAAAATAATAACACTAACCCATGTGTCTAATTTATGGTCTGAGGCCTTTTCAAGTTTTTAATACGTTCTCCAAGTGCTCGAATGGGAGGATTTTGAACATATTATATCCATATTAAGTAGCAAAGAAACTTATTAGTATGGGTTATATCCAGCACTGCCTAATTCAGCAGCAGTTGTATTTGTAAAAATACATTATATGTGTATTACACATTTGTATAAAATATACCCCATGATTTAGGAACTAACGTCACTACACATCATTTCTAGACTATTGGACAAGATTTATGACAATCCATATCATTGCGCTGAGGTTTAAAGCTAACATACGGTGATGGAGTTAACATACCACAAATCTATCAATTGTATGTGATAAACGAAACCTTGGTTGTAAGCTATAAATTTTCGTTTGAACATGATTAAAAAAGTCATGAAAAACTTAATGATTCATAGTTAGAAACTTTTTATAAATTACTATAAATGCTGCCACTAGTTTAGTAAGATGTACCCAATAAAAGTTTTTACTTTTTATGATATACTATCGTTTTATTTGAGGCGATATGATGTACAGTATTGGCAGGGTTAAACAATTTACTATTGAAGTGTTAACATCTTTTGTATCATTAAGAAAATTCAATAGCTAAGGTAGATTTATTTTTAAAGTATTTTTCTATTATTTTATAAGATGAGATACATTTTAATGTGAGAATCACGTATGACGTTCACTACACTTTTAATATTCATACCTAATTTCTGACAATAAGACAGATTTATATGTGAAATTCTACTCCTATATTTTACGTTGGTCTAAAAATAACCACATAAAGTTAACCAAATAAAACAACTAAATAAAGTTTGAAATTTCGTTGTGTATTGAGTTTAAATTGTAAAATATAACAATTCAATACCAAACGAAGGTTATTGTGAATAATATATGCAGCCAAGTCATACAAGATTTACAAAGGCTGGACACAAACTTATATGCAGGTCGAGTCTCGGTTATTTGGTCTCTCTTTCCACTACGTGATGTCCATTTGTTGTGAGAATGCTCGTGCAGCATTCATATTCTTACGTCCGTATTCAGACTTGTGAAAAATATTCAGTCAGTTTTGATTATTCACTCCCTTGTTATCTGAAAGTTCTTGATTCGATTCTGGGAAAAGACAGCTGGCTTATGGTTTACTGGGTGATGCTTCTCTTGATTATTTTACTTGTAATGAATGGGTCTGGCAATGGAAACAGGAGACAATGCTAACCATAGAAAGCAAAAATTATAAAAAGCATCATACTGATCTTCCTTTTATAATAATTTTTATATATAATTTGATAGCGTTACGAACCCATAATAGTTATGTACTGAAACAGGTAAAGAATTATGCTCTTCCACACAGAGAGATAATGTTGTCCTGAGTGTTCTATCTTATGCATAACACGTAACAAATAAATTTGATTGGTACATTATTGCGAAATTTTTAGAACTATGTTTTAAAAAAGATTTTGAATTAAAATCCGTAGGACGGGGCTGTTTGGTTAAGAAAAGGTTTCATTACATATTGCATTTATTTTGTAATGAAAACTGCAACAATATTTTATATAAATGAATTGTATCTAAACTGTTGTATCTAATTCTTACAAGTGATGACTAAAAATTTGTTTAAATGAAGAAGTGTATAATTGAGTTTTGTATTACAAAATTAAATTAAGTGCACATGGTTAAAAAAAAATTAATAAACATTTTCCTTTGATAAGGAATCCTACATATATGTATTTAAAACATCGTCTAATTTTACTCTTCTATAATAGAATACTATCATAGACAAAAATAATTACATATAGACCATCAGCCGTGCTGCAGTTGCCACAGGTTCTGGTGCACACCACTGGGAGCGCCATGTAGTTACGGCCTACGTGCTACGTAACTACACGGCGCTCCCAGCGGTGTGTGCCAGAACCTATGGTAAACGTGGTAACCGCAGCACGACTGATTGTCTAGATTTAACTCTTTTTGTCTATGATACTATACACTCGTGCTAAATGAATTAAAACAATGTATAACAAAAATCCAAAGCTCTTTAATGTTTTACAATACAAAAAAATAAGATTTCTTCGCTTTTATCTTGACCGGAATATTAAATTGCATTATACACGATATGTATAAAGCGCCATCTTGAACATTTGGTAATATTAATTCATTAGTATGCACTGTAGTGTGGGATGATTGATATTACGGGACACAATAGACCCACTATCTAGGATACACCTAACTACTACATCGTTATTGTTCCCCGTAGCTAACATACAGTTGATGCATCATTAAATGTATATAATGTCACTGCGCATCTATAAGCTGTATCCAAAGACTACAATTTATCTTATTTCTACTAAAATTTTAGTAAAAAATCTGCTACTATGATGTGGATATTTATCATCCTACCGAGTTTTTAATCATTAAATTGTATTGGACTTGTACAATCTTATTATACAAAGATATCTTTGATCAGTATAACACTTTATACCTTGAAGGTTAACAGTCAATATATTTACTAAAATATAGTGATTCCTTTTTAATATCTAATTTATATTTTACCGTCCTTTTACACGCGTGTGCTCGTAATATAAATTAGTTTAACCAAAGGAAAAAATATTTGCGTAGCATTGTGTAGTCTTTGGTTTAACTGAGAACAGCTGATATTGTGAATATGTTTATTTGTTTATCTTTGAATCATATTGATTGATTCTAGTTGTAATAGGGGAAAATATGTATTACTAGTCTAGTACTGTATTGTTGTTCAGATAAGAAGTGAATGTTGTACATTGTTGAAGAATTAAAAATCTGTTATTATTTGTTTTAAATTTTCATGTTGAGTTAATGGGTCCTAGCTGCTACATACTCATTCGCATATCTATATAGTACTATTATTTAGACTATTTATGCAGAGCTAAAACGGCTTTATGTTCAATAATCGATTTATTCTATAATGTTTACAGTAGTTGTAGCACATTGAACCAAATACCTTTAATACATTTTTTACTGAAAAGAAAGTTCTTTGTTTCTCAACACCCACAGGATAAAATAGATATATAGATACAGATATAGATATATGTTTCCGATAGAAACATTATATTTAAAGTGAAAAACACTATTTTGAAAAAACTAAATGGACGATTAGCCTTTTACTAACTAAATCAATATTTTGTAATAGGTATTTGGGTATGTTACTAGTTTGTCAGTAACAGTTGATTTTTCTTAACTATTTGTGGCCTATCTAAAAATTCTTTTGTAACTTAGTTATTTCCAAACATTCATTGCCAGCCAAAAACAGTTTTTGACATGCAAACTTCTTGTTAACAGACATCTACAACAATAGTACACAACTAGTACGTGTAGACTCCAGTAACTACGGAAGGATCACGCATTTGATGTCGGATTACACGAAAACCCTTTTAAGTCCGACTTTGCTCTTAACTGTAAAACAAAGCCTGAACCATTAACCCTTCTACCTAGCTTTGGGATTTGATATCAACAAGGATTGGTACTTTGTGATCAAAAGTCAGCGTAGGTGTAAAACTGTTGTGATTGTATTTGTAAATGTTTTCGGTCGTTTGACTCCATTCAATATTTAAAATGAATTCAATGTTCGATCACTATTTTATAAGAGAATTTATGCTTAAAATGCTATAAAGTTTCCAAACTTATCGTTCATTTTGATCTTTATCTAATCAAAATATATTTGCTTTTCTTATGCCAGAGATGTTTTAGCTATTCCTTTATACATTTTGATTGTCATTGTGGGATACCTAAAGATCATAATATAATACTCTGTTTGTAAAGTGTGTCCAAATTTTAACCATTAGAAAGTTACTGACTTCGCACAGTAAAGAGTTTGCAACCTTCTGGTAAAGAAAAACCACTCAGCTTGAATTTTAAGGACAGCTGATTCATCAGTTATTACAAGGGACATCTTTTCTTAAGGGCATCCGAGTCCCGTAAATCGAAAATATTATTTTATTTGTGTAGTTATGCTGTAAAACGGTGGTTTGGAACCTTCTCCTGTTAGTTCCCTTGTCAAAAAATGAAAAGAGTCCCTTATGTGATGTTAACATGTTATCAATTGATGAGCTACTTCTGCTAAAATCCATACTATTATTAAAGAGTACAATCACTGTCCGATCAAAATTTCTAATATTAATAAACATTTGACAACATCTAAAAACCTGCACATTTTTTCTTCTTAAGTTTCCTCTGATTTACGTAGCGTATGGGTTTGCTATATACTACATTATACCTTACTGTTCGGGATGTAGCTGAATGAAAGCTGTTATGGTTTGTTTAGTAAAGTTAAAACGAGAGAGAACTTTCCTGTTTGCTTAATCAAAATCTGCCTGCATTGTATCCGCCACAACAGATAAGAAGGAAATACGACCCTCCGCATGAAGTAACATTATTATCAAACATGCATAACCCATCTCTTATATTTAAGAGGGCTGTGGAGTGGGGTATGACCTCTACAAACTCCCGGGGGAAATACATCCTGGACTTTGCCGCCAGGGCCGGACTTGTCGTCTTAAACGAGGGCGACACGCCTACTTTCCGGTGCCCCGGCATGAGAGGTACGATCCCCGATATCTCCTTCTCGTCGGAATCACTACTAGCACGGATCTCCAACTGGAGAGTCATCGAAGACCTCACGGCAAGTGATCATCAGTACATCGTTTTTGATATACTGGATGAACATCATAATCAGGCGCCTGTATCACGATCTGGACCACGCCGATGGAATACGGACAAGCTGGATGTTGAGAAGTTCACTGACGTAATCTCACGGGGAGCGCTGGTGAATTCTGCTGCACCTGCTGACGCCGAGGCATTGGTAACGTCCACGATGGAACTGATTGTCTCGGCTTGTGACCAGGCCATGCCACGCAGGGGACGCCGTCGCGATAAGCAAGCTGTGTACTGGTGGACTTTAGAGATCTCGAACCTTCGGAAAGCTTGTCTGAAAGCCAGACGTGCCGCTATGAGGGCCAGAAGATTCCCGGATTTCGAGGCTAAGTCAGCGGCTTATAGGGCTGCGAAGAAAGCTCTTCGTCGGGCTATCATCAGGAGCAAGGTTAGCTGTTGGAGGAGGCTTCAGGAGGATGTTGACTCTGATCCTTGGGGACTGGGCTACAAGGTTGTAACCCAGAAACTCGGCGCCCGATCACCACCTTCCGTCATGGAGGGCACCACCATGGACAGGATCGTCACCGCCCTTTTCCCGTCTCATCCTCGGCGGCCTTTTTTCGACTATGGCGAGGTAGGGGACATTCCACTCTTTAGCATTAAAGAGCTGGAATCATCTGTCCTCTCCCTGAAAAATAGAAAGGCACCTGGTCCTGATGGTATTCCCAGTGAGGCTCTCAAGAAGGTATTCTCAGTTAACCCCCTCTTACTGCTGAGAATGTACAACACATGCCTGTGCGAAGGGGTTTTCCCAACTCCTTGGAAAAGGGCTAGGCTTGTGCTAATCAGCAAGGGGAAAGGTGACCCGAATATGCCGTCGTCTTATAGACCCCTCTGTATGTTGGATGTGGCCGGAAAACTCTTCGAGAAACTGATCCGCTGCCGCCTGACGTCTGCCGTGGAAGCTGCCGGAGATTTGTCTCCTCGTCAGTACGGCTTCAGAAAGGGTCGGTCAACAATCGACGCGATATCCGAGGTACACAGAGCGGTAGAGCGTGCCGAGAGCTTCAATCATTACTCTCGCCGTATCGTGCTTCTTGTTACGCTAGATGTCAAGAATGCTTTTAACTCGGCGAGATGGGTCGATATGTTGAGCGCGTTGAGGAATAGCTTCCGCGTACCAGCATATCTGTTGAGGCTGATCGAGGACTACCTGCGCTGCAGAACTCTTAATTACGAAACTAAAGATGGTTCGCGGACGATGGATGTTACTTCCGGTGCCGCGCAAGGTTCGATACTCGGCCCAGATTTGTGGAACGCTGCCTACGACAGCCTTCTGAGATCTGAGATGCCAGAGGAGACCGTTTTAGTTGGGTACGCCGATGACGTCGCAGCCCTCATTGCTGCACGCAACGTTGAGCTAGCCCAACTGAAACTGAACCAAGTCATGCGCGTTGTAAACGCCTGGATGACTGATCATGGTCTGACACTCGCTCTGAGCAAGACAGAGATCGTCATCCTCACGAAAAAACGGATTGAAACCATCGTTCCGCTACGAGTTGGGAACGTAGTTGTCCAAACCACGCGAACCGCCAAGTACCTTGGTGTCATGGTGGACAACAAGCTGAGCTGGAGGGACCAGATCTTCCGTACGGCGGACAAGGCTGCTAGGAGTGTTGCTGCTCTTAGTAGGCTTATGGCCAATGTCGGTGGTCCCCGGTCCAGCCGTAGAAGACTACTGATGTCTGCAGTCCAGTCCGTGCTTCTCTACGGCTCTGAGGTGTGGGCAGACGCGCTTAACAAGGAGGCGTATAGGTTGAGGCTCGCACGAGTGCAGCGTCAGGCGGCACTCAGGGTCGCTTCCGCGTACCGTACGGTGTCCGAACCGGCCGTTTTGGTGATCGCTGGAGTTATCCCAGTCAAACTCTTGGCAGCGGAGAGGAAGGCAATCTACCAGAGACAAGGCTACATTGGAAAGGACGCTGCAAGAACAGAAGAGCGCTCCCGCACTTTTCAGATGTGGCAAGAAAGCTGGGAAAGGGAGACTCGAGGACGTTGGACTGCCAGACTCATCAGGCAGGTCCAACCGTGGGTAGAACGGCGGCACGGTGAGGTTGACTATTACCTCACGCAGTTCTTGTCAGGTCACGGCTATTTTCAGTCGTACCTGCACTTGATGGCCAAAACGAATTCACCTGACTGCATTTACTGCCCATGCATTCCCGACGACGCGGAACACACTTTTTTCCACTGTCCACAATGGGATATGCTTCGCCAGGAGGCCATTCAACATCTTGGGGTGCTGTCGATTGAATCGATCTGTGAGACCTTGCTGAAGGGTGAGGACAACTGGGACTGCTGGTCGCACTTTGTCCGGAATGTCCTTCAAGCTAAAAAGAATGATCTAGATCGGAACATAGTCTAGATTTGATAAGAAATAAACGGCTAGACACGGCGTAAGCCCCTCGGGCGTAGGCAAACTCGGCCTAGTTCTGATGAAGTGCGACAAGTGTTCCCAGGCTAGTGTCCGAAGAGTAGAGGAGGTTTTTAGTGGGTAGTCTCTGGGCCTTAAGCCCGTTGGAGTCCCACACTACAGGCTAGCAACCTGTGTGCATAAATGCATTTTCCCACCTCTCCCTAAAAAAAAAAAAAAAAAAATCTCTTATATTTATCTATTAGGAAGCAACGGTTTACCCGCATAGCAGATGGGAATCTCAAATATCAATAATATATATAATATATATATAATATATATATATAATATATATATGATATATATATATTATATATTTTTGGTTTATAGGTCGTTTATCGTGTGTGGAGACAATTTTGATCAATGCACATCCATTGTAAGGCTAAGAAATGTATGGATAAACGTGTAAAAAACTGTTAAAATACATAAAATCTGTTGTGTTTGATCTTAATGTAAAATAGAGGTACATAAAGAAATTTCTAACTTTCATTTGTTGTTTTAGGTCAGTACCTATGAGACAGTTTCAAGTTTGTTGATCCTGTAAGGTAAGAGTTTTGATGTTAATTCCATCAATTGCAATATTTACTATAAGTTTAAGATTGACGATTCACTTAAATTTAACGTATTACTACATTACTAACCCAAATTACAGTCATAACTAAATATACTTAGTGGAAATAATCAATTATGTCTGAACATTGTAAAGAATGGCATCCAAACCTTTTAACAACATTGTTTTGTTACTTTACAGTAAAAGTTTGGACCTATGAGGTTCAAGGATTGAGAGAAAATAAGTAAAATTGTAATGCTTCAAACATGAACTTATCAGCTGTTGAGGCCATGCTAATAAAAATTCATTTCCATTCTAGTTGTACAATGAGTGAGTACTTGGAGAAATGAGTCGTTGCGTATCAGTGGTAATGAGAGGTTTATACAGAAACATAACCTTTCTTAGACGTTATTAGTATTGATTGTTAGTAATAAAAAATATTCTCAGGTAAATCAGGGTACGCCACTTGCGTAATTAACACTTTAGACAGTTGAAGTTATAAAGGCACTTGCCAACTTGTATCTTAAATTTATACTTGTGTTTTTAAGACCATCTTTACGCGATCGTTGCGAAACTACTATAATTGGTCTGTTTTTTAAGGGGTAACTTTAAATAGGAAAGCTATCTTTTATCCATCTTTGTGTATTTGCATGCAATTCACCATCTTTAAAATCTTTAAATAATTTTTTGTTAATTTAATAATTAAGTGCAATGTAAGCAGTTTTACATGTATATACTATTACAGTTATAGGACTATATATTTATATGTTCATAACGATGAGAAATTTATTTTATATTAATACCTCTAGCATTGGAAATTCATTTTGAGAAATGATTAGCAATCATCAACTGTAGGTAGAAAGTAAATAAAAAAAATAACCGGAAGGTTATTCGTCAAAATAACGTTTTCCTACAGTTACCTAACAATGTACATGTTCTCTCACTGATTTGAGAAAGCAAAGTGGCCAATTCGCTCATCAGTGAGACAATGTTAACATTGTCTCACTCTAATTACTTTGTGTCACTCCAGATTTGCAACGTGAAGGCACGAAATAGTGAGCGCGTAACATGCAGGCAACGATGTATGCGCGGGAAATACGTTGGCAGCACTGGCTGTAAATCAGCTGGTCAGCTGTTGTACTGTTGTATTTGTCAAAATAACGTTTTCCTACAGTTACCTAACAATGTACATGTTCTCTCACTGATTTGAGAAAGCAAAGTGGCCAATTCGCTCATCAGTGAGACAATGTTAACATTGTCTCACTCTAATTACTTTGTCTCACTCCAGATTTGCAACGTGAAGGCACGAAATAGTGAGCGCGATGCAGGCAACGTCGTATGCGCGCGAAATACGTTGGCAGCACTGGCTGTAAATCAGCTGGTCAGCTGTTGTACTGTTGTATTTGTCACTTCACATTAAATGTTATATTAAAAGTTCACTTCTGTGTAAAAATAGGTTATGTTTCTTCACCAATTTATTTGTTTTATGGTAACTGTAGGAAAAGTATAATGTGCAACTCGAGTTCAAAGTACAATTGCTTCACTCGAGAAAAGATTCCTCACTCGCCTACAAGGAACTCCTACTAGGATCGCTCGTGAGTAAGGATTTCACTCGAGTGAGTCAATTGCTCACTTTTCTCAATAGTTGCACAAATAACTATTATCTTGACCAACATCTTAATTAAAACCTTTTAGACCACGCTAACATTTTATATTAACAAATCCAAGGGTAGTAGTACTTAATATTAATATACTTAATTAATATACTTAATATACTTAATATTAATTGAAAATAAAGGTGAAAAAATGAATACAAAAGAAGACTTTTATATTTATACTCATCATATTAATGACAAAGACAATTTACTAAACTTGACACAAATTCAAAATCAAAACGTAATATTCGATGAAATTATAAATCTTAAAGAAAACACCTCCTTCCCTAGACATAAAAATTATCACCTGTTCTTTAACAAGAAATATCTAATAATGTTTTTAAATAAAAGAAACTAATAGGTTATATACTATACTGTGATCATGGAATTAATGTCCGAAACATGTAAGTGATATAAAATAAAATGTTTTTAGGGTACTGTGGTATTTTGATTTACTTAGTAACATTTAAAGTAGTCCTCATTGGTGTATACAATAACAAAATATATATATATATGGGTATGTTTAGGGGGTATATTATATCTATATATGTATAATATATAAGAGTTTTGGAGATCTAGTTTAGGAGCGCGAGGTTTTCTTGTTTAAACGATGGTTCAAAAACCACTAGCCAGAAGTTTTCAGCTAGGTAATAATTTCGTTACCCATCGTTAACTAACGCTTCCTATAAAATTAAATTACTTATATTCAATTCGTGAACAGTTATCTCAGTAAGTCTTCTGCCTATACAAGAAGCTAAACAATGTTACATATACTACAGCTCTTTAAATCAATTTGATGACTCACACGATCGTCTATTGCATCGTTTGATTACATTGGTTGGACAGTGAGTGTAATGGCGCAGGCTTTGTTTTACAGTTAAAAGCAAAGTCGGGTAAAAGGGATCCCTTGTAATCCAACATCAAAGTACGACCCTGCAGTAGGACAGGGCAATAGGCCGTGGACCAGACGGATACATTCATGTTTGTAAACAAAAATACGTTTTGAAATTACTATCTAATTAACATGATTTTTCCTATGGTTACCTTTAAAATTGCAATTTCTCCATTAACAGATCGCAAAAGTTTTGTTTTTTAAACTAACTTTCTTCTTTTATCATCAGTTAACTCGTTGAAAGCTTTTTGCGACAAAGTATTAATGTCACATTGTATCTAGCAGCATTTACCCTGCAATTGACAGTAAAATACTTGAACTTTAAAATACACGTTGCAGACTATGAGGTTGGTTCCTAATTAATTATTAACTACTATATTATAGGCGAAAAACTTTTCTTAGACCCTAACCAGCTGGTTGACTTCTTTCTTTACTCTGAGTAGCCAATTTGTTTTTACTAAACTGCTACCAAGATGCCTTAGTAGTACATAAACACCTCCAGCTCGCTTCCCAGCTTGCCTAGCATACCCTCTTCCAACAATACATAATTATTAACTCATTTTACCACCATTGCATTCCATAACTCTACATAACGACTTATGCGGGGAATGTCTCTAATTCGTGTTTGCTATAAGGTACTCATTAGGTGTGTTTCGTAATCTTGATACTAATTAGTAGTTAACAATCACTAATTATGAATACATCTAGGTCAAACAGCTTCAGTACCCTCTGCTAAGTGAGATACACTAGCCAATTAGTAGTTTACGCTAAGTATGGAACATGAATTATCTTTAGGCAAAAATTAAATTCACCTAAAAACAATTATATCAATTAAATATTTATCAAACACACTTTGCTATAACTATTTTATAAACTAATATTGTTAAATTGAATTGCTTTAGCTCATCCAATGTCTGATAGAATACTCGTATAAACGATTCAAATTCCAAAGAATCCAGTCTACGATGTGTACTACAAATCATTTGAAAGTTTGATCGTACTTTATACGAACATATTTTCGTCCATTTATATTACGTTGTGAGCAGCTATAGGAAAAAAAATCATATGTTATATTGTAGCTTATTACAATAAGTATTTTATCAAAACTTACATTATGTTAAATAATATTATCTACGACGAAGAACTTCTTGCATGGCCACTAAATGGATAAATTATTTATACAAAGATTTTCGCAGCTATTTAATTGCAAGCATTATCAAAGATTATTAAGATGTTCTCCAGAGGTCATGTAATATGAACTTAATTCATATTAATGTGGGAATTTATTTGTATATAGTTAAATTACAGTAACATTTAATACATCGTATTTTATCATGAAACTTATACAATAATGGTGATTATTCAATAATTGTATGTCCGATTTACTATCGATATTAAATTATCAATACAAATTACAGCTACGCTGTAAGTTTTTATAGATACATGTATATAATAATAACAGCTATTTAATATGCATTTCGAATCAATTCATATTTACATAATATTTCAAGCCAAACATTTTTCGAGTAAAGCCAAAGTTCGAGTATATGCTAATTCAAATAATGCACATCATTAACCAGTGTTAATTTATATTCATCGTCAAAATCCTCCTACGGAATTCAAATGTGTTTTACAGTATAACCATTCATGAATCACAAGCTCAATAAAATCTCACCTAGCGTGATAATGCTTGTCTTCATTGTTCATAGAGAAATGTATAGACACTGCACGAACAGCTAGTTCAATCCGTGCATTTGTCACTTCCATTGTGTTATCGAAATAGAAAAGTTTACGATAAAATAATGTTATAAAATAAGAAAAAAGTGTGTTTAAAATTTGGAAGGAGGTATTTAAAACAGTTTAGGTATTTAATTGTAATCTACAAGAGTAGGGTCTCTTTGTTCTATATTGAACAGTATTTGTACGTAAACGTTCATTCCTTGGTTATGGACTGAATGACCGTAATTGTCTTTGTTTTCATTACTTCAAAAAATAAGCAACTCTTATCGTTTTGGAGTATTTAACACCGTTGTTTATGACATTTGGCAAACATACATTTCTTTCTTACTACGATTTTGGTCTTTGCCAAAATTAGAGATTTTTTAGCACCGTTAGCAAAATAACCATTTAACTTATTGCATTTATTTCGGTGATAAATTAAACATTAACAACCTCTTCTTTTCAACAGATATTTTCTAGTCAAATTTAAACTCCAAGTAATTCGCATCGTACATTCCGAGGGGCAGGTTTGGTGTTAATCAACGATCAATTCAATTATCAATTATTTAAGATGGGGACGCCATTCTGTGCGTACTTTAACCCAAATATTAGTGAAGGATGAGTGGCGCGATCTTGTAGTTGTATTAGTGACTAAGGCCGACATAGAGGCACAGCTGTTATAAATAGTCAATACAGCTAAAACGGCTACTAAGGGACCTACAGTTTATAGTGGAACCTGAACCACATTTTTGCCTTGGTATTAACTAATTGGTGTACTAATTACTAAATTACTAATTACTATTAACTAATTATCAGGATAGTACCGCGGTTATTCGTAGTACTCACTAGTGTGGACGTTAATCCACACCAGGGTGTATCGCATCCACAGTGCATGTCTATAAACATCCACAGTTCGTTACCTCCTAGTAGCTAGAGTACAGGTCGACGCCACCGTCCCAGTCATGATGTTAATTATTGTTATTCTCAGGTGATATGTCCCTTGAGTATTTCACTAATGTGTTATGTCCAGTCTTAACCTAGTTTCCACTGAGTCGTACAAGACCGCTGCATATGTAATAGTTAAGCTTAGTGATAAAACAGCTGCACTCGTATACACCCTACGTGTCCTGAGTATAGAATGCAGTTGTAGGAAGATGCAGCATTTATTGTTTTGAGATGTGAAGGTTTTTAAACTAAACTTTCACACATTTATTCTCTTTTTACAGAAAATTGTCTTTTTGTAATTTACTTTTCTATTAGTATACTTAGTCTGTTCAGTGATGTATTAGTTTATGAAATTCTCGAAGAGTAGATTTGTTTGTTATCCTATAGTATTAAAGAGTTTACCTACGGCCGTTTTTTAAAGTACCGGTAGCCGTTTCAGTACAGTTCTTAGAATTGAAAAGTATCTCATAACAGCATTGTTTACATACATAACAGCATAGTTTTACTCATAACAACACGGGTAACGGACCAATGAGGTTCAAGGATTGAGAGAGGAGAAGCAAAGTTGTAATGATTCGAAATTCAACTAATCAGCTGTTCAGGCCAACTTAATTGTTGATTGGTGCAATTAGTATTTGATACAATGTTTCGTTGCATCAATGTCAGTGGCAATTAGAGGTTATAAACAAAAACATAACCTTTCTTAGAAGTTATGAGTAGTGATTTCTAGTAATTAAAACACCGTCGTAGGTAAAGTAGTGTACGCAACTCGCGTAAATAGTGTTAACGACACGAGTAGAAAATTTAAGGTACGAGCCTTACTATAAATTTTGTAATATTCTTGCTTGTTTTGTAAAAGACCTCTTTTAATATGATCAATAACATAATTTTTCCATTGAATAACTTAATTTATATAGTCTCACCATGGTCCATAGGTAAAGAACCTTTATTTATTTACCATAGGCATGATATTTTAAATCGCTACTCTAGTTGTACATGTAATAACTTCAATTAATTTTCATTTTATCAATTGGCTCTGTTCGAATACGTAATACTGTGTAATATGCTTACGTAAAGAAAAATTCCCAATAAATTCCTCATCAACAAAACAATAAGCCCCAATGCTCAGGGTGTTTCCAGCATTACCATACAACAGCTGGTCCCGGCCCGCCAGTATGTGAAACTCTGCTGTGTAGGCTTGGATGTCTCTTTATTATAAAAAATATATCTTCAAGAACCAAATAAGCCATTTTCTGTTTTAAAGAAATTTTTTTGGAATGTCATTTTCACTCGGAAATTTATGCATTCACAAGTGGTGCATTAGAAATATATTTTGTAGCGTGAATCCACAGTCAATATACCTGTATTTCCGTATTTAACCACGGCTTCTACACTCTCTTTACCATGCTTGGTTCCTTATCAAGGGTTTATACGTTGCCTTTATTATTGGTAAAAACATGTTATAGTATATCATATTAAAATTATCTGGATTTCTTAAAACGTTTGGCTAAATACTCGCCGTGGTTATTACTCACTCCTGATAAATTGAACAATTATAATCTAACAAAAGATATTATGTAAAGTGTAATAATATTTCAAATGAAACAAGTAATTTTTTATCAGTTTTCTGAATTATTATATGAACATAACTTGTGCAAAGTGAACAAATTAACTGATTCAGCTTTAAGCACGAATTTCGGTTAGCATGTACCTCACGTTCTTATATACTTATTTTATTTTCCCAACACAAGAAACAACTAAAGATATTTCATGTTGCTAAAATGTATACTACAAGGAATATCTGTTATTTTGAATAAATCCATTTTATGTGACAGTTTTGAGGGATGTGATCGACTCAAAGCTTCGCGCTGCAGAAAGTTGATAACAATATCCATCTGCAAGCGTGCCTTCTGCATTCACTTAACTACACTCGGTTTGTTACTTCTCAAGCGTTTTTTCTTTAACCGAGAACAGATTTAAGAAATCATTATTTAAAATAAATTACATATCAAACCAACTGTTAGTGGCAATATTGTCATGTGTAAAATTCCATAACAAGGATGAATTGATGTATGGTTTCTGTGGGAATGGTTTCTTTTTTCTGAGAAAGATGTCTTCCCTTGATATCAGAAAACCCTCAATCTGGGTTTAGAGGTTTATTATTGTTTTTTTTTCCTTTGGTGAGGCAGACTTAAGGACCTTAGATTGACTTTAAGACACCAGGTCATAGTGTTAGTAAATAGCTGATTGGCGTCATTGAAACCCATAGATGATGGGGGGGGGGGGATTTCAACTGGGACCATGTGACTGATGACTATCAGACCAATCATCCCCCTCCCCTCTCAAAAGAGGAAAAAAAAATTAAGATGGCTCAAGATTTACATGTGACATTATCATACTACACTATAAAACGTACAATACCAGTGCATATCCTTATTTTTTGTAAATGCTTGAAAGGGTTATGTTTGCTCTAGTAAGTGATGTTTCCAAACAACCCAAGAAATGTTCGTGACATTTTAACACTTTTTGTTTGTAAAGTGTTGCGAGTATTGAGGTTAAAAGAAATTACGATAAAGTTTGTGGTAAAATCAGTGTCAGTAGAATCAATAGTGGCGACATTAGTTCTATAGTATTTTACCAGTTGATGAAAAACCTAAGGCTGTTAGGTCTTTGGAACCTATTTTTGAGCTCGTTATCAAATATTCAACATGTACCCCTAAAATTGAAAGAAAGATTCAAGACTAATTTATTTTATTCAATTCTAAAAGCAAACACCATTTCAACTTGACACTATGATATCGCAGTGATAGTCAAAACCCCCCCCCCCCAAAAAAAAAACCAATATAATCTGTGGTTTTAACATCGAGCAATATATATTGTGTAAGGTAAAAGGGAATTATAAAAAACATAGAAGCATACTAATAATAGCCAGCATACTAAAATAAAATAAAAATAAATAAATTAGTAGTATAAATTCAAAATAAATTTCCACCAAAATTCCCGCCATTTTCCGACTATTGAGAGCGTAACGTGAGACATATGTGTGGTGGCAGGTAGGGGCGGTAGGGGGTGCGTTGGGGGAGGTATTTGTCCCGACGCATGCGTCAGTAGTCGAGACGCGTGCCAGTAGACGCGCGACCGTCGTCCGTGACGTACCCCCTGTGTCGACGCTCTCTCTGTACCACGTGTGCAGACGACGTAATACCGACTGGAGGGAACGGGGTGTGAAAAACGCGGGAAGACCATAACACAGTGTCACAATACGTGAAAAAGTGCTTAAAATGACTAAATTCTATGATTTATGTGATTTTTTTAAGTGTGTTGGCAGGTTTGAGTAGGATCATATCAGTGAGTAGTGCGCAATTCTAGGAGGAATCTTGACTATTTATTTTACAAAGTAAAACATACATAATAAATGTATTCTTTAAAACTGTTTCGGTAGTTAAGTATTTAGTTTTACTGTAATATTTGTCATTTATAAAATCAATTTCAGTCATTAACATTATTAGTTAAAGAAATCTCTTTTAGTTCACTTGTACAACCTACAAAAATCATTCTTTAAGCTAGGCTACCATTAAACAAAGCATTTAATAAAATACATTGTAAGCAATTGAAAACTTTGATCAAATGATATTTTAAAGTATTTTTAAGCCGAAAATATTAAAATCGCATACATTTAACCGGTAATAAACTCACTTTTTCAGAACTAGCTAAAAGTCTTTGGCTAATTCGCTGTAATAAAGATTCAAAAGGTCACTTAGGGTCTTAACATGGCTTTAAAAACATTATGCAACTAATTATTTTTAAATGGACATTTGAAATATTAATATAGATGTTGTGGTAAATAGGCCTATTATAATTTTAATGTTTTCATGATGCTTTAACCTTTGCTAAAATGGAAGAACAAATATTTCAAACACCGTTTCGCAAACAGGCACCATTATGAACCAAATATTTTTAATTAGTAATTTTAATTAATAAAGTAATTGCCATGCGGGAGACGGGTGATATTTAGGCGTAGAATGATGTTTGCTCCGGTATAGACAGATGTTTACACGGAACTCCCAACGCAAGTTCCTAATTACAATACAACTTCAGGAAAACGATTTAACATCGCTAATATAAAATGTTTAGGTTTTCTATACAGCTTTCTGACGTTTAAACTTCCCACAATGGGGAACAGTTTGTTTTATTTCTCCGCAAAACCGGAATGGGCCTGTTTACTTATGCTACCTTATATTGCGATTTAATATTGATAAAGTTTCCCCACAGAGTTAAAAGCGGGATTCCGTCCAACTCATTTCAACTTAGTAATAAAATGGCCAGTTATTACCAAGCTAGGGAAACTTGTTTATTGCTTTTAACTCCGCAAAGTCTGTTTTGCCCGTTTACTTTAGCGTCGTACATCAGGCTGAAATGGTTTTCCCACAGTTTTCTCTTTGTAAATGTATAAAAAGCAATGTTTTCGTTACGAGAATTTAATAAATTGCACGATTATTTATTTATCTAGCTTTTATTGCTGTATATTGCTTTAAATTTGTATAAATGCGTATTTATATTATTGTAGTACTTATATCTCTTTTCAAACTTACTTAAAACCGTTAATTTTTTGGAAATGTTTTTATGGAACCAAAACATCAAACATTTAACATTCTTTGATCGATTAAAAATTTTGAATGACCATTATAGTGGTTTATACTTTTAACGCATAACATAAATGTTCATCAAAGCATTATTTCTTCCGTTCCTAATTTTTTAGATTGAATTTTCCTTGACAAAGGAAAGTGGATACTTTGCTAAAGTTCCTTATTTATTAAAATCTAATAGATTTTACGATGTTTTTTTTATTAAACATCGTAAAAAATATCAGATTTTTTATTAGCGAAACCTTTTCGCTAAAAATTAAATTTAAAGATTCATTACTACTCCCGTAGGCTTACACGTTGAAGAAAACTCTCCTAAATAATAAGAACGAAAAGACCATCTCACAACAGAAACAAATCATGATTTGAAAATTCCAGGTTTTATGCTGTGGTCAGTGTAACATGAATTTTGAGACAGAAAGTTGTCAAGTAATGAAGAAAATTTACTTTAAGTAGATTTGTTCAACCCCCAGTTTTGGCTGAAAGACTTTTTGATGAGACTAGTTATGGTGTGACCAGTGAACGTTAAGTATGTATTTCGAGATGGACTATTGGCAAGAGACAACTGAGGGACTACTTTAAGTAGATTTTTTGTCAAAGAGTATTGTTTTGGGGCTTTGTCATGAGGTGGGCCCATGTCGGAGTTGGCGTGCCCCGGCCTGGGGCTTAGCGACAAGAAGCTGCGGCGACTTCGAAGATTTAGATTTTTCGGCCGTGCCAAGGTCTATCTGCTGATCCGCTTTCCACATCTGGTGAGTCTTTGAACACATAACTAAGAAACGTATGTCAAAAAGGTTTCTTGACTTTTCGAAAGTCTTTAACGGTTTGAAGAGTGTAACTGCCACGATGTTGGTGATTAGATTATAAAATCATTTATTATACAAACTGAGGAAAAAAGACGAATTTGTATGTTTGTATTTGTATCGCTGGTTAGCCTATTACTTGTCGTATTCAGCAGGTTGCCGGTTAGAAGCTAAGTAGTTCAATGAGAAAATCTTTAAAAACCTGAAAATATAAATACAATTAATTAATGATCTGCCTCACCTTCACACATGAATAATTTTACAAGAGCTTAAAATACAAGAGCTTATAGTAAAGGCTCATTTTAACATCTGAGAAAAAATATAAGATACCTAAACTATTTCAAGTTTTAACCATAGAATTTAGCAAGACTAAGCCCCTTCTGTGGTAACTATGTAATTTTATAACATATGTTCTGTTAAATAGTTTACATTCTTACGTTTTATTTATCATAGGGCAATTATTTAGAATTACTTATGATTGTATTCAAGACCAAAAATCAGTAATCATAATCGTAGCAAAACGAAGGATAATTTTCTATGAGTGTTTAAGCTTTAAACTTTTGCGTAAACAAGGATTTATGTAACATAAAAACTGTTACATTTAGTTAAATTTTAATATTACAGTTCCGAAAATATTATTATTTTCAACAATTTTCCCTATTACATTTTCGTAAATTTTAAACTCCTTCTCAAGTGAGAAGATTTTGCCAGTCAGATTTACAAAGGATTACCCGTTTCCCTATGAAATTCCTGACTCGGTACTTTACTCATTGAGCAATTGTTTATTGCGATAGAGCACTTGACATTGCTAAGAGTCAGTATTTCGCTAAAACTTTTAAGGAATAATAGAGCTTTCCTAGTAAACGTTTATGTACAAGTCACCAAACTGATTCAATGGAAAGATATATTTACGGTACTCTTATTTTTTTTTATTCAAGCAAGTTGTATAAGTAATTTTCAAAGAGTTTACGACTTTTGGATATTTAAGAAATTAAAAATTGTACAAGTAAACATTTCCAAAAATTAATTTATGAGTAATAACTAATTATTTTAATTTTAGATGTTTACAGCATTTTAGTAACATGCATTTCCTCGTACACTATTGAAATACACGACTTAAATAAAATTCCAATTCAATCGTTCAAAGGAAACAAGGATAAGGTCATATTTAGTTGGTCAATTGTTTAGATTTAATTTGATCTATACTAGTTTTTTCGTCAAATATTTTAATGAACTAATAAATTGTTTGAACGTTTCAAATATAGCTTAAAAAATCGAAACCGTTCTTTTTAATATGTATTTATTTTTAATATTAAGTATATAAGTTTTTATATACACCAGTTTTCGACATGTAAGTGTTGAAAAAAGAAAATTATTTTAACAAATTATATAAAACAATTTTTTTGTTACTATTTATTATTATTATTAATCCTATTTAATCAAAACTCACTGCACTTGTTTACAATTGACATTTATCCACAGATAATCTAGTTGCGCTGGCTATAACACTGTATTCAGATTAATTAAAACATATTAGATTTAGTTTTTTTTTCAATACTTTCCTGTCTTTTTTAAGCTTGATCAACAAAAAATTATTTTATCCCAACGATTATTCATTGTTCTATTTAAACATGATATACCTACAACTAGCTCACTTTTGCCGAAAATATTTTATTTCAAAACCGTATTAAATTAGATTCAAAGCGTTATTGCTCAACTATGAACCAACACGATCAAACCAATAATTTTATAATAAGATTGTATTTTTGGACAAATATTTGATTCAACGAAACAGTATAGTATAAGTGAAAATGAAACCGACATAACAGAATCACATAACTTGTGCAACCACGGACACATGTCAAGTTGAGTGACAAGATGTCACTATTGTCAATTACACATCAAACTGTACCTTAGTCACATGTGGATTTACAGGATTGGTTCACACAGAACTATTGCGGTTGTGATAATGTTATCGCCTTCTCTACACTATGCAGCATCATTAAAAACTAATATTTAAATTACAACGATCTTATAGTAAATTTACCACATAAATTTCTTTTAGTTTCAAAACCTTTCGTGGGTGTGCGCTCAGATTTTTGATTTAGTTCGAACGTTAGTTGAACTCAACCAACGAAGACATTATTAGTTTAATTAAGTGATTCGAGGAAGATCTACAAAAACAAAACAGTAAAAAAAAGTTTTAACGAGAGTTGAAAACAAGTCTGGGAACATAAGCCCTTAGCTCAGCTTGTCTTCAGTAACATTCTAAAAAGTCAATAAAAGTTAGGTTGAAACAATAAGTTCAGCCCGAGATTGTTTTACTTATCTTTTCAACTCCGTGATTAAAGTTTTATCGCATAAACTTATGCAGAGGAATAAGGATAGACATTAAAAGTCGATTTGACAAAGTTTTTTAGGGTTAGTTGGAGTTATTCAAGTCGTAAAGATTAAATAGCTTATTTGACATTTTTAGTCAGTATTGTTGTTAACATAAAATAGTTGTAATCAAGCTCAAAATCGCGTATTTTAATCATTTCTTGAAGTAAACCTTAATTTATTTTACGCCACACTACATTATTTTGACGAACTTCCCACGCAAGGATTTAGCCCAGAAAACAGCTGTTTGCCACCAGCTTATTCAAATGGGGTTTCATTGCGTAATACTGTTCTGTAATGAGTTTTACCGGACACCAATCAGCTGATTATACTGCATTTGGGTGGCAATGAGTAGTTATAAACAAAAACATAACCTCTCTTAGAAGTTATTAATAGTGATTTTTAGTCGCTCGTATAAAAAATATTTGTACAGATTTAGTAGTATGGCGTAAACTATCGTACGTCACTCGTCCAAAATGTGTGTACCGGACTCGTAATGGTAATCCCGTACTCGACTTTGTCTCGCACGGGAATGACCACACTCGTCCGGCAAAGACTTATTTTCAGGACTAGTAACATGATATACTATTTTCGCTACATCTCAGACGTTAATTATTTTCCATATTTCTGAATGTATACTAGACACGATTACTAGAAAAATACCGGTATGGATCATAAACATAAACAAAATGACGTTGTTGGCCCAATTCCTATACTAATAGCATTGAACATATGATTTGGCAGTTCCATTTAAGCAATGTTAAATAATATTTATTTTCGGGCCAAAAACGTCATTCGTTTATGTTTATGATCCATACCGGTATTTTTCTAGTATTCGTGCTAGTACTAGAGGATAAGCAACAATGTAGAAATAAAATGTAAATTTGAACATAATAGTATAAAGAAATATACATAAAAATGAATTTTACTTGCACCTGATAATAGGATCCCCCATTTAGTTTTCAAGCAATAATTCAGTAAGAAAATGTGTATTAGGTGTATTTTAACTATCTACAATATAGTTAATCAATCTATTTCTTTTAATGTTTTCGTTTGTGCAAAATCGTAAGATTAATACGTTCAATAACTTTATTCACATAAAATATAACAATAACATTTTATAACCGTCTTATAATCTTCAACATGACAAAATCTCGTTAAACATTTGTTAAAATACAAATATAAAATATTTGTATTTAAAGCAATTCGGAATATAATGTTTTATTTTATAACCACCCATTACTATACTAAATGTCACTCTAGCACAACACAAACTTTGGTCAGACCAAGGTACACGAATCTACTTGAGGTGTTTTCTCTTTACAAATACCACCATCTAATTTAAAGTTTGACGTGTTGTTTGGTAGAGGGAAGGGCTTAGGAGCTTATTGAATTTGTTCTGGAGTCCAGTTAAAAGTTTGTTTCCACCTTGTTTGGGGTTTTATAGATATTACGTGGTGTTTGGATAGGACATGTATAACCAAAACCAGTTTAACATATACAAAAACATTTTCTTTAATAATTATAATTAATTTGATTGCTCTATTAACACGTATTGTAAAATATATTTACAATTTTACTACTTCCTTTCTTTCTCAAAAAAAATTCCGTGTTTCTCAGTATTTAGTATATATTTGAAATTAGTTGGATTTAAAAACGTAATTTTGATGCCTATAAATTAATTAAACTGGTCAAAATGGATGAATCGCTCACAAGGGATTAAGATGTGTAATAAGAAGTCCATAGTGAATAATTAGATAAAAAGCAAACGATTAAAAATGCATCCATTACGCTATTTTAGTGTAAATTACATGCACACTAGGAATTTTGCATCCTCTTTATAGGTAATGCTAAACCTAACAGCCTCAAGTATAATTTTACGTAATTATCACCAATTCATACAAGTGTTTTGGTTAAATTGGGTGTTAAAGAAGGAAATATGTATGTAAAATATGTTTACTGCCTTTGATAAAATATAATAAGGACTCAAAAACGAATACATAGCTTTAATAATTTATGCACTGTTATATATTTGCTAGAAATTGGTTAACGATTCACCGACGTACTCCTAAGCTTAATTTACTGCGTTCGCCAACGGTGCAAAGAAATTTTCAGTTCATTTCTCACATTCTATAAATCTCTCTTCTTCACACGGACCTGTCGAGTGGACACCATTTCCAATGATCATTTATCATGCGTTTTCTATATACCCTTCTATCAGGGGGTTTTGTGTATAAAGCTCCGGTTTTCTTACAATGATAACGGTCTTTAAAATACAGTAATGGCCACTGGAATATGTAATTGTTGGCGGAACAGTCAGAGGGAAATAAACAAATTACTTTGGATAAATGAAGTAAACAGGCCAATCTCATTCGATTGTAAAATCTCTATAAGTTTTCGTTTGGATTTAGTGTGTTTTTCATGGTCATTGGGGCCAAATTGTAAAATCAGGACAAAAACTTACAAATTTATTGTATATTTCACATTGTAAGCTGTAATTTTAGTTAAACTATTGGTAACCAAAATTATTTAATTTTGGTAAAGAATAAACTAAATGTTTTTTGACAATAATTTTTGAAAAGACTGTATACTGCTTTTATATGCTGTTCGTTATTTAATGCATATCAATTATTTATAAACACGTAAGTTATAGACACTTGTCATTGCTATGCACACCCAAATCCTCGAAAAATGTGAACAAACTTTCAACTCATGCTTGTGATAGATTTAGAACCGACCAAAGCTGAAATATATCAGAAGTTTTTATCATTGTAAAACTGTAAAATCTTTAAGACCTTTAACAACAACAAAACGTTCTCCATAGCTCTCTTTGTCTTTTAAACCATAACCCGTGTCCAATAAAAGTTAACATATACGTTTGAATATATAACATATTTTTGAAATATTTCGTTTATTTTATTCTCTTAATAAGACATCACCACCAGTACAGTCAATGCTGGTCTAAAATAAGATTTAGTTTGTAAAGTTTGCCTAGCAAAACCTAAGGAACTACTTTTGTAAATAGGATGTGAAAGAATTTGAACTAATTGAAATCTCAAAACTGCGTGTAAAATATAATACCAAAATTACCCTCTATGGAGAAATGAGTCTGATGTCCATTAGTCCGTAGGGAGTAATTAGGTTGAACATCAAGTAATAGAGCGTTGTGTAGTTGAAAACGTTGTTATTTAATGTTAATATACATTTTTATTTTGTTACAGAGTTGGAAACTAGTACATCAATTCTTAATCTTATTTAAAGAGGATGAGTAGATCAACATTCCCTAGTACAACTTTCAATGGAGAGTGAGTTGGTCCTGTAAAGCATTGGTAGGGTGAAGTCTTGGGTTCAAATTTCACCAATCACCAAGTGTCCTCTAGCTATGTATTAATGCTACACCAATCACCTGAAGTAATGGGTACTTGATACTTGATACTTGTATTCTTGATCCTTGACTGACAATGTCAGATAGATCGCGTCATGTCTTTAAAGATGTAAAGACTTTTAAATACTGTAAGTTACTATAATAAAACTAATATTTACAACTACTGGTGGTATGGCGGACGTTTTTACTGTAATGGGAAGAGTGGTATCTCATTTAGCTCCCCCAGCGAATATAGTGGCCTATTCACGAGGGCCTTATGAACAACTTTTTTAAATTCTGTCATGCCCATCTCTCGAACTTTTGACGGCAGCGTGTTGAAGATTTTTATGGCCGACCTAGGGTAGGACTTCAAGGTCCGTTCGAGTCGACAGCGCGGAAGGTCCAAATCCTGAGCTCTTCGAGTGCTGTAATTATGATGATCTTCCCTTTTCATGAAGTCGCTCCTATTTTCCTTCAGGAGTGTGAGCATGTTGTAAACATACTGACTGTACACTGTGAGGATCTTCAGTTCCCTAAAGATAGGCCGGCAATGCTCATAATACCCAGATGATGTAATGACTCTGAGCGCCATCTTTTGGAGTAAGAGAACATCCCTTGTAGCAGGGGAATGCCCCCACAGTATCAATCCATACATCACGTGACTATGGAAGAGAGCATGATAAACCGTTGTAAGGTATGGCTGAGTTATTAAATCCCTAAGTTTCCTTAGAAGATACAGCACTCTTGAAAGTTTGACACATACCTTGCTTATATGGTGGTTCCATGTGCACCTCGAGTCGACCCAGAAACCCAGTAGTTTGACCGGTTCACCCTCTTCTACCCCTGCACTCAGAGTGCATTCGAGGGATTGGGTTTTATCCTCGTTTACCTTAAACTTGTTTGATACGAACCAGGCCCTTGCTTCCTCCAGTAAGTATTCAGCCTCAATGCGTAGCTCCACCAAGCTCCGACCTCTTGTGATGAGGGTGGTGTCGTCTGCAAAAAGTAATGTACGACCATTAAGATGTAGATCATTTATCATCACTGAAAATAGCAAAGGGCCAAGGACTGATCCCTGAGGTACTCCATGGGGTAAAAGGCCTACGCTTGACGAGGTCCCCTCCAGTGACACTACTTGTTTCCTATCTTTAAGAAAACTCTTTAAAGACTCTAGCACACAACCTCCAACTCCATAATGCCTTAGCTTAGCCACCAGGATGTCGTGGGAAACAACATCAAACGCCTTGCTGAGATCGCAAAGGCTTAGATGTACGGACTCACCATTTTCAAAGGCGTCAGTAATAACATTAGCAAGGTTGGTGAGTGCTGTTGTGGTGGACCGCCCACTCCTGAATCCGTGCTGTGCATTGTTAAGTAGCCTATTCGTTTCAAGCCACTTGACTAGTTGCCTTTTCATTATCGTCTCAAACACTTTAGAGAATATAGGCAAAATGGAAATCGGTCGGTAGTTAGCGGGGTCAACGGGATCTCCTTTCTTGTACACCGGTATTGTGCGAGCTAACTTTAAGCAATCAGGAAAAACCCCTTTGCTGAGACAGGCATTTACTAATTTAGTTAAAGGGTCAATTATCGTGACAATGATTCCCTTTAGTACTGTACATGAAATTCCATGAACGTCCTGGCTACTAGACTCCTTAAACCCATTTACAATTTTAAGGATGTATGAGGTATTCACTCTCTCCCAAACATTGAAGGTGTGTTCCGTTGATATGCCACACAACGCTCCACAAGGATCTGTGTGACTAGTAGGCAAGTCAGCAACTATCTTGTCCGCTACCTGTACAAAGTAAGTGTTAATCTCATCAGGTGTCAATGATGGTTTCGGCTTTGCTTTAGACCCCTTCCTATGGGCATTAACTAGATCCCAAGCTGCTTTGCAGGTATTCGCTGCCTGACTAATATGCTCTATATTACTAGTCTTTTTTGCTTCACCGACTTGAATGCTGTAATCTTTTTTAGTTTTGGTATACAGAGCAAAATAATTAGCTTTTTTAATAGGGTCATGTTCGGCCTTGTAGAAGTCATGAAGTAGGATAGACCAAGCGCGCATCCTGGCCAGTTCAGGTGTATACCACTGTTTGCTCCTAGTTATATCCTGTTTATTTTTAGTTACTAACCCAGGCTTTTTTTTGACAACCCTAGCAGGGAAGACAGAGTCAAAAATATTTTTAAACTTATCAAAAAAATTTGAAAAAGCTAGCTCAGGATCTGTAACAGATTTTGGCAGAGACCAAGCACTTTTTTCTAATTCTCTACATAGACTAGGCAAATTTTCTCTTCTAACTACACGCTTAAAGCTAGTGTAAGAATCAAGACAAGACTGGTGGTTACTTACTTGCTCAGTTTTCACATTCAAAACCACAGCTCCGTCATGATCGGCAACCAGTGCACTAACCACCTCCGATCTGCAATCCCAGCTGTCGATGTTTGTAGCGATGGTGTCCAGACAGGCTACACCACGGGTCGGCAGTCTTGAAGTGATGCAACCGGATAATAATTCACCCAATAATTCAAGAATTAAGAATTCCACGCTACATTTCTACGTCTCTGCATACGGCTGTGCAACTCCACGGCTTCAGCGACGCTTCAGAGAAAGGCTACGCTGCTGTTGTCTACCTTCGTGTCACTGACTCTCAAGAGAATACAAGGCTCTATCTCATCGTCTCTAAATCAAAAGTTGCTCCTTTGAAAAGAATTTCTCTGCCACGGCTTGAACTTTGTGGCGCTCACTTACTGGGAAAACTCCTTCAATATTCTTCAAACATACTCTCTGCTCATATGAAGATTGAATCAATCTATGCTTGGTGTGACTCCACAATTATACGAATGAACACTTTTTAATAATGTTTTTAATAATTATAATACATATATATTAATATTATAGTAAGGATAATATGCAATTAAATATTGACAGGTTTTTTTTTATCATAATATAAATACATATTTTAAAAATTTTTATATAAAAATAATTATATATGAATGAACACTTTTTAATGATGTTTTTGTAATTAATAATACATATATAATAATTATATAGGAAGGATAATATGCAAATAAATATTCACAGGTTTTTTTTATCATAATATAAATACATATTTTAAAGTTTTTTATAATAATAATTATATATAAATGAACACTTTTTAGTAATGTTTTTGTAATTAATAATACAAATATAATAATATTATAGAAACGATAATATGCAAATAAATATTGACAGGTTTTTTTGATCATAATATAAATACATAGTTTAAAGTTTTTTTATAATTATAATTATATATGAATGAACACTTTTTAATAATGTTTTTGTTATGAATAATACATATATAATAATATTATAGGAAGGATAATATACAAATAAATATATATAAATGTTTTTGATCATAATATAAATACATATTTTATAATATTTTTATAATTATAATTATATATGAATGAACACTTTTTAATAATGTTTTTAATAATAATAATACATATATATTAATATTATAGTAAGGATAATATGCAATTAAATATTGACAGGTTTTTTTTATCATAATATAAATACATATTTTAAAATTTTTATATAAAAATAATTATATATGAATGAACACTTTTTAATGATGTTTTTGTTATTAATAATACATATATAATAATATTATAGGAAGGATAATATACAAATAAATATTCACAGGTTTTTTTTATCATAATATAAATACATATTATAAAGTTTTTTATAATAATAATTATATATGAATGAACACTTTTTAGTAATGTTTTTGTAATTAATAATACATATATATTAATATTATAGTGAGGATAATATGCAATTAAATATTGACAGGTTTTTTTTATCATAATATAAATACATATTTTAAAATTTTTATATAAAAATAATTATATATGAATGAACACTTTTTAATGATGTTTTTGTTATTAATAATACATATATAATAATATTATAGGAAGGATAATATACAAATAAATATATATAAATGTTTTTGATCATAATATAAATACATATTTTATAATATTTTTATAATAATAATTATATATGGATGAACACTTTTGAATAATGTTTTTGTTATTAATAATACATATATAATAATATTATAGGAAGGATAATATACAAATAAATATATATAAATGTTTTTGATCATAATATAAATACATATTTTATAATATTTTTATAATAATAATTATATATGGATGAACACTTTTGAATAATGTTTTTGTTATTAATAATACATATATAATAATATTATAGGAAGGATAATATACAAATAAATATATATAAATGTTTTTGATCATAATATAAATACATATTTTATAATATTTTTATAATTATAATTATATATGAATGAACACTTTTTAATAATGTTTTTAATAATAATAATACATATATATTAATATTATAGTAAGGATAATACACAATTAAATATTGACAGGTTTTTTTATCATAATATGAATACATATTTTAAAATTTTTATATAAAAATAATTATATATGAATGAACACTTTTTAATGATGTTTTTGTAATTAATAATACATATATAATAATATTATAGGAAAGATAATATGCAAATAAATATTCACAGGTTTTTTTTATCATAATATAAATACATATTTTAAAGTTTTTTATAATAATAATAATATATGAATGAACACTTTTTAGTAATGTTTTTGTAATTAATAATACAAATATAATAATATTATAGAAACGATAATATGCAAATAAATATTGACAGGTTTTTTTGATCATAATATAAATACATAGTTTACAATAGTTGCTATACTATTGCATGGCAACGCTGGTGGCGCTGCCTACGGATTGACAGGCAAAGCTCTCTCAAACCGCTTAATGCTTTTTACCATGCGGTTGGCATTCTGGGTATGGTAGTACGTTTTCTGTGGTACTAGAGACCATATATTTCAGAGACCCAATGAATTGGGTCGTGATCATCAAAATATATAACACAACACAAGTTCAATATAACACAAGTTGTGTTATATACTTCGATGGTCGTGATAGGATAACAAGAAATGAATAGTAAGCAAAAACCTATATTACCAAACGACAAGAATTGCATCACGATTTTTAACTACCCCAAAAGATTATAAATCCAATAAGGGTTCATGTTTAATTTTCGAAAAATTTCTTTACCTGTAATTAAAAATGTCCTATGATACTTAATTTTTTTCTTTCAACTTTTTGCAAAGCCAAATATTTTGGTATAGCATTCAAACATTTCATTATCCTAACGAGCTAAAATTAATGCATAACGCTCACTCCACCGTGTGGAAAATAGTTTAGTTTATTTGTCCTTAATTTGCATTAATCTAATATTCTTGTTTCCAACCCATTTGGTGCTCATTTAAATGCAAATCTAATCTTTTGTATCGACCATTGCTTAACACAGTTTCCAAAAATGAATTTGCCAATAACTAGAGAACAAATTGTTATACGAAATACTTCCTAAAGGTTTGCTAAGTAAATAAAGAAATGGTTATGGATATGTTTATATATTTTCCATTGCATTGCATTCTACATTTAAACTATTTTAAGGTTTATTTCAATTTATATTTTACATGGAAAAGTGTTATACATTTGACCTTACGAACGGCAAAATAGTTTTATACATCGATTACGGTTGTTCATTTAAGATAAAAACAAGATAGAAACTACCTTTTAGGATAACCTTTATGGATTCTGTTTGCAAAATTAGTTTCAAGAATGGTGATAGTATGATAAAAATAACTCATCAGGTTTCAAGTGTATTTTTGACACTTTTGTTTATTTTCCTCATCGAAACTTCAGCTTAATCTTCTTAGTGTAATGAAGAAACTCTTTTGACAAGAGTTGTAATTAATTAAACTGTTTTCGTAGGTTTACACAAAATAGTTTATTGTGGAGGAGTAGTCTATTGGATATTCTAGTACCTAGTCAACTACAAAGTCACTAAATCGGCACAAGAGCTTCAGTGCATATGACAGGCCCATTACAGTACACGTATGTTCTTGTAAATCTCTAGATTTTATTATGTAATGTAGCTTTTAATTTTCAGAAAATCCGACACAATTTTACATTTACAAAAACTTTAAGTGAATTATATAGCAAAATATCTATTCGAAATTGCAGTTATGGACCATAACAGTTACAGTTTATAAATACAATTTCGTATTTCGTGTGATTATTTCTGCACGGTTAAATAATGTAAATACTTTGCTTGTTTGACATCCAAACATAACCCTTTTATCTTTTCTTTCTTTTCGTATTAGCATAAACGAATATTTATGTACATAACAATTGGCTAGTTATCGTTTTGTTCTATGGAACTATCAATAGTTTTGACCACTTGTAATAGTACAGTTCGTACCTAGGGCCGAAAATGAGGATTTCCAGCTCAAGAAAAGTTTTTTTTTAGTATAAGACGAAGTCTTAAACCACTTAGCGATCTTAAAACGATCGAGATCTGCGAAACCCTTTCGGTCCGTGGTAGGAACGCTATTTTTCACCATACCCTATTACCACTATTCGCCACAATAATAATGCACACGAACAACTACAACTCAACTACAACTTAGGTTATGTCAAGTGATATATTGAGGAATCAGTAAAAATAATAATAACTGCTAAGTCTATTGCAATGCATATAGATACAGCTTTTGTAAACTTTTCAATAATACCCATCAATGTAAATAAGCGAACAACTTATTTTCGGCCCTAGGGCCCTAGGGCTTCTCGATCTCCATATGACGATAACAGCTGGCATGGATTGCAATACGTAGCTTTCAGATATCAATTAACGTGTGTAACATGGCTAAAAACATTAAAGTGTGGTGAAAACATATATGCATTTAAAAACATAACTTATATTGCAGGCACGGGAGCGTTAACCTAAATCTAGATTGCATTTATGTAACGCTTTACGGCTCTAAGTAATGTTTAATAAGATTGTCAAATTCATTGATTAAGTGAAGATGATAGATAATCAATCCAAGATAGAGGATACAGTCTTGTATGTCAATAGCTGCATTGTAGAGTAGGTATAGTACAAAGCAAGTCATTATAACTACCTTGTCATATACACTTAACTACTACATGCGAGGGGTGAGATATAAACAGTATGTATGACAGATAATTAATACAAGATACAAGCTTGAGGATACGAGCCTGTGTGTCAATAGCGAGAGAGTTTGGTACAAAGCAACTCATTATAACTACCTAGTCATACACTCAACTAGTGATATACATGTTAGAGGTGAGATATAAGCAGTGTAGATGACGGATAATTAATACAAGATACAAGCTTGAGGATACAAACCTGTGTGTCGATAGCTTTGTTGTAGGAGTTTGGTACAAAGTAATTAACTTTCTTTTTAATGTTATATAAAAAATGTGAATAAATTCAAATAATTTAAGTTAAACATGTGTATTTGTAAACAGAATGATATAATTCTCTAATTGTCAATACATACAGTTATTCGTGTTTTTTTTATTTTGTTATTGAAACCAATAATTATGGTTATCTTGTACTGTTACATGCTAGAATTTAGTAATCTCATGCCGAAGATATAAGAGGATCTCCTAATTGGCGGCTAAGTCAGTAGTGCGACTGCATAATGATGTGGTGGGTTCGAACCTCGGTAACTGCCATTTTATTTTATTTTTTTCGAAGTCGTCCGGTTGTAAATTGAAGTCGTCAGGATCCTGGCCATCTGCTGATCTGTCCACGCCTAGACCAGTCTTGCACATTAGATGATCGTTTACATGCGAATGACAAAGTCATATCGGTAGCTATTTTTTGGAAAAGCGAAGTCTGATTTCCGGACACGGAAAGTAAGTAACTCTTGTATTGTACCAGCTTACTCCATGCTTTGATGGATGTGTACCAGTAAAGGCTCGGGCCCTGTGTGGATGGGTTAAGGTTCAAATAGGCCACCAACCTATGGCCTAATTATAGTGAGTAAAACGGGTAAAACATATTTACACACGGGAATAATTTTGTAAAAAAGTGTTTCTTTTCCTTTTACAGGTAAGAAAACCGTTGAAATCACAATAATATACATCTGTAAGTATAAGATTAATACTGTATAAGGCCACACAATATTAGTCAACACGTGTTTTTCACATCTTAAAAAAAAAATTATTAGTCAAAACATTATTTTACTTTATACTAAACGAATACAATGTATTACGTGTAATGAGCTACATCCAATGATGACTTTTCATAAAAACTTAACTTTATTCGTGTTGCTTTGTGTATTTGTGTAAAAATAATATTAATAAATTATAACACAATATCTCTGTTTGGTTAAACATGACTATAGTGCAAGATAAATTAGTTACATACATTTACGTCAACCCGTTCCCTAGCGAGGCTCTACGTAATGAAAATTGTGACAGTCGGATTTACAAAGGATTATCCATTTCCCTGTGACATCCCAGAATCGCTACTTTACTGGATGAGTAATTGTTTACTTTGTTTTGGATGCAACTAAAATCACTTTGTTTACAAAAGTCTGTACTGTTTTTAAACGTGTTTAGTAAAATTGTGTTTGTGTAGCTTTAGGCCAGTCTTTATAGTTTAATACTCTCTGTTATAGGGCCACAGCAAATTGGAAAAAGTGGCATGACTGTAAGCGTTTGAGCAATTTAAATAAAGACACATTTAAACAAGAAAGTTGATAAACAAAATAATGAGAAGAGTTGATAATAAATAAATAATCAAAATGAAAAGACGTTATTCCACTCCATATAATTATTGGGCATTCAACTCTTGGCATGTTTATTTTAAAACTTAATACCAACAGATAGAAGATATGATTATTTGTTATTACGCATTATTTATAACTAATCCTTCTATATTAAATTTTTACTTAGTTTATGTGTTGCATTTCAAATTTCTACCATGACATTTTACACAGTAGAATTACAATTTTTTGATTTATTAAAAACAAAGTCAATTGTTTGTAAGGTTTTTTAATATCAATAGCGTAGAGTACGCCTAACGATAATTTACGGATGTCCTACACACTAAATACTTGGGAAGCCAAATAGAAAATTTGTCAATAATGATGATGACTCATATCTAACTTAACATTATCAATCTGGATATGGTTATATTGTTCTCTATAAGCGTAGGGAATTATTACACACATACGACATACTTTAAAGCAATGAATATAAATATAAAATAAAAAGTATCTTCTTATTGTTTGGACTATGTTATGTCCTAAAGTAAAGGTTTGTAATCCCATATTCAATGTTCCAAAGAAATTATAAAATTCAATAGAACCTAAATAATAACTTTATTAATACAGTTCGAATTACGAAAAATTGAAAACAGTTTTAACGAGACTTTAAAACTGGAGAACAAAAGACCGTTCTAAGAATTTCTTAACAGTGTTAAAGTTCATTAATGTTACTTTTCCACCAGTTTACCGTTATATTTATGCCTAAATCATGGAGTTATTCATCTAATAAATACATTTTAATAGGCCTACAATGTTTTCTCTGCAACTCTCAAATATTCGGACTCTGTTGTCTAGTCAGATGCTAAATTATAGTGCTCGCCTTAAAATTATAAAGGTTTCTGATTCAATTCCAAACATTAAATAGTGACCATACAAAGTAGGTATTTTAAGCCAAGTATGAATGGAGATGAGTGTAGGATGAGTGGCGCAATCTTGTAGTCTTGTTAGTGACTAAGGCCGACATTCCTTAGACACAGCTGTTAATTAATAGCCCATACAGATAATGGCAACTAAGGGACCTACAGCTTATAGTGGAATTCGAACTACATTTTTGCCTGCCTAATTATCAGGATATTACTGCGGATAGTCGTAGTACTTACTTAGGACTTTAATCCACATCTGGGAGCATCACATCCACAGTGCATGCCTATAAATATCCACAATTCGTGACCTCCTAGTAACTGGATTACAGGACGTCACCACAGTTCTAGTTGTTTACAGAAACAGATGTCATGACATTAAGCCACCAATTAACGGTAACAAAAGGTCGAAGTTTTATAATAACTTCCCGAACATTTTAAACCGCTTTTCAACAAATGTTAAGAAACTTCAATGCGCAGACGAATAGAAAAATCTGAACCCGCTCTTCAGAATCAAGACCAGTTATAGTAGAATACGTCTTGATATCCGTGCGTCGGTTCTACAGCTATTATATATTAAAATCAGTAAAAAATTCATACAAATATATATATTAAAGTACGCTGACTATGTGTATTGATATTTTTTCCTGAAATACGCCAGAGTATTATTTGATTACAAGTTCATGGGAATTATTCTAAATTATTTTCTTTTTTTCCCAAACAAGATTAGTTTTTGCACTATACTGCTTTCACTAGATATAAGGAATCATTTCTCTTGAGTTATTTCTCCTATACAATGAATGACGTTTGCTCAAGGGAAGAGACGATACCTTCAATCATCTCCAATAAGCTTCCTTTCCAGTTGCGAGGGAGAATGATGAACCCCGAAAATACTCCATTAATCTACCGTCGTATGTTTATTTTCATTTTTCCAAAGCAATCATTGGAAGATTCATTTTACTTCAAGGAAACACTAACGGCATATCAAATATATTTTTAGAGTTTTTTATCACTATTTTATATCTGTGATACGATTAAATAACATATTATGATAAATTGCATCCGAGTTTGGTCAACAGTTAACAAAACCCATTAAACTACAAAATTAATAACCATTTTTCAAACAATTTATATAAGAATACATCACGTAATTAATAATGTTTGCAAAGCTATTTTCACGATGTATTCTTTAGCATAAATGCGAAAAAGCAATGCCTTAAAACATAATTTTTAAAGAGGTTGGGGGTCTCTTTTTAACCTTGCATTTGCCCGTCCACATAGACTTCAGACCTGTGCGACTGTGCGTGGTAATACAGCAAAGCATAGCGTGAGCCAGTACAGTACATGGATGAACCGTACTGATAAAAAGAATTGGCAGTGACCAGGATTCGAACCCACAACATCGCTGCCTTGGGACCGAAGTCCGTGTCACCAGTAGCCACTGACATATCTCCTCTGTACATATTTACTTCGCTTTATCCATTTCTTTCTTTGATATATAAATTGATTCTTTAGATTTATTTTAACTTTACCGTTATATCACGAAGGGGGTTTGTTTAGCATATTCTGTCATTAACTGATTTATTAACACATCACTCATATAACATTAATGAACTCTCCATTACCTCCTAGATTTTTATAATCTGTTGGAAGGTAAACTGTTGTGTATATAATAAAAAGAACTATATTGAAAATACTCTTTTCACCTGGGAAAAATCATCATAAATCAATACACATTAGTTAAAATTTACAGTTAAAAAAATGTGTTTAGTTTTGTGGAAGCTCAGTAGGGGAATGTATTATACATTTCCAGAAATTGCCAACCAAGTAGAGATACAAATAGCATTGTTCTCGCATTCCTGCAAAGTTTCGTTTCATCGACAGGTTGGAATTTTGTAATTAACGTAATAGATTAAAGTAGGCACATAGCTAGAAACATTCTTTAGTCTAAATTCAGTTGAAACATGATTTACTTGTGTATTAAATTTACTATTAGTTCCAATAATCTATTATATTTTGTTTTTACTCTTTATTAAGTTTTCATAGATGTTTTTCATAGTTTTGCTAATAAGTTGTATTCTAGTACAATTCAATTTTATGAAATATGCATCCAATGTTAACAGTATATTATACACTTATTTAATATTTTATTCCGGTTTAGAATAGACCCAGGAGGTTTAAAACCATACAGGACCGATTTTGGTGGTCAGTTTCGTCAAGGATGGTTTATGGAGTTTTCTAAATGTCTAAATGTATGGTGTGGTCACAAATGTCTAGGTGAACCAGACTAAGCCCTAGATATGATATAAATTTGACGCTGGATAAAGTATTAGTCCCGAGAGTTGAGAAAAAGTCCAGATCCGTATACAAAAGATTTAAGGGAGCATTATGAGAATGTTTAGTTGGAGTTGAACACTTTATTCTGTCTACCTGTCTGCAAAAGTGTTGGAAAATATGATTAAACAAATACACGATTTACTTGATTCATATGTAGTAAATTAAACAATTGTCATACATATTCTAATTAGTAATACAATTTTTACAACCCATTCCCAATTATTTAGGCCTACATTGGAAATGCATTAAACTAGTTATTTTTTTAGAAGAAATAAACAAAACATTGCATTCTAAATCTTAATGTTACCCTTAGATCTAATTACTCCTCAGAGGCCACTTTGAGGTTGTATTTACAGTCTTCTGAGGGTAATCAGTGTGAACAGCGAGTAATAGTAAATGTTGTGTAATTTACTTGTTAACTACTTTCGTCTTCTAGCTCTGACAATTAAAATAAATATAGTTACGATATTACGTTTAGTCACATTCTTCATAAATAATTAACCCAAATAAATTTGAACTTTTTTTACAATTAATGCAATTAAAAATTATTTACTGCAGTTTTCTAACATAAAATCTCGTATTCTCTATTTTATTTCAATTGTCATTATGTTGTTTTTTGTTTCGGGAAAACGCTTAAAACATGTTTAGTATTATAATTTGGAGAAACAAACTCCTTCAAATACAAAATTTACTCCTCAAGATCTAGTTTAAACTTCCTGTGGTTTAAGGTACACAATAGCATGTTTAATCCCCAGTAATAATTCTTGACTGTTTATATCGAGTTATATTGAATATGTTATTGTGCGATTACACGTAGAGCCTTAAACACTTGGCCAATATTATAAAACAAATGTATGAATTCAAAAAAATCCACTTCCTACCTGACTTCTAACAGACTAAAGCTAAACACGATCATTTATAGTACGTATTGAACAGTATTTAAATGTTAAACAAACAAGACATTAAAGATGTAGTAAGAGTTTTTACCTGGAAATACTCGACCTACTATTCAGTTCCATTTTAATAAGACAAATCTTTTTCAGACTACAGTAGAATGGTTTTAATTAATCTTAACAGACTTAAAAGCAGTACGGCTAACCGTATGGAAAATCGTTTAGTTAAATCGGTCCTAATTTGCATTAATCTAATTTACTTGTTCGCCAGCCAGACACATTTAAGCTTCATTTAAATGTTAATTTGATAATTTTGGCTCGATCATGGCCTTACAGGTCCATTGGATTCCGGGTTAGCAGTTTGATTCTTTTAATAGGTATGCTTTTTATTGCGTACATTTCATTAGTTTCGCTTACTCATTAAGTCGGTTCTGCTGATTTAATTAAAACTAATAGGAAAATTCAAACAAAAGTTCGGTAATTCATAGAATATTTTTAAACAATTAAGAAGCATGTAATAAATACTTTAAATATAAAATGTAATTACCGTTAAGTCTTACTAGTAAATGCATATGTATTTTAAAATGCATACGTATTTTATCATGTAAAATAATGTATGCATCAAATTGGTTAATCTCATAGTATTGTTTACGATGAAAATGTACATAAAAATATTAGCTATTCTTACGACTTAATATAAACCCAGGATTTCTCGGCATGAAAAATGCTTTTAATGATTACATTGACCTTTAAATATCAGGGTGGTAGTCATAGGCTACATATTGTCTAATTTTTTTCAATCAAGAAAAAAACGTTGGTTATTAATGAAAATTGATAAACCATTCATTAGCAAATTTTGCATTCTTGTATTTTTATTATTTTTTTATTGAACAAATTAACAAAGATCGTCTTTATAATTTAATAAATCTCCCTTACATCTAAGGAGCTGTGAAGTGGACACTTCACAGGGTTGACCGTTTATAATGTCCGTAACTAAAAAAATCAATATTGTGTATTATATTTCAAAAAAACCAAATACTTACACCAAAATTAATTTGTCTGTGTTTTTTATACGAGAGCTTAAGTAAAAACTGCACATTATTCAGTATTCGTAACTAATTGTGAGTCGTCAACTACGGTATTTATGTAGTAGTATAGATTTGGGAATAAATATTATTTTGACTCTACATAATCTGAGTATTTATTTAAGATATTATTTATTATTATTGAATTTTCAATAGTTTTATAAGTTACTTTTGAAATTTGTCGTACGATGATTAATCATCTATAAAGAAACCCCCTCAATACATTTCCATATAAGTTTGCCAAAAGACTGTTTAATAATTAATATTTAAACAGTCTTATGTTTTATAATTGTTTTGTTAAAAACAGTAAATAGTTTAGTGTGTCGTTTTGATGAATGAAATAAAGAATATGGTTTTTTTGTTAACATTTATTTTGTCATTTCTAATGTTTAATCGTCCGTGAATCACGCACAGTGAAGACTTCAAATTCATATTGTAAAATAAAAAAACAGGTTTTTAACAAATATAATTGTCACGCCTAAGGATTAGTCCTCGAACAAACAGGACGATGTTAAAACCGTACACAGTGCATGTGGTGAGAGGTTGATTAAAAACTGTTTTCATTTAGAGATTATAATGGTAAAAAATATAATCCATTTGCTTGTAGATTCACAATAAAAACAAACGGTAAGTATGGTTATAGTGAGTGGAGAGTCGATTTAACATTAGTTTTGCTGTAAAAAGGGCTACGATAAGTTTCGAATTATAGAGTTAACATTGATTAGTTGTATGTTTTTTTTTTTTGTCCTAAGGACGCTAGGCACGAGCCTGGGATTGTTTTTCACATTACTTAAGGGTTACCTAGGGGTTGCGACATTATCACTTAGATAAAATCCATTGGTGACTTGGCGGGGATCGAACCCGGGACCTCAGGGACTGAAGTCCCACGCTCTAACCACTACGCCAGCTCGATCCCCAATGTTGTGATTAGTTGTATGTAGCACACAAATAAATTCGTACAATAGCATAACCAATTCCAATTAATGTTGTGATTTTGAATTGGTTTGTAATTGAATCAAAATAAAAATGAAAACAAAAACCTATTGTGGGTTGCAAAAATCATGTTTTATTTAAAAGGGGATACTTTTGGAAATTGTAAATACGAAATAATGAAAGGTGCAGATAATATAGATGTAATTGTTATTCATAGCCTACTACTAAAAAAATCCTCATTCTATTGTTGGTAATTCTAAATCGTCTCTTATTTATTGCGTTTACCGACCCAATGAATGTAGTTATTACAAAAAAATGCCACTTGTATACTTTTCTGCTTGTCAAAGTAGTTCTTTATAGCATAATGATCCCATCTTAAATAATTGATTAATTGGTTAATAATAATCATAATTGAAAAATATAACTATTAGGAAAGTTCTTATACTAAGTTAAGTTTAAAGTGATATAGATGGTAATAAAACCGGTTATATAATTCCTATCACAGACACTTATCAGTGAAAGAACCTAAACTTTTTATACCTACATAGTGTTGTTTCTTGCACATAATGATTCAAGAAGAATAGTACGATTTGAACAATTACTTTGCAATAGAGGATAACCGTTACGAAAAGTCAAAAAACTCTTAAACATGATCTAGCTACGAACGATGACTTTTGGTAATACAATTTTTTTCAAATAATGGTGGGTTGAACCAGAAACAAAATCTAATGGTGTCGGAACTAAAAGCTGTAAAAAAAGAAAATTTAATCCAAATAAAAAGTCCAAAAAAAATCGGCAACTGAAAACACGAAGTCCCTGAAATAAACCATACTTAATTGGCGTTATTCAATTAAAAAATAAGCACGAACCATTATAATAGTAAATCTATTTTCTAAATAATAATATAATGTTTTAAAGAATACAGGTATCTCTTAAATCTTTTCTTTTATGAAATGTATCTTGTTAAAAGTTTGACAACTCTTTGGTTAGAGGTTAAAGGCGAAGAAACTTATTGAATTTGTTTCGGAGTCTCCTTAAAAGTTATCTCTTTTCAAACAATAACATTGTCTTCCTCTTGTAAGTTGACTGTTGATAATACTTGTTACGTTTCGCTAAACACACCGTGATATTTTTTTTTTTTATATTGAAGTCAAACTTCAATAGGATGGGTATCTTTGGTCAATATCGCATTTTTTATTTTCATATGCCATTGCTAGAAATTTAAAATTGTGTATGCTCATATAAATATGATATTCATAAAAACAAAGTCGACGTGTATATTCACAACAATAAATATTCATGAAAGCGTTAAACTTTTGTAATAAGTACTTTACTATTTTATTATTATCTACTTATTTGCTCAATCATTTTAGGTATGTAGACTACCGTTTTAAATTACCATACACACATTCGTATTTATACTTTACCTTTAAAATAACACCTTTAATAAAAAATTACTCCGTGTGTTTTTTTTTCAACCCCCTTTAGAGGTTAAATGAAAAGGAGACTCATGTAGATCAATAATAAAAAATAATAGGAAACAAATATGTATTGAATAAGTAGGGTCGGTGTGGTAATTTAAATACGATATCACTCAGAAGGGACTCATAGTGGGTAATGTACAATGAGGAATCCCCGGTGGGTAATCTGTGGCAACGAGCTATTCCACTTGTACAGTAATAATTATACAGTCTAATAATGTTCTATGTAACCTTTTTTTATTTTTTTTATTTAAATTAATGAAAGTTTTGTATGACGATTCAGCGAAGTTGTAGAAAATTTTACACAGTATTGTAATTTTCATTACGTTTGCATTGGTTTACACCAAATTTATAAGACAGGACAAATCAAATATATTGTTAAAAAACGTTTATGGTATTTGTTTTATGGGATTTTTCAAAATAACGTTAGTCCAGTTTACTTCTAATTTATTTTCCCTTTCTTCTTTGTGAGATATTTATAACAGACGCCCTATATTCACCTTGTGTTCCTTTCTCAGAAATTAGATTAGCTAATACTGTGTTTGTATGTTTGATGAAATTATCAAAATTTCACCACTACCCTCTCTTTATATCAATTTAAACTGCTCAGAAATTTATGTTATAAGAGTAATAAAATATATATTTATTCATGTAAAGGTTACCAATAATTATTGGCCACTTAAAACCCATGTTTGTAAAAATTGTATTTAGATGGAAGGAAAATACAGATACAGAAATGGCTAACCAGGTAGAGATACAAATAGCATCGTTCTCGCATTCCTGTAAAGTTTCGTTTCATCGACAGGTTGGAATTTTGTAATTAACGGAATAGATTAAAGTACCGCAGAGTTGGAAACATTCTTTGCGCTAAATCAATCCACCAGAAACGTTTCCCATGCGACTGCTTTTAATTATAGCAATTCAATTTTTACATGGTTAAAAGGGAAAATACCTTTTCCTGAAAATGAGCGCACATGATTGTATATATATTTATTTTATATTATTTACTTACAGGTTAAAAATTCATACAAAATGGTTTGAAGTGATCCGTTATTAAGTTTGAGTACTACTTAGATTCATATAAGTCCATAATGCAATTCAAATATACTACAGCTTCCGTTTTAAATTAATAATATAAAGTTTCTACTTATATTAAATTACTTAGGTTAAATATATATTTTTCATGTATTTTCCTCAACAGGGTAATAATAAATAAGCTATTTCAGTAAATATGATTAATATAAATAAAATTTCTGTTCTACAACCATTTCTTAAAATTTGTATCGAACCCTATACAACAATTAAAAATGGATTAAATTTTTTTTTAGTCAATGATTATTTTCTTAACCTATACATTCTCTCCTAATATTTATTAATTGTTTAGTTACTTATCAGCGACTTATTAATATAAGATTATCTAAAAACTAAGATAACTAGTATTAGGTTTTAATCGTAATATATTTCATAAATTTTCGATCCTCTGCTACACCCCTTGTTTTTGGTCGTTGCAGTGTTAACGACATGTATAATGGAATAGACAGTTAACCTAAGACCTAATTACTCCGTAGGGGCCGATCTCAAGGTAGTATTTCCAGTTTACGAGGAGTAATTGTTCAGGTAGTTTTGTAAAACTTGATTTTTTGTTCCTGTGTTTCTAAACTACATACATGATTATGTTTCAAATTAGTAAAACCTGTAAATCATCGTAAGAACGGTTGAAATAAGCACTCTTATACACTCAAACGTTATAACACAAAGCATAATGGTATGGATAACATTTTATTAGGTAGATTGATTGCGTACAGAAAATGTGTATTAGGATCATTTTTACCACTGATAAATTCTTTCAGTACCTTCCTTAACATTTGGCAAAGTGTTTATTTGGGTTCTTGTATGCGAGATAATTTAAACGAACATTTTATACCTACAAATCCTGCTTGAATATTATATTTTCCTAAACATTCTAATATCATATGACTGTGAGTATATTTATAATATTTCAATTTCCTTAACAGTTTCTAGCGTTAGGTTTTTTCACATCTCTCCGCAATGTTAAAATCCTGTCACCAATTGAACTATCCTTTTCTTTTTGATATTTTTTTTTCGTTAAAAGAGAGAATATTTTACATTATACTTTCCACATGCCTTTAGCCTATTATGTAACGTACGATGGTTAATTACAAGCATATACCTACGTACAAATGCCTTGTGTTACTTAGTAACTAGTAACTCACTAGGTATTCTGTCTTACTTGTATCATTCCCAGAACATGAAAAAATTTCTTGTTTAAGTAATTGTTTGTATATTTTTTAGGTTGGTTGTCATATAAATGCAAATTGAATATATTTTCAGAATATGCAATTTTGGCACCCAGTAAAATATAAGTACTCTTAACGTCATATTAACGTCATATTATTCAATAATAGGTTCACACTATATAATTGTCATACAATCAGTTAACACACGATTCTTTAATGTTTTCATTTAAATAGCTTTTATTTAATTAGTTTTCATTGAAATCCTGAAGCTATTGAAACACTCTTATTCTACGAACCATGATAATTATTAACTTCAATATCATAAAACGTAGCTGTGTAAATTTACCATTGGCAAAAATTTTATTTTGGCCCCTACAGTACAATTTATATTTGGGCATTGACATTAATGCTTTACGTTCAACTGAACTTGCTGAATAAGCGTACATTTTGTGACAGGCTATTGATAAGCTATTGACAGGCAGTCAAACGGATATTATGTATGCTTTTGTTGTTGTATGCCTGACAAATGAACGGGATTACGGCATTGAAATGATGAACTCCAATGAGAAGTACCGTATCATAATTTATCCCACCAAGTTTTAACATTTAGAAGTTGTTTGCCTTTATAAAAATTATCACTAGATAGGGCAAACTAGCTACTATGGTCATACAAGTAATATAATTTGAACATTTTTGTCCTTTAATATCTGTCCACATGTCAACCTTACAGCATTTTTATATAGGAGTTCAACTAAATTAGAACTTTGTTATCGGGTGTCTGATAAACTGAGAATTTCATATATCAAAAACATTTTCAATTGATAAATTTCGTGTATCTTTACATTATTTCATTTTGGATTTTTAATGTAAGATTCTTACCTTTGTGAATTTACAAGCCTTCCCCAATAAAAATGTTGTAAAATATAAATTGAAAAAAATGGTACTTTCCTGTCAAAGGGAACATTCATTATTATCGATGATTTATTTTTGATATATCGATATTTTTGTTTTACTTCACGATTGGTATTCATTCTGTTTTAATATCTTCAAACGCAGTTAAATTACAAATTCAGAAATAACCTTGTCTAGGCAAAAATAATAGCCTATACAGGGTGATTGATATAAGTGTGCCAGCCGTTTTATTCGAAAACTATAAGAGATATCAAAAAAAGTTAAATGGTAAGTGCCTTGGATTTTTTATTCAAAAAATTGTAGTCAAGCTGAAAAAATTATTTTAGCCGCCATTTTTCCAATATTACTGAACAATATTTATTTACTGTATCCTATATCGTACTTGTCAGCTGATATGTTTTAATTTGTTACTATCAATATATCGGATGGAAAACAAAACTATCGATATATCGAAAATAAATCATCGATAATAATGAATGTTCCCTTTAAATAGGAAAGTACCAAAAAAGTTTAGTAGTTTAAATTTACGAAGTAACGCAAATGCCACAAATGTTTCATTTGAATATAAAATTGGTATGAACCATAATTACAGAAATTACGTTTCGGTTTAGTTTTTTTTTTTTTTTTTTTTTTTTTTTTTTTGTAGCGGCATTTGCATTTAAATCCTTAGTTGTATTTTGTTGTAAACGTTAGAGTTGTTTCAACATCTTTAAATCAAATCGTTTCACGTTAAAAAAAGGGATGGAGAAGGATCGAAAATGAAACAGTGAGGATAAAAAATCCAATGATTACTCTTACGGTCTGAAAACAGATGGTCACACGTGTTTATTCCATGTGATTTACACAACTGTTGCTGAACTTTGAACCTGTCAGCTGTTATGAAAGAGTGCCTCTATTTTGGCGTAAATTATCTCAAATTGCTGTCTGTAATTTATTGCTAGAACCCTATAAAAATCAAATAAACTTATAACATACCTTCTATTTAACAAAAACCTATTTATATAGGCTACTAACCACTGCCTTTAAATTTACTTTGTCCAAATGCCAACTGCTGATTTGCAAGTGTAACCTTCCTTTAAAGGTTTTTATGATATCATGGAAGTTTTCAATTTTAACCCAGTCCTCATAATGAAGGTTAAACTTTCGATACTGTATTTGACCTATTCAGTAGATCTGTAAGCTGGGGGAGGAGGTTAGTAACTTACATTTCAGAACCAGCTTCAGTATGAAAATATCATGATGAAAATATGTAGAATTGCCCTCTTAATTCATAACGAATATCTACAAGGACAATCTTTAAGGTTATAACTCGCACACATCTCGGTGTGATAGTGTTACTTTACGAGACCCTGATGAACCTTTTGGATTGCTAAGTAGCACCCTTGTATGTAATAAACTATAAAAATAAATCAAAAATACCCTTACTAAACCGTTTTTTTATACAATAATAAATATGACAATACCGTAATATTATGACTATAATATATATGATATAATTTACAAACAAACAATATAAACAACAGTTAAGTGTTTAATGTATTTTGAAGTTTGAAAATGGACTAATGTCCGAAACATGTCACTTCTTTTTATAAAATATAATATTCAGGGTGCTCAGTTGTACTTATTCACTTAAATATTTAATAATATATTATCGTTATATGATATGACTTATACGATAATTATGTTTTGTTTAAACCAATTGCAATACGAGTTGATGGCAAGTAAAACGGACGTATCACAGACGAGTTAGGCTACTCTTAATCACTGAGATCAGTCACCCGGTTCAAATCACACAGTGACTATTAACCTTTGTTCTCTTTGTTGTCAAACTCGAACAGTGTTAATTCTAAAAAATTCTAGTGAATCCTACTTTACATTTGTGTGTGGAATGTTTAGATCAGAATGTTTTCAACAAAGGTTTTTCCGTCAGGAAACCTAATTTAATTTGATGGTGGCTGGGGACATTTTTGACGCGTTTTCTACGTTTGATTGGTGATAGGAACAAATGTTATTCTTTTGCATGTTGGATATAGAGTTGTTGCATAAAAATATAACATAAATACTTACAACAATCCAACCACTCATATGGCATACATTATTAGCTTATTGGACAATGCTTATAAGCAATTATTCACATATAATTATTAATTTATCGGTGATAGTATTAGTATCTACAATATTTTACATAACTCTCATCATCAACAATCTACTACTACTATTATAAAAAAAACTTGTAACGGCAGTTTGTTTCGTAACTTGATTTCGTTGTTCTCCAGTACTACACAATTAATTATAAATTGTTTAAACGATAATGCGGTAATTTTATTTTATGATTGGTTTCATGTTAAGCACTGAATAAAATTAATAACTAAGTATTTACTCATTTAGAACTTTGTAAGTATTATATATATATAAAGTAACCCGTAAACAGACATATGTCTACTGGGCCCTATTTTTTCATCGTTTTGTTTTATAATCTTTTGTTCATCTTTTGTAATCCGGAATTTCTAATTGTATCCATGTATTGTACAACGAATAAATAAAAAAAAAATAATTCATATTAAATATTTTTATACATAAAAGTTTTGTTTGAGTTTCTTAGTAAAAGATTCCAGCTGATTGTTATTGCTTTTAATCTAGGTTCTGTTTTGAAAACCAATTGTTTATGAATTACAAAAGACTTTTATTGGTTGGTTTTATATTTGCTTGAATATTTCAACCGATTTTCAACAATAATAGATCATAGGTATTTCAACCACTTAAAGATTTTTGCAGAAAATAGGTTCAAGGTACTGTAAAATCCTAAAAAAAGTTAACACACATACATAAATAATATTTTTGACCTTTAAAATATTCAATGTTTTTATGTTACCAAATTTTACTATGGTTGTAAAAAGACTATACTTTCAAAAGTGTTTTAAAATTATAGCTCATACTCATAGCTCATAGTATGATAACTCCTAGGATGATAATATGATAGCTCATAGCTCATATTACCACAATATATTAAAAGTATTAACTGTATTAAAGAAGAAATATGATCCACAATCATACCCACACTCATTGTGACCTAAAATGTACATAAATCAAATTAATAATTGTGTATTTTTTACAGGTAAGCTCTTGGGTGTTTGAGCTGTGTAATTCGTAAGTGATATTACAGTATTTTTACTTATTTGCTAAACTATATAAAACGGTAGGCCTAAGTTTATTCAAATTTTGGTTTACCCTCAAATGTGATTAACTCCTTTTGGAACATCATCTAGTAAATAAAGAATATACTATATATATGCCTGCACTGAGAACTACTTCTGTATACCTAGTGAACCCTTTAACTTAAATATATATGTATATATATTTATTTACATATGTACATGTATATGCATATTTATATATATATTAACAGTGGTAAATAAGGTGGGTAAATATGCGTTTCATACGACACGCAAAACAAAAGAAATGGAGCTTGTCAAAATAGTATATTTCATTACTAGGACCGAAAGTGGTATTTTCCGGCGCGCGCTCAAGTTTTTTTAATCCCCAATTTCACGTGCGATGTGAAGCCGAGTATGTAAGAGTTATTTTCACGTACGAGGCGAAGCCTAAGACAGGAATAATGGCGGAAAATAGCTTTCGGTAAGAGTTATGGACGATACTTTTCATCATGACGCAAAAATACACAAACACAGAATAACAGATCTCAGTAATATTAAAACTATTTCTCAGTTAATTTGCTTGAACGTCGAAACAAGATGAAATCTTCTAAAAGCAAACTTACGTATATTTTCAATGAATTTTAAAAATGTATTTTTCTCAAAAAATCTTTTTTAACATCAATGTAAAATAATAAAACCACTTTTAACAATACATACAGCTGATTCAAATCATTAAATGAAACTTACACTTTACACGTAGTGAGTAAATGGAGAACTAATTTAAAGCGAGGGACAGTAAATTTAGAGCTATAGAAAATCAGCTGATCGATTTTCCCTCGCCCTAAATTAGAGCTTGGGAAACGAATATTTTAATTGGTGTCAGCTGTTATCAAAAATAGTTATTGAGTGATGAAAACAATATTTTCGCCTGGGAACAAAGTTCTGTTTTAAGTTATTAAACTGAAATCTCGAAACCCAGCCGTCAAAATCACAAAATTTTACTCCGTTAATTACACTTGACTTAAGTAGGAATTTTCTTACAACATGAACGTAAACGATATGAACTTATTTCCCTATATTCATAAAATACGTATCAATATCCATAAGCTAATTCGACTCTGTAGATTTTCCCTGATTTGCATTATTCTCATTTACTCTCTACTATCACACACGTTCAGGTATAATTTAAATGCTAATTCAACGACATACTCGTGATGATAACATGTCTCACTTATCAATAAACTCTGACACCATTTAAAGCAAGAAGACTCGGCTCAGTATGTGGTTTTAGTGGATTTATAACTAATTATAGGATCTTTAATTGAAAATTGGAGACATTATGGATTATTAACAAGATTTAGAACACAGTTGTGCATTTTAACGAATAGGTACTATATTTATTTTAATATTTTGCCGATAAACTTCATGCTTTGAGTTACTTTTTTACTTATAAGCAAAAACAAAAGTTATAATAAAAGGATTTTTATAATATTTTTCATAAATCCCTAAGTAATACTAAGGAATATCCCAAAGGAAGCACTAGTTTTATTTATATCGTTTAATTGTATATTATTTAACTACAACTTAAGAATTTTCTCTCATTTAAACTCCATTTCAAGTATAAGCCTGTTATTGTATATAGAGAAGCTCCCTAAGCTATGCGCCTTTCTCATCCTCAATTGGAAGCCGTATCAACTGTATAAAGATCGAATTCACAATCTCTTCTCTTGACGCTGAATGGAGCAATCAGTAGAAAGTTGAAGTGTGACTCAAACCCCGCCTTTCATTGAAATCAGAACCTTCTTTCATCTGAAGTACTCTCCAAGTGTTTCATATAGACGAAGGATGATTCTTCAAATGACGATATTTGGGTGTTATCTTTACTGGATTTTGGCGTATACCAATTTTGTAATACACAAAAGCAATGTTTAAACAGTGTTTGTTGTTTTTTCTGACGGTTTTATTACAAAATAATGCTATATTAAAAAGTAGCAGGTAATCATTTTTTCTTTTTGAAATAATATAAAGGGTTGGACTACGTTATTTCATCTGTATAATCCTTGTAAATCAATAAACGGTAAAGGTTTTCTGATTCTGATTCTGATTATGGAAAAAGAAAGATGTCAAAGAAATAAGTAATGACAGTTATAACGCTCTAAATAAAGTAAATACATTTATTTTGTGCAAAAGCCTTGGAGGCATGATAATAATAGAAAATTATAAAATCGCAACTTTAATAAAAATGTCCTAAGTTGTGCATGTGCAAAACTTAGAACTGGTATTAAAATTAACTATAGTTATTGGGTATAAAACATAAATACTCCACTTAAATGACAGAAATTAGGTTACAGGTCATTTAGTTTATATTTTGCATGTGGAAACGATGTACAATAATTTACACGGAAATATTATTTAGGGTTACGCTAATACAGTCAGGGGGTCGCCATTGTTGTAAAGACAAAGCCATTGTAAGTCAGAAGGGTAAAAAGAGGTTATCCATTGTTGTGTGATCTACGAGGAGTTCATTAGACCAAGGTAGAACGGTGTAACATTGTTAATACGGTAAATTAAACAATTTTCATAAAGTGTTTATATTAGATTCTTACTAAATTCTACGACTTAAGTCATACCAGTTATTTTAGCAAATCAATGTATTATTGTTTGACTTATATATAGTTATATAGTATGTTTATTTAGTATTAGTTATAGAAGTACTATCGTCGTTAGATTACAAGACCAGGGTTTGGACCATCCCCTTTCAATACCTAAATATATTCTATTGGCGTACAAAAAACACACACACAAGTGATTCTTAATATTTAAGTACCAAAGATTTAAGTTGACAGGATTGGTGGATTCTTTGGGTGATGCACCTCAATTATTTAGGAATCATGCTGGTTTGTCTAACTATTATCAACTATTTGTCATAAAGTTAAGTATAGCACCATCAAGTTTATCACGTTAAAATATCAATTGTAAATCTTCTATTATGTAATTTATTGTTTCCAAGCAGAATATATATTTCTTCCTCGAGTACTCTACTGAGATTCAATAACTTTCGAAATATATTTTAGGAAACAATACGTAACGATTGCGGTAAAGTGTACATTTAGAAATTGCACTTGATATATCATTTACGTTGCGTTGGAGCTCTCAATAAAACATTTTGAAAAAGACTTGGAATAATTTTTGGAAGATTTCATTTTGCAAATTTATATTTTATACGTAATTTCTCTTCATGATATAAATACGTATGTTTTTCTGAGAAATAACTGGTTGAAATTTTTAAAAACCTTTTAACTTTATTTTAATATTCTTGACTTCTCGATATTTGTATTTACATGTTACACCATAACTGTTGTCTCTGCAGTTCAACCAAAGCTTAAAAATCGTTTGGTACCACCTTTGTTGAAACATATGTTTTTCACGATCCATGAAATGCCCCTTAATTTTATACATGTAACGTTTTAAGATATCTTAAATTTCAGAACCCTCGACCTCAACGAATAACAAACTTTTGGGCGTCACCTTAAATTATAAAATAAATACGTAAACTTTTAACACATGAAGGTAAAGGTTTATTAAACATCTATTTTAAGTTTAGTGTCTCTTTTTGAAACATAGTAGTCAGAAGTGGCGGTAAGTTTAATAAACCATAAATAGTATTAGTTTAAAGTTTAAATCTGAAAAATACTACTGGTTGGGATATGCTATAATTATGTACTGTAATATAGGGCATATCAGGAAATATATAGAGAAGGCTGGAATTCCAATATTTGATGTGGTGGGGACCGCATAGGCCGGTAAATACTTACAGGTTGACAGTGTGGATAATGAAACCCACGTTTGTGAGGTTGTTGTGTAGTTAACGTACACACTGTAGAATATTAAGATCCATGTATTATTACGTAACATATGTTATCAAAAAGGTAATATGTTGTGAATGATGGAGTATAAATAATTATTAATCCTACATATCAATAAAATAAGTTTTATCCAATATCATTAATGCTAAAAATATCAAACCTTTTGTGATGGGTCAATAGCTTTGGTGATATAATTTACGTAATTTCTTTTAGTTTAAATATATTTTGTCCCTATAAAAAGTTACAAATTTAGATAGAAAAGACTGCCCTGAACTATTTTTTTGGAAAAAAAATTGCTAAGAAACTCTAAACAACGTTAACGAGGTATTGATCAAATTGACCATGAGTTTGGAAAACCATCTGCAATAAATTATCTCTGTCCATTTTTTATATTTTATAAAACATATTGTTCTCTAAGATTGCTAATACTTTTAGTTTCTGCATCTGGACAGTAAAGACGTTCTGATTTTCCTGGAAGGCTCGTTAAGGATAGACATTGACTCTATTGTTCATCGTCTTAGATCCCCAGTAATCTGATAAGGTTCCTGTCCCTGTCTAGTAGGAATTGAACGTAGGATCCACTTTGGAAAGAATACATTATTGTTGTACAAATGTTTAAAAAATGTCCTTCTGTTTTCAATAGAGACACATATCTAACACAATGACAACTATCTTTTGTTTTGTGGATTAATGGGCTCCATACCAAAGGTATAGTCATAATTGCGTAGCAGATGTCTATTGGTGATTGGTCGAATTAGAACTTTCTAGGAGTGAATACTTGCATTGAAGCCAAAGGAACAGCTGCAATCGATCTTTTAAGATACCATCAAGTGTCTTAGTAATCTTTCCTCCATAGAATTATCTATTTTATCGAATTTTTTGGGTAATTGTTTCATATTCAATCAGCTAACTGATAATAACTGATGTTTTATCTAACTTTTATCGTATGGTTACAATTAAAGAGAGTTCAAATAGTAAGGTAAACAGAGCTTTTCCCAGTAGGATTTTCCATACAAGGATGTAGTCCATATTGGTCTTAACTAAACAATTGCTGTATAGTCCAGTGGTCGCTGTGCTATTTACAATGTCAAAATAAAACTGTCTCAGCAATATAACACTCACATAACTGTAAAGAGAAAATTATATGATAATATTTCTCTAATATTTTAAATTTAAATTTCATACAAAGTATAAGTGCCCTGTCAATAAATAAACACACAGTTGGTATGAAAACTGGATATCCGTATTCTTGAAAATGTCTTCTTAATTTTTCCCCATTCTCAGTGAGGATTGAGTTTTAGATCAAACTGTTCGTGATACATTTGTATTTATTAATCTATTGATTCTTTATTCTACAAGAAAATCGTAAGCTGGTTGCTAATAACTGTTTGGGCTCTTAATTTTTATTGGGTAATTAGAGTTGTGTGTTTGTGTGTTTTCCCCGCCAATGGCATATTTACGTTTTAAAAGGGAACGGTCCAAACCCTGGTCTTGTTACTAACATCGACCTTTTTGTTGAATTGTATCATTAATTCATAGTCCAATGACTAATGACATCTGGGTCTGGAAACGATCACTTGGAATCGACCTAGCGACCTTCAGATTTTAAGGTGAGTACTATAATCACTCCGCTACCCAGACGATCATACATGACTTGACCATAGACCAATACGAGTTTTAAATATTACAAATGAAGTATTTTCAAAGGCTATTTAACAATCGATATTAATTAAATTAGTTGAATAAAACATTAGGATTTTACCCATCAATTACAATAAATAGACTTCCTAGTAGCTTGACTCGTACAAAGATTCTGTGATTGAAAATCTTAAGTGACTTTTCCGCTTCTAAATTTATTTGTTTGTTTTCTCTGGTGAAAGGGCATTTACGTGATTTGAAATCAAAGTAGTTTAAGAAATTAGTTAAGTGGTAGTTCTAACTTTATCTTCAAAATACGTAGATTTCACATGACTTCCTAAAATAAACTATTACGTATCAAGGGACTATATTTGTATTTTAATTTTCAAAATATGTCTTTGATAAATAACTGTACAATCTTATGATTTTATCTCAAAGAATAATTCTTATCACATATATTACAATGTTTAAATGCATCGCATTTACTAAAATATATTTAGATTTTATTGAAATAAGTTACAACAAATGTAAAACTCATACATTTTAATAGAAAGCTATCGATCTTGTAAAATGGAAATACACTTTTAAATAGTACAATACGGTTTCATTGTAGCTATAATAAAATCCTTATTTTTACCGTCTGTTTCTCATAAGTTAAATATTTATATTTGAATCTGAATCTGTTCGAATTGCATATATCAATTTTGAACTTAAAAGTCATGATATTAAAAACAGTACCCTATAATACACACATTTATGGAAGGGGGGATTTTGCTAGTGTATGCTACAACATAAAATCTTTCTCTATTTTAAGCCACAAGAATGACTCTATGTGCTTTAAATTAAAGTTGGATAGATATTAAATAACAAATAACAGGTGTTTGAGGTTAGAAATGCATTAACAGAGACGCTTGTCTTTTCTCGCAGCGGGTTTACTGGATGTCTTCTTACAAATAATGGTTTTCGACTTGAACCTGCCTCTGCTGAAGTTTTACTACTTCACATATTTTCTAAGAATATTTACCTTCTTTGAAATTATTTTTCGTCTTTGTTTTGAAAAATCTTAACAAAAAAATGGTATAGTTGCTAACAATAATCCCAGTAGCCATGATTTACACCAGTTAATTTGGGGTTCCGCTAATACAGTCAGGGGGTCGCCATTGTTGTAAAGACAAAGCCATTGTAAGTCAGAAGGGTAAAAAGAGGTTATCCATTGTTGTGTGATCTACGAGGAGTTCATTAGACCAAGGTAAAACGGTGTAACAACGTTTATATAGAAAGCAAACAAACCTTAGAAAGTATTAAATAACTAATGGTAGGTAAACGTTTAAAATCAACATTTGAATAAGGAGATAAATTATTACTAATGAAAATATTCGGGTTTTGAATGATTTTACTATTGTAGGTCCAGTTTATATTATGCAAAACTGAAACCAAAGTAGCTTGTGAATCCTTTCTTGTAACAGTCACAGTTTTTTTTATAAAAGTATAACAAAATTATAGATCAGTGCATATATTTCGTAATACTTTGCGTTGGAATTGCATATATATCAAAGCCGTAATCCTGTACATTTGTCCTTCATACAACAACAAAAACGTAATATTCGTTTGACTGCCTGTCAATAGCTTATCAATAGGCTTGCCTGTCACAAAAAGATGCTTATTCAAAAAGCTTTATCATTTGTACCACATAAATATGAATATCCACGATAAACTTATTTTTTGGCGATGGGAAATTTAATAATTTAATTATTTTAACTTGTCATTATTGAACGTTTGAGACCTTTCACTATGGATTTTAAAGTAGTACAGTAAGTAGAAGCTATACATAATATTTCGCCGAATTCTTTTTCTTTTCAAAAAACCAGCTGTTTTTAAAGTAATAATGAGCATTTATCACAGTTTTAATATTTTTTACACCATAACAATATAGAATGGACTAACTATTTCAAATAGTCATATAGGAAACGTTTCAGGTGGATTGATTTAGCGCAAAGAATGTTTCCAACTCTGCGGTACTTTAATCTATTCCGTTAATTACAAAATTCCAACCTGTCGATGAAACGAAACTTTGCTGGAATGCGAGAACGATGCTATTTGTATCTCTACCTGGTTAGCCATTTCTGTATCTTACTTTCCTTCTGTAAATATAATTTTCACGAACGTAGTTTGTAGGTATCCCGTTCATTTTTTGAAAATTTACATAAATAAATAATGATAATTACTGTACACGTGGAATAGCTCGTTGCCACAGATTACCCACCGGGGATTCCTCATTGTACATTACCCACTATGAGTCCCTTCTGAGTGATCTCGTGTTTAAATTACCACACCGACCCTACTTATTCAATAATTGGTTGTTTCTAATTATTTTTAATTTCAAAACGTGAAAATCATTATCACAACCGTAATCTTAATGACAAATAAGTAAACCCTATATAATAAGGTAAATCTATTTTTGAAAGCCGATTTGCATTACGATAGGCTCTAAAATCCAATCCTATCCTGTTATATTTGTAACGTATTAAGATTTAAGGGTATAAATTATCTTTATGTTTTACGTAAAGTTTTTAGAAGTCTACAAATCAAAAATAGCCTGTAAAAGAACAGAGACAAATTTAAGGAACCCTTACAGCTGCAATAAAAGTTAAAGGTATCTGTGAAATCGCCTAAGTTTGGAACATGGGCTTTGTAGCAGATCAAATATTTGCAAAGTATGCCATTCATTGTGCCTTTATTATCTCCTTACCTCTTCATGAAATAATAAAATGAATAGGTTAAAAATAAAACCACACTCATAATTTAATCATTAAAACACAGGTACACAGGAGTGATTTTTTTTCTTTACATTATACACGTTAACAGAGAGTTGAGTTCCGTTAGTAAGAGTAGTTTAAAGTTCATTTTTATAATAACCATTAAACAATTGTATTTCTTGTTCAATAGCATTTATTGAATGCAATAACTATACATCCAAACCAAGCCTTACCTGACCTAACATGCATTTGAAGGAATTTGGGACAGCTATCATGTTCTGGTAATTTTTATTTGGCTAGAAATATACCCATTTATAATTAAAATATATATTCAAACATTTATAACAAATCATTATATAACCACGTATTACATAATTGTTACGATATTGTAAAAAAATATAGGATCACTCAAATTAATTATTAACAATCAAAAATTCCATTTTTTTATAAGTTACATGTAAAGTATAATTGTATGATTACTTATTCGTTTCATTTAATTTCAATTTTTATGCGACAATATTTTTCTTTACACTTTTTGAGCAAATCCTACTAAAAATCCAAAACCATCCTCTAACTTTAAACAAATTCATTGTTTTGCTAAAAATTACTTAATATATAGCGCAAATTTTCGCAAATTCTCAAATATTTGTACACCTTATTAGTCAATTAATTTTTACTGGACGACAACATCTTTGAGTAAACTCTTATTTTGGTTGGCTAATTTTTATTAGTAAATTCAGCCTTTCTTAAGACAAAAGTCTTTTCCTAGCTATGAAATGCGTTTGTTAGCTGACAACAATCAACAGTTATCATGTAAAATGCTTCTGCTTTATGTTACTGTATAGAATTGGTTGCATGTAAAGAGTTATTGGATAAGCTAATCCATTGAAAACAAACACGATTTGGTTGAATATACAATTGTTAAATTTTCTTTTTATCTAAACTCAATAAAGTATTTTAAAAACTACGAAACCCATCTGCCCCAGTATGTGGATTGCTGAGGTATTTCAGTGAGAATCAATTTTCATTTCGCTCATCCACATGACTGATGCATCAAAGTTTTTGCTGACACCATCTGCGTTGCTCATCACTCAGCAATGACTGATCAATACTGAACATATGGTAACTATTTAATATGTGGGACAAGCATGGAAAATATGTATAGCCCCCATTTAAAAACTTGGTAAACTTATTTGCAAAGGAAACTAATACATAGCTATATTTTGAAAATTCCAAATATCACATAGAGGATTTTATCTTTCGCATAGGAATAATAATGTGCAAAACACTGCAGCGGTGACAATATTTGTTTACTACATTTGATATATAACATTTTTAATCCGACGCTTTATTTAAAATAAATTAAGGAATAAACAAAGACTTTGTGTAATATTTAGTATTTTTATATTTTTTATTGTTTGCTTGGCGGTAAATATGAATAAAAAATATGGTACATCAGTTAGATTAGTTCTTAGACGAATACACATAGCTATCTTAAGAAACACTGCATTTAAGTAAAAGATAGATTTACTTTTAGAAGTGAGTACCGTATTGAAAACCTTGTTTTTTATATAACAATAATTATACAATTTAAAATTATGATTTTTCATTTCTTTACGCAGAATTAAGAGTTGAATTCATGCCGCAGGGATAGCCGAAGTTTGGATAAAGGGATAAATCTCAAGATGAAAGAAAGTATTATTCGAAAAGTTGGAAAACATTAAGAATCACGTTTCAAAGGTTGGTGTGGATCAAAAGTTTTGAAAGATGCGCAGTTTAATAGACGTTAGCTGAATAATCATTTAATTCTAATTATACCTAATTTACGATTATGATATTTGTAAACTTTTTATACTACGTAAAGTTCTAACGTATATAGCAAAAGCTTTAAGTAAAGTAATGTATTAAGTTTAAATGCTCATTATATGTAAAAAATATTAAAAGGTCAAACCCATCTAGTGTTTGAAACGCTATCATGGATAGTGTTAGTTGTCTTAGGGATTGTGTTATTTGATCAAGTTCACTTCGTAAGTTACTCAAAAACCTTAATATTGTTTACATCACTTATAATGTACAAACAAGCCAGGAATATTAAAATAGCGGAAAAATTTGCAATTCATAATTTGAGGATTTAAGTGTACCATTTTTTTGAAGCCCTTAAAACTATTCAACTATATAGCAAATGCCTATCACTTTCATCATCTCGAACTCTCAATTTTTAAATTTTGCTTATAAATCGTTGGAAGATTAAATGTTTGCGTTATCAACGTTAAAGGCTTCTTTCGACAAATAACCTTATTTCAAAAAAATAAGTTGTTATTTCCAATTTAAGACACAAATTGTAATCGTGTTTGTGAAAAATTATCGACTTTCATAAAATAATATAATTTACAAATACTTTACTAGCAATAAAATTCCTTTTGCAAATATTAGTGAACATTAATTGACTTTCTTAGTTATTATTTTAAATAACAAATATAGCATTTAAGTTATGGAGAAGGAAAATAAATAACGAGAAAAAAAAGCCTTAAATTATTTTACGCCACACTACATTATTTTGACGAACTTCCCACGCAAGGATTTAGTCCAGAAAACAGCTGTTTGCCGCCAGCTTATTCAAATGGGGTTTCATTGCGTAATACTGTTCTGCAATGAGTTTTACCGGACACCAATCAGCTGATTATACTGTATTTGCGTGGCAATGATTGGTTATAAACGAAAACATAACCTCTCTTAGAGGTTATGACTGGTGATGTTTAGTCCTTTAGTTGGTGGAAATGTATAAGGATTTGTACGAATTAAGTAGTATGGCGTAAACTATCGTACGTAACTCGTCCAAAATGTGTGTACCGGACTCGTATGGTAATCCCGTACTCGACTTCGTCTCGCACGAGAACGACCACACTCGTCCGGTAAACACTTATTTTCAGGACTAGTAACGTAATATACTATTACGCCACACTACACTATTTTGACGAACTTCCCACGCAAGGATTTAGTCCAGAAAACAACTGTTTGCCGCCAGCTTATTCAAATGGGGTTCCATTGCGTACTACTGTACTGTAATGAGTTTTGCCGGACACCAATCAGCTGATTATACTGTATTGAGGTGACAATGAATGAATATTATAAACAAAAACATAACCTCTCTTAGAGGTTATGACTAGTGATTTTTAGTCCTTTAGTTGGTGGAAATATATAAGGATTTGTACAGATTTAGTAGTATGGCGTAAACTATCGTACGTAACTCGTCCAAAATGTGTGTACCGGACTCGTATGGTAATAATGATTATAACGATAATAACGACAACAATCGTCCGGTAAACACTTATTTTCAGGACTAGTAACGTAATATACTATTACCTTATTCAAATTGTAACTTTAAATAGTATAGCGTTTTTCATAAAATTATTCTTTAAGTAATAAACCTAAAAATAACGAAAAAGGATTAACAAATTTACATAATGGAATACATATAAATTAAATTGATTGTGAAAATGGACAAGAAATAAAAATAAAAATACTTCACTATGTAGTGAATTCGCAGAGATTTACTATTCTAATTTTAATTGTTATTAACAGCGGGTGAATAGTTAATCGCACGGCTTGACACAAACCGGACATCTTGATTTAGACATTTCAAGTTGTCAATTAGGAAGTAAGACACGTCGGATTAAATAAGTTAGTCACAGTACTAGAGCCAGATTAACTTAAGTTTTGGAGATATTTTACTAGTTTCATTATTTTTAGGTGGAGAATTAAAAACCGACATACACTCTAAAGGTTTGTTGAAAACAAATAGTTTGTATAAAAGGCATTGTGTATAATATGTATTGTATGTATATATTGTACGTTCTATAGATTTATTTTTTATATATTCTTATAAATAACATATGTTAATTAATTGCTGAAATATGAGTCTTTTTTAAGTTGTAAACTACAGGGTGTTCCGGAACTCTCTACCAATATTTTAGGACATTGATCCTGGGTAAGAAACGTACCTAAATATCATATTTAAATTGTCCGGAAGTCCTTAGTTACTCACACAGCCGCCATTTTGTTTTTTTAAGTTATTAATTTTTTTCTAAAGAATGGTTAAACATACGAAATGGAAACTTCGCACAAGCATTTATGACAACTAGACAAAGCTACACAAAAATTATGAAGATTTTTCAAATTCATAAAACAAAATGGCGGCCATTTAAAATTTTCTTTCTTAAATAACTAAAAAACCGTTGATTTTACAAAAATGTTAAATGGCCATACATTTTGTTTGATGAATTTGAAAAATCGTGATAATTTTTTGGTAGCTTTGTCTAGTTGTCATAAATGTTTGTGAAAAGTTTCCATTTCGAATGTTTAACCATTCTTTAGAAAAAAATCAATAACTTAAAAAAACAAAATAGCGGCTGTGTGAGTAACTAAGGACTTCCGGACAGTTTAAATATGATATTTAGTTATGTTTCTTACCCAGGATCAATGCTCTAAGATATTGGTAGAGAGTTCCGGGACACCCTGTATATTTAAAATATATTTCTCATATTTGTTATTCGCCATCTAACAATTCAGATATTTACTGAATTTCCTGAGACAAAGCAATGTAGATGTCCCAACTATACTGTGATAGTTACTTTTTATGATACAGTTGTGTAAAATGTTTAAAGGAAACATGAAGTATCAGCCTGCTCCAGGTGTTTTCCGTCCGTTCAGTTATTTACTAAATGACCATTTCCATCCGCACTCAGTTCATTTGCTATATCACACCTTTGGGCGTTGTTGCGACTGTTTTTACACCACTTTTATAGCCCTACAGAGGGGTTTGACGTAATCAACCGTAGAGTATATATGCAGAAATAAATAAATAAATTCTTGCTTGTTGGTGAAATTCAATGTTTAATTGTAATGGATCTACTTTGTTTAGAAAAATCTTGTTAACATGTATAACAATATCATTGAATACTGTTGAACAAATTCTAAACTTTCAGTAGTTCAATTATTGTCCTGAAAAGATTTTTACGCCACACTACATTATTTTGAAGAACTTCCCACGCAAGGATTTAGTCCAGAAAACAGCTGTTTCCAGCCAGCTTATTCAAATGGGGTTTCATTGCGTACTAATGTACTGTAATGAGTTATACCGGACACCAATCAGCTGATTATAGTGTATTTAGGTGGCAATGAATGGTTATAAACAAAAACATAACCTCTGACTCTTAATTTTTAGTCCTTTAGTTGGTGGAAATATATAAGGATTTTTACAGGATTTTTGCAGATGGCGTAAACTATCGTACGTCACTCGTCCAAAATGTGTGTACCGGACTCGTATGGTAATCCCGTACTCGACTTCGTCTCGCACGGGAGCGACCACACTCGTCCGGTAAACACTTATTTTCAGGACTAGTAACGTAATATACTATTACGGCAGAATTACTTCACTTTGTCATCATTGGCTATTAAAAAAAAAAAAAAAAACTATTAAATATCGACAGAACTATTAATTGGCGACTTTACCCATTATGTTGTATTGTTTGATAATTGAATTTTTGTAAAGAGGAATATTTTTAATTAGTCCTGATGTATGCTATCGATTCGGATTTTTTAATACTAAAAACAGAGCGCGAACGAAGACTGAGTGGATAGAGTGGCGACTTTGAGTCAAATAAATTGAATTGTTTTAGTTGGACTAATAAAAATAGTATTCAAGCAAGCACTTCACATGTTAATGTCAATGATAGCCAGAGTGACTGGCATTATACATACACCCTTTATTCTTTATTTGTTTAATAACGTTGATATATTTACACTGTAACATAAAGGTACGAACCCTTAATGTTTGTTTTTGTGTGTAAAATAAAACAATAAAGGTGCAGAATTTATCGAGCCGCACGAATCTAGTGTTCCAGCCAGGCAGGTGTGGCGTGCATCCCGCAACAATAACCTCTCTCTTTTGTTGGGCTGCCTTTGTTTTTATAACAAGTAACCGTGATAGGGCTTATTGTGAAAATAAATTAAAACATACCTGAGAAACCTATTGTTATGTTACCTTGGTTATATTCAATGTGGTCAGACTGAAATTACATTTTTCAGTATTTCTAGATGTAGCAGGGACATATTTCATGTAATTTAAACCCGTGCACCATATCAAATATTAGTCAATATTTAAATAGTTTAGATATTTGTATACGACTTTATTGAAAGGTTGACTTTTACTGTTACACATTCAACAACAATGAATATATTTTTTAAGGCTGTTAATTGCTTCATTAACTACCATTATAATGCGTTTGGTTGGCTCTATTAGAATTGCATGAACCTAATAATTCAATGCTAATTCTAGTCTGATTACATGGTTAATTTAGTTCCCATGACACAAACCTATATTAAAAATATGCAGCTTAAGACAATTATTTGTTACTTTATTGATATTTTAACCTTCAGTCATGACTTGTCTTCTACCGGCGCCGGACCCCGTGTGTAACGTTTTTAATGTATTGGCCATGTTTATAAATGTTTTTTATCGTACCGTTCGTTTGTATATGTTTTTCGGTGTGTTTGAATTGACGACCTTCACGTGAGGAAAATGTTTTAACTTTTTGACCTTCACCTGATGATGTGCTCCACGAGCACGAAACTGCAGTAGTGACAAACTACACGCAAGGACCATATTGACAGAGGTAAACTAAACCATTGTTATTGTTGCTGTATGGTCCAGAGGCTACCCATCATGAAATTGATATTTCATTGAAAAATGTTTTAATATAGGGAAAGATAACCTTAAATATATTCCCAGTTAAAATAACGGTACTTTTGTACTAAACCGACCACACCGATAAATTTATTTCCAAAAAAGATTTTAATTAGTGTATATAACAAAATCTTTCTAACCTAACGTAACCAGGTTAGGATAGTTTAGGTTGGGTTGTGTTAGGTTATGATATGTTTATTAGGCGGTGTTGTAAGGTTTGGTCGGTATAGTACCAAAGTGCCTAAATAACCTTTACGGATTAAGTTTACCAAGAGATCCTAACGTTAACATATAAAACTTAGAAATAATCATATTTTTGTAAATACTTTTCAGTTCAAGTTTAGAATTAATATATAAATGACACACTCCAAAGTTTGTTCTCGATGTTGGGTTTCTGAAATATATTTACCCGAAAACATTTATCATCTTTTATATTTTTGCTTCAAAATTGTTACAAAAAATTGTAAAACTTGATTTATAGTAATACACATTGTTTAACAGTCCAAAGAAAACGAACTATTGGAAATAGAGGAGCATATGACATCCTGCAAGTTACAAGAAAGAAAGTATACAGTACTTAGTTAGAGTCAAGCCAACACATAAAAAATAGTTTAATATTAACGTAATTAAGTTTGTAACGTGTTAAAATAGGTTAGTGGGAGGTAAAAATATATAAAATGTCTGAGCCCCCTTCGGTGGGGGGGGGCCGAAATCATCGGTAGGAGGGGTCCTTCGGGGGAGCGACCACGCTGTTGTGATCAAAATACAAAAAGTTTACTTACTTACTTTCTAGGAACATTGTTAACTTTGTCCCCCACTTGTATAATATAAACGGGTACCTTTTAAATGTTCATAATTTAACAAATTACCATCAGACCACCGAAGCTTCAACAATTTCAGACAACATTAAGTAAATGCGATGCTTTGAAAAAACCTTAACCTGAAAAAGTCATGTTATTTAACAATTTTTTAAGGTAGAGACGAAAGGGGAAGAACTTTACTACATCAATAATCTAATGACGTTACATTAAATAAAATATAATGCTTTAGAAAAAATAAAATATAGGCCTATTATTTAAGATGCAGCATTCCACACGCTGACGCTCTACATTTCACAATGTAGAAGCTTAGAACACGTCCTACTCTGGGCTACATTCAGCGGGTAATGATTGTGACCTACATTCCCGTCCTCTACATAATGTCCACACTATTCTCTCTCCACAGCGGTTAAGTCGAGTAAATAATTACTTTTCCAAGTCACCTTATATAGTTTTCGTCACTAGGAGCGTTCTATTTTTGTCACTCAATCGTGTTTTACGAGCAAGGTGCAGCCCAGCTTGGAAATTCGATAAGTACCAAATAGGTACTATCACTTCGTGTGACGAACAGCTATTTTCATCATCCTGTGGACCTCATAATCGTCACAATAGTATGCCACGTAATTTCAGTTTATACAAAGACATTATCAATGGTTACATGTAGTTTACAAATGCAACTTTAAATATCGTGTGATGAGCAGCAATTTCATTATGCTCAGATAAAACTTTGAGTCTATGGAACCGAAGAGTTAACCATGTATTTTTCTGTTCCCTATTTTGAAGTTACCCGAAAACGATGATTTTGTGGACAATTTAGAGAACTAAAAACGGCTGTTTTTCAGACAGTATGATGAAAATCAACATTTATTTCTCTTGTGTAATACAAAACACCTCATTGTGATGTTATATATCTCAACATTAATCATCGGAATGAGAAAACCTAGTAATTATATTTGTAAGAGCATGTGTGTAAATACTTAGATTTAAAGTTTAATATAAAAATTAAAAGACTTTTTTCTTATACGCATTATAATAGTTGTGACGTTTTCCATGGTATTGGTTTTGCTAAGGGAAAGTAGTATCCTACCGTAATTTATATTGTTGTAGCTATGGCATGTTTCACGTTTATATTTTAGGGTTGATCTTACAATATGTCATTTACTGTTTTGCTGTAATATTAAAGGGCATTTGATATTAACGAATAACATGTATTTTTTGTTAAAATAATGTTGGCGTAACAAGAACAAATGGTAAAAAACTAAGTCTATATGAACTGTAAAAAAACTTACCTCAACATCTATTTTAGCTAATTGATAGGGAACACAAATCTACGAGGAAATATGAAGTTTGTGGTTTTACTACACAAATATTAATAAATTATATTTGGAGCATAATACTTCGATAATTCGATAATGTAAAATGAAGGAAACTAGGTTAATCTGATCTAAGAAAAATCTAGAAGTTCCGAATTTATATTGTATAACTAGGAAACAAGACAATCAGTCAATTGTCATGAATTCATATAAGATTGTCCTTTGATTTAGAAACGGATTTACGAAGAGGGTGCTTTTGATCAAACATAACCTACTAAACAGGAAAGAGAAGAAGTACAAATTGGTCGTAACAGAATCCCACAACACGTCCTAGTAGAAGTGGTTCAGAGCTAAGTATGGCTGGCATTGGCAGTCTGTGAAGATATCTTATCAATGCTTTCATTGCAGCACTTTGGATCTTTCAAGCTCTTATCTTTACACTGTGACATAAGTAAGCTTTGAAGAAAATTGCTTATAGAATTTTTTTTTGTTATAACAATTATTGTGACACTTAACTACTACTTACATTTTGAGTCGTACTGCAATTTTTTTTTTGTTTACTTTTTTGTTTTATTGAAGTAAACAAGGTTCGTATTTCTAACTTCTCCATACGAGTTTAAAATGAAAACCCTGAAAGAGGTTCGAGTCCTTCGGTATGCCTCGTGTAAGTGGTGAAATAAATAATTGATGAAATAGTATTGGGATGTTGTTGGACTATATTATAACATTAACCTACGTCATTAACTAGGGGAAATACGATAATCAGGTTGACTAGTTACAAACCTGAAAAAAATGTTTTTATTAAAATATATTATTTTAATAAACATAGACATGTATTTGAAACTAAATCAGCGATTAACTTCGCTTGGTTATGATTGCATTTATTCATAGGCTTTACTTTCATAAATAGATATAAGCTACGAACGAACTTCTAGTAAAACCTAATAGTTTTTTACTTATTGAAGATACACATTATAGACTGCGGTTTAGTATTTATTCAATTTTGCAAACTCGTGACGTCATCTCATATATGGAACCTGTCAGTTATATCAAAGAATATTCCGTCTGTTGGTAAATTGATCAAATATATAAACAAATTCAATCGTCTTGAGGGATGAAATTCCAAAGCCTCTAAGGTCTTTTACGGCCATAAGTAGGTGTTAAGGTGCACCATGTACGTTTGGTGCTCAATTATTTACGACTTTTCCATTCGTACGCACATTTTACCACTTTATTGCTCCTTTGGGATGGAAGCAGGAATACTTAACATGCAGCTCATGTCAACATCAACATACGGCGTGGAAAATATAAAAGCTAAACTAAGCATAAATATACAACCCCGATTGGGCCGGATGATGATGTTTAACTGATCTAAATAGATAGTCATTGTCATCTTTCCGACTGAATAGTAGACGGTGATTGAGATTTCCCTTTGATTAATTAGGTGCCTAATAACCTGTCACCTCATTCAATTGCCAATACAACTTGGTATCACTTGGGTTGTCTTCGTAGAGAATATGTTCAAATGGTTTACTATTAATACATCACCTTTTACATATCGGTAACTTATGTGTAACTTTTAATTAATTGAACATTTTTTGTATGATTTTTATACAGCTTGAAAGCAGTCATTATCATTCTTTATATTGTTTGATGATTTACAAATAATTATATTAGGTTTGAGTTATTATAGTGGTAAGAGCAAATAAATATGTTTTTTAACGGTCCAGACATTTTACGTGTTACTATTTAACGTGTTTGTAGGGTAATTAGTACCTAAGTTAAAAGTATGATTTTATTGGCTTTATGTATATTTAAACATTTCACAATTAAACAAATGGCTATTTAATTCACGTTTTCTGTAAGAAGATATTTTAGGTAATAATTTCATAATTTAAATACAAACTCATCCAAATATTAGTTGTTTGAATACCAATAACAGCCAAGCATTAAGGCACTTTTACAAATATTTACGAACTTTCACTGGGCCTTTTATTCTTAAATTAAATTGTAAACAAATATAATAATTTATCATTCATGTTTTATTTCTTGCAGAAGTAACTTATATATATTCAAAACATATTCGAGTTAAATATGCAAACTAAGGCCTTACAGTATTTTTTTTTCTTCTTAAACAATGAAACCAAATTGTTGATTAATCCGATAATTAATTGTGACTTGAAGTAGTATACAAGTATACTATATGGAAAAATGTATAGAAGTATTACTAAAATTTTTGATATAGTAATAAAATATTTTAATATTTGGACAAACTACGCTAAGTTATAAACAAAAGGTAGGCCTACTTGTAATAATATCGCTAGATGCTAGTTATTTCATTTATAACTCAAATCTTATAAGTGGTGATGAAAAAAAACAGTACGTAATAAATTATTCTCTCGTAAGGATATTAAGTATATGACTAATTATATTATATGTCTGCTGTCGCAGATTACGTACATTTATTAATATCCTACTCATTAAGTAAAACACATGAATCACTGCATCATTTGTTAAATAAAACTAGTTTCATAACTTAGACAAATTGCTATGGAAGTTTCGATTAAGTAATTATTGGGTAAGTTACGACTTCGAAGAACGGCAAGAAAGTCGTTATTACCTCTGGATTTCTGTCTTTGAAAGTTCTGTAATCGAATATCGACTGAGAATTTTAATTATTTTATACATTTAAATTAATAAAAGTTTTAAACCTAATCCAACTCAATAATAAGTTTTCTCATTGTTAAAAAAATTTTGAATATGCATTGGTATTTTGAATAATTTACAAAACTGTCTAAGTTATATTAAAAGTGTTGAGGAAAGCCAATACAGCATTCATATCCGCAATATTAAAATTCTTGTGGGTTAACGCCTACGGTCAGTCTAGCTTGATGGCATGCCATTGCTTCTTGTCCCCACCACGCATGGAGTGGCTTACTGATGATTCGGAATAACCTGTGTCAATAAATTGCACCGAATACTACAAATTCATTCATACAAATCGTATTCACTTTAAACTGAAAATATTTGAAAAATATATGTATATAAATAATATTATACAAAGAACATCTATTTCAACTAGTAAAATCGTTCATCTTGGACGTTGACAGAATCGCAGGTTTCGGGTTGTAATGCATAGTATGGATACAAGAAGCAATATGCAATGTTTTGTAAGAGTTGATATTAATGTCATAGTCACTTTAAGTTCATAAGAGTGCTTAGTCTGACACAAAGTACATAAAATTTCCGTAAAATGTACATATTGTCACAAATTTGGATAAATACTTACTTACTTAAGTACTTAATTTTAAAATTAACCTTCAACTGTACCATGACAAGTTTGATACATTTCCACAGGTAGTGGTCGTGTATAAATGAAACATTCAGACCTGGATTAGCTTTATAAGGACACCTGTGATCCGCTTTATTCCAGTTCTCTTACACTGGATCAACATTGTTTATTGTTACATTTGTCAGAAAAAATATTAAGAGTTTAACCATTTATAGTCGAGTTATTGTATGGATGAAATGTGATAAGTTTACATTTGTAAGGTCACGAATTGTGGATATTTATAGGCTTACACTGTGGATGCGATGCTCCCTGGTGTGGATTAACGTCCGCACTAGTGAGTACTACGACTATCTGCAGTACTATCCTGATAATTAGACCAATTCGTTAATTACAAGGAGAAAATGTTGCCCGGATTCCACTATAAACTGTAGGTCCCTTAGTTGTCATTGGCTGTAAGTGCTAACGGCTGTGTCTAAGGAAAATGTCGGCTTTAGTCACTCAAGACTACAAGATCGCACCACTCATCCTACGCTCATCCATCACTCATTTTTTGGGTTAAAATACGCACATAGTGGTGTCCCCATCTTAAATAATTGATAATTGATATATAATGATAAGGTACTTTCCTGTTAAAGGGAACATTCATTATTATCGATGAATTTTTTCTCGATATATCGATATTAACAAATTGAAACATATCAGCTGACAACTACTATAAATATTGTTCAGTATCAACAAACAACAACGAAATGAAACTGTTTGAAAAAAAAACCTTACATAACTATCCAAACTTGCTGTGTAACATTTAAAATTTCCGTGTTTAACTGCCTTTTCTGTTATCAAAAGGAATTTTTAAATAGTACAGCAAGTTTGGTTGGTTATGTTAGGTTAGCTTAGAACAGTTTCATTTCATAATCCATATAATAGACTATTTTAGCTTAACAAGTTCAGTTATCAATTTGTAATGGATCGGAAAACAAAAATATCGATACATCGAAAAAATTCATCGATAATAATGAATGTTCCCTTTAACAGGGAAGTACCAATGAAGGTGATATTTGGCGTGTGTACAGGAAGTATCTAGAGAAAATCTATACATCATTTATCGTATTTATGTTGTACTGGATCCCTAATAGATTCGAACCAAGAGGGCAACATTGTGAGGCTCACCTCCATTAAAACATCTGCAAACAGTGAAGAAAGGCCATGGATTCTGATTGAATGCCTTTTTGTCTGGAGTTTTTGTCTTGCTATGAATTTGCTTCTGGAACGCAAAATATAAATTAGAAATGTATGGTTTTATTATGAAAGAAACAGAAGATGCACGAGGAAGGTGGCTGACATACTCGACGCGTCTCCAATCGTCCATCTATGTGTATTAAAAAGCGTGTGTACACAAAGGTACTTTTTGTGTAGCTACCTTTTATTTGACGATTGGTCCTAGGTTGAAGATGTTGTGATGAATACAGCCTGCTATCATGGGACTAGTTTTACGTTACCCGGCCTACTGTTCAGAAACCATTCAAATGGGCGATTTATAACGAGTTTGACAGCCTCTTTCAACTTCCATGGGCCTCAAGGGCAAATGGGAGGAACGTTAAAGCAAAATGGTGGTGGCTAGATCAGTATTAGAATTGAATAGGCTAACAAATAATATATCATAAGTAGTGGCACCAGAATACGAACACAAGGCATCATTGACTAGTTTTCAAAAACTCTTTATGACAGATTTACATGATTGAACATCAAATGGGAAGTGTTAGTCTTAATGCATTACGAAGTGCTTAAACAAAGTAGGCACAAGTGTGTGGTGAACATTATTGAAATACAGCGTAGGGAACTATATCGTGTAGTACAGAAAATAACAGTTACCTTACCAAATGTAACGTCTTAATCCGAATTTGTATTTAAAAACACAAACAGGTAAAACTAGTTTTCCCCCCTAGCTTGATATAAACTACGTTGCTTGGAGGAGAAGATTTACTGCTGCAAAGTCGCGGCCTGAAATATGTATTTACGAAAAATACACGAATATAAATCCAAGAGGTAAATCACATTCGCTTTGTTACTGTAGATTTAAAATAATTTTCATTTCTAAATACTTGTCGTGTATTTTAAATTTTATTTTTTAATAGTAAGAACACAAATCTACGTATTGACCATCCCTAACAATTGAAAGATGGTTCTTAATAGGGTCATAAAAAAGCTTAGGATAAAATTTTATTCATGTAATTAATTACATTTATTTTGTGTACATAAATGCCCATGTTTTAGTGTTTAAAATTATTACATTAAACAATTAAACAACCACATTAAATACATTTGTGCAGTTCATTTAATTTTTGACAATCCTTTAAACAGCCGCTATTAATCGAAATCGTTTAGGCCGCAATCGCAAGGAAAACACAAGTTGAACTAGTTGACTAAAGCAACCACAATAGCATCTATGCACACATTCCAACAAAGGATGGCGCCATCTTTACTTAAACCCATACAGTAAATAATTTGATATTGAAACAGTAACATAACAAGTATCAGAGCACACAAACTAATCCGAAATTCAGTATGGTGGCCCTAAGCTCACTAAATTAGAGGAAAGCTATACAGTAGTATATGGAATAATTGTACAGTAATAACCACAAAAGCCCTATATAGTTAAAGTAGTAAAATTATTTCAAACAAATGTTTAATTAACCGTTTTGTAATATAAATAGGATTTGTTGCCCGGGCTCAAATCCCGCCAATCACCAATAGATTTTAACCATATGATAATATGCCATGACCCTCTAGGACTAGCCTGAAGTTATGTGTAAGTAAAACAGTTCCGGGCTAGAACTTAGCGTCCTAGGATGTGAAGGTGGGACATAAAAAAAATATGAATCAACTACATACTGCGGGTAATCTAACACTCTGGTTAAAATGTCTAAAATGTTCAGAATTTCAAATCAGCCCGTTTAAGTTCTGATGTTACAATAGCTGAACATTCAGACCAGTGATGTGGTCCATTTTCTGCAGCTGTAGTTTATTTACTTTAAAACAGATCATTCGAACAGTATTTGTTCATTCTGGAGATCTGTTGGCCGATCCCCGATCCATCGAAACATAAACGAATAAGCAAAGTACAAAGTATTTTATACGAGATAATTTTAATCATAAGAGTTTTTTATGTATTGAAAGGGTTAAAATATTATATGTGTTACCTAATTAACTATTTTGAAGCGAAAACTACTTTTAATTCACTCCTCAAAACTCATTTTTGTCTAAATTTAGCCCACATGAGATGTATAGTTGCTCGGGAATCCAATATGTAATGTAAACCAGGGACCGCTCACGTGCAGTATTACCATAGATGAAGTAATATATATATATATATATATATATATATATATATATATATATATATATTGAATTGAATTGAATTGAAAAATTCTTTATTGTTCTTTTCAAATACAACAGGTACAATACAATACATATTTATACACTAAGGTTGTACATAAGTATTACATGTTATTGTATTTATTCGAATATAAACTAAAAACACAATACTCTTCACAACATAAGTCTAACTAATTATTTTATTTATACAATATATTATATATTTTATTACTTCATATATGGTATTATACTGTGGCTAGGTCGACAGTCGGGGAAAATGCGGAAAACACACTCTCAACGGAACAGGAAAAATGTAAAAACTAAACAAAAATGCATTTCCAAGCACAAAAAGCATTACAACCTATTTCCTCGTATTGGTTTTTGTATACAAAACGTAAAACATTTAATTATGGGTTTTTATTAACCTCTTTATAGTGGTTTATCTTATAATTATTCTAGTAAATTATAATTTCATTAAAAAATGCCTGTGATTTTTTTTATTTTATAACTTAAGTTGCGACAGAATTGAACCAAAGACATAGTACAAATTGGAATTTTGAAGCCTAGGGGAAAAAACAAAGATAATGTGAAAAATGAAAAATAAAATCCATCAACATCTTATAGAACTCAAGGTGTGTATGACATCCAGGAAAATGTACATGAATAGTTGAGATTCGTTGCATAGTTTATAACCTATTTTGAAGACAAAAACGTTCTTGAAAAGAGCCAAAGGTTTGAGGAGTGATGTTTTCATACATGGAGACTTAAAGCGCAAAATGGTTGTGACCTATATAACACTTCTATGTGGAAACTATTCACAGATGGTAATCCTTTGTTTAACTAAGCTTCAATCGATTTCCAATGATGTAGATACTTCCTAAGTTAATAAGTTGGTGTTCAGGTTATTTTTTATTCAATTTATTATGTATATTTGTTACGGAATGTTTTATGTTTTTTTTGTCCTCTGTGGGGGGGGGGGAGAGGTTCATCACAAATGCATTAACAGGGATTACGTTAAATCTTATTATGCTGTAAAATCTATTTCATTATTTTAGGCTACAAATGAAAACTTGTTTAAAAGAAATGTCCCAAAATTTATCTTATTTGTTCAGAAGAAAATTTTCATCCCCTAAACTTTAGGGACCTAAGGCTTTTAGGAGGTTTTAAAAGTAATATTTTCATGTCATTAAATTAAGCGTTACTCATGTTTTCTCAAGTAACCGAGTTTATAATTGATGGTAAAAACATGCATAATCGCATTAATGTATAAAACAAATAACCGGAATTGATTTTGCTCGCGTATTTAATTTGAAATTCTTTCTTGAGTTGTGAAAACTCAAGGATTTGCTATGCCAAGATATCCTATCGGTGGAAAGTGACAGGCAAAATAATGGGTTTAGCTGAACTTAGGTCAGTTATCTGATCGGTTAGCCAGGCGATGTGTTACCGGACTTTGACAGGTTGAGGAACATCAGTTATTGAGAGGTTTCAAACTTTCAAATATCAAGGAAACGTGATTATCCACGAAGTAGACCAACATGGAAAGAACCCAAGTATTTCTACTAGGGTGGTGATTATTGAAAAGATAATATTTGTTTCATGTATTATTCATAGTACAATTACAATTATTTTATATGCAGCTATGTTGTAACGTTTTAATTTGTCATCACAAAATGTAAGTATTTTATTTTTACTTTCATGAAATAGGGCTGCTAACATGTAACCTCAAGAAAAACTGTATTAACTTTGGGGTTTACAGTTATTTTAATTTACTACCTTAATGTATTTTTATACTGTATTATATTTATCAACAAGTCTTACATAAACGTCACTTTACGGCATATACAAATTTGTTTGAATATTGTCATGATTTTTTCTTTGACGCTAGGCACGAGCCTGGGATTTATTTTAACATTACTTCAGGCTAGACCTAGGGGTTGCGGCATTATCACTTAGATCAAATCCATTGGTGACTTGGTGGGGATCGAACCCGGGACCTCAGGGACTGAAGTCCGGCACTCTAACCACAACGCCAGCTCGCTCCCCTGAATAGTGTCATGATTAAGAAGCGTTTACACCATGGAAAGTGTAATGAAAACTGCCCTACTAACGTGTGTGTAGTTTTTCTAATTTAAACGTATACCAACCTTAAGTTATTTAATAATATTTGCTTCAAGTTTGTTTGCTTTCTATATAAACAATGTTACACCGTTCTACCTTGGTCTAATGAACTCCTCGTAGATCACACAACAATGGATAACCTCTTTTTACCCTTCTGACTTACAATGGCTTTGTCTTTACAACAATGGCGACCCCCTGTATTAGCGGAACCTATAATTTAACTGGCGTAAATCATGGCTTCTGGGATTATTATTAGCGACTGTACTTTGTTAAGGTTTTTTTTAATAATGTCTTATTTTCTCGTCAAAATATTTCGACTCGAAGACAATATACCAGGTTGAAAACGGTAAATATTCTTTGAAAACATGCGAAGTAGTAAAACTTCAGCAGAGGCAGGTTCAAGTCGGAAACCATTATTTGTGACATGACATCCAGTAAACCCGCTGCGAGGAAAGACTAGCGTCTCTGTTAAAGCATTTTTAACCTCAAACACCTGTTACTTGCTATATATATTATATGTTATGATCTGTACGAAATGCTTATGTATCAAGATAGTAAATTAAAAACAACTGAGCACATGAACTGAAAACATGATGGATTAGAAGGAGAATATGATGTATATGAGAATATGATTGATAGAAGGAAAACCAATCATTATTTCCAACAAGCAAATTCCTTTAAGAAAGCAGATTTTTTACCAAATATTACAGTTCGATAATAGTTAACAATCAAAAATTTTTTTTCTTTGTTATAATTATGTTTCACCAATGACTAATGATATAGTACTATACAACAGACGACACAATTACTAACAACCTTGTCATCTTAGTTTAACTAACAAGCAAGCAAGATGTAACCATTATCCCAGACTTGTGTGACAGACGGCAGTGACGACATCTCGTTTACCCACCTTGGCAACATGTCAACAGTTGTGCCATATCTGCCGAGGCTACAAAATAAGTATGACATTCAGGGAAACAAAATATTGTACCATTACTTTCTTAATTCTACTTCTTTCCATTTTTCTTCCTCCTTTCCTCCTCCTCCTCCTCCTCCTCCTCCTCCTCCTCCTTCTTCCTCTTACCCTTCTTATGCATTTTCCTTTTCTTACTATCTATTCTTCTTATTCATATTATTACTTTTCAATAATTGTTTTTATTTCTAGTGCTCTGGTGCTCGAGCGTATCTATTGACTTTGGTTAATGCAAATATGATACGCGGCTGGTTTCGCTGTTCTATCCAAGACTTACCTTAATTATACCGTGCAAATCACCAGTGATATTGCCGTGGTGAACTGAGCCCTAACATAGTGTTGTAAGACCACCTACATGGAAAAATCCTTCCCTCAAACAAGGAGAACGTTTACCATTAAATGCCATCCTTAATATATTGAGTGATAAATAGTAAATTGACAATAAAGATTGTCCATACTGATGCAGCACTGCCCTAAAAATATCCCCTGGATATAAATTACCAATCATGTATGTAAGCATTTCAATGACACTTTTTCAATTTTTTTCAATTTATTAATAACTTAATGTATGAAATTTCGCACTTGATGTACGTTGATGTTAATTTGAATTTTATTTTACAGTATTTTTATTATTGTTTGAAGATACGTTGTTATTATTAAAAGAGAGATTCATGCTTTCAATTTTGTATAGCTATTACCAATAAAATACATGCATTTATCCCATTCAGGTTTACTTTTTTGTCAAATACCTTTTCATTAGCAGGTTCTGCTATTGATCGTGCAATTGAATAATGAAGCAGTAAATTTGTTAAACAGTAATATGAATAATCTAGTATGATTGCCTAATTAAAATATTGCATATTATTTCAATCTGCACTTACAAAAGTCTGTTGTCTATAAATGAATTAAATTGCTACGAAACATCATCTGTTGAGTAATTATTTTCGTTCCGGATTCAAGGAAAGCCAAGATTGTTCGATTGAGGTTTCTTTGTTCTTGGTCTTTAATTTTCAGTGCGGTTTCAGCAATCTGTCTTATTCTGTGATCTTATTCTCATGATTGTTCATGTTAACTGTCAACCTTTCTACCTTCCATCCCCTCATTTAATTTGATGATTCCTTCTAAAACCCATATCAATAGTTTTCTTACATGTTGTATCCTGTCTAGAGCTTAAGTTAAATAAAAATCTTAATTTATTGCAAATATTTAAAAATTCACGCAACTGTTACACTGGGTTGTGGTTGTAATAAAAGTGTTGTGATATGATTATAATCAAACTGAATAAAGCAATGTATATGACAAACAGTTAATTTATAAAAGTAATTCATAAACAGGGCGGCATTTCGGTGCAGACGATATATAAAACTCAGAAAATTTAAGAATTTAATATGGCTTTGGTTGAATATCAACCTTTTCACTCGTAACTAACCGGAATTAGTTCATTAAGTTATTGAAATTTAAGACTTCAACTCCATAGGCTCCTCTTATGTTCTATATAATTTATAAACTACCTTAAACACTTTCTCTTCTTAGGCTACGACATTTTATAGTATAATTCTTTATTTGAGTTTTCAAGCTTAAACCCTCAACTTAATAACGATTAACCCTTAAAATCTGAGCTCTATTCTAAAGTTTCTTGTTTTAACAATCATTATTAGAATTTCCAATAAATATTTTAAGGTTTTTTTCAGCTTCAGCAGCACCTCTATGGTTTTAAATACATTGCTTTTACGTATTTACTATGCGAGCATTCAAAAATTTATAAACATAGTTATGGTAACATACTACGGTAAAAAGCGTTTACGAATACCGTAGTTTGTTCCTTGGTTTCATAAAGAAGTACTCAGCAAAAATCGAGGAATTTGTTTCTTAAAGCTCTCAATAAAAACTGTTTGGAATTTTTAATCTTCTTGTTTATGTGTTAACCGTTGCTAAGAGAAACAGCCGGTTCAAAAGTAAGGACATAGAGAGGAGGTTGTACCTGCTATAAAACTAATACATTAAAATGCATTTAGTTCTTCTTAACTGGAGTTGCTTTCAAATTGTAATGTATAACTTGTAAATTTTCTATAATTTATTTCAATAAAATCTGAATATATTTTTATTAAGTGCAATGCATTAAACCATTGTCAGATTGAAGGAAATGTGTAAAGAATTATTTATTGCTATAAAATATTAAGCTTGTACAGACAGCTATTTATTTAGGACGTATTTTGAAACTAATAAAATATTAGAGGTACTTGGTTCATAACTCTTTGTTTTAAGAAGCCATACATATTTTAATGATAAAGTTAGACATACCACTTAGCTAATTTCTTAAACTACTTAGATTTAGAAATCACGCCTTTCACCGGAGAAAACAAACAAATAAATTTAGAAACGGAAAATTCATTTAAAGTTCTCATCATGGAATCTTTGTTTATTTAAGTCAAACTACTAGGATACCAACTTATTGTAATTTTTAAGAAGATACCTAATATTTTGTTGGACTAAACCGATTAAGGCCTGACTATTATTGATCATTCTACAATACTACAACTGTAATATTAAATATTCATAATAAACTACGGTCTGGTTTAGTCATTAAAAGGTTTATCAAAACCAAAATGAGATTTTCTTTTAAGATGAAGAATCCATGCATATACGTAGATTAACTGCTATGAATGTAAAACGCACAGTTTATAGTGATACACTATTCACACTAGAATGGGCGAAAACGTTATGCAAGCTATAATTGTTACACGATTTCGTTATTACATTGTAAGTGGCACAGCAACAAGTGTCCTAACATCTAGCGGTGTAAATCAATACGGCAATCGATTAGTTTAGACCAATATTAAGTAAGTAAGAATACTCGAAGCCTTGAATGGGAAAGCCTAGTGGGGAAAGCTCTGTATACGATTCTCATTTCATTAGATATAATTATCAACGAATATATAGCTTCAGGATTACTAATATTTCTACTGCATCGTTCATCATTAACATGTGCAATAGATCGCAATAGTATACAGTGTGTAAAGTGAATGTCAACCTCAATACCTAACGTGGGTTTCATTATCCACACTGTCAACCTGTAAGTATTTACCGGCCTATGCGGTCCCAACCACATCACATATTGGAATTCCAGCCTTCTCTATATATTTCCTGTTGCGCTACATTACAGTACCTATATCCCAACTAGAAGCATTAACACGTTTTATTATTTATTTATTTTACTAAAGGTAATGCTCATAAAATTATACAACAAGGCCATTTACGGTTTATAAAACTTACTGACTCTATTAGCCAATGTTTTGGTTAAACAAAAAATATAAAATAATTGTTTATTGCACTTCCAACATCACTTATCAGTAGAAAATGTCAGCAAAAACTGTTTGGAAAGTTTCATACCATTAAAGTGGAGCTTTAGGGATGACTTTGAAATGTAAAAAAATCTTTAAACGTGCTTATACATGTGTACAACCTAAAGTGCATTCCATGGGGTCACCTGATGCCTTTTATTTTAATCCCCAGAGACAAAGGGTGCTTTTTAAAGAGCAATTTTCTTTTAATCTTTATTTTGAACTCTGGAGAATATGTCCATAAATAACAATGGCCTCGTGAAGATATTGGACTGAAATATACTCCATTATAAATAATAGCTTGAAAATGTTCAAGATGTTAAAACAGTAATATAAAACAGTATTAGTGTAAATTGTCAAATGAAAATATATTTAGGGATATTGGAAAACGGTTAAAAGTATACTTAAAATATCAATCTGTAATATCAAACATGTTTAGCTCACGAAGGAGAATAAAGTATAAAAGATACATTCGCAAAATGAAATCTTCCAAACGTTCTTCAAAGTCTTTGTTCATGATTTTCTATTGAGAGCTCCAACGCAACGTAAAAGATATATCAGGTGCATTTTCTAAATGTACACTTTACCACAAGCGTTTCTTTTTGTGTCGCAAAACATATTTCTAAAGATGTTGAATTGCTGTTACTCGAATGAGAGAAATATTTTCTGCTCAGATACAAAGCCGAAAGTATTAATAAAAGGGTTTACAATTTGTATTTTTTTACGTGATAAATCCGATGTATAATATTTATGAGTTACATACACTAATTGTATGACAAATAATTTTCTCAAATCTGAGTAAACCATGGTTGACAGTAAAATATAAATATACTAACTTAAGTTTGATAATACAATTATATTACGAGTTTGTTTTCGTTTAACCATAAATAATTTGACAAAATAGTGTTATAAGCGTATCATTGGTAAATACATTTACAGTGTTTTGTGTTAAAACGTGTGTTTTATCTTCATCAACTAGCATAAACTAAAACTAGAAGATATTCTTGGAGGATCTCTAATAATAAACTCATAAATTAAACTATTTTTTACAATAAAAAACTTTAGTTTAAAAACTTGTCAAATATAAAAGAAAACTAAAAAAAAAATTATATTAAAATTAGTAAATAATTATACGTAAAAAAAATTAAAAGGTAAAAACACTAAACGAATAGCCTTAATTGAAGTAGGACTCCCAAAGAATCAATCCGTCCCTCCAAATTTTTATTAACCCTTTGCGGTCAAATGGCGAGTATAGGTCGCCGAGCGCCATTTTCTCGACTACTCGAATGGCAAGTATACTATACTCGCAAAAAAATGGAAAAACAGTCGACCTCAAAGGGGTTTAAACCGTCAACAGTTTATTTTGTGTGAAACTCTTCTACTAAGATCTGCCACCTAGAGTGTAGCCATGAAGTGAACTCCTGAACTGATCCTGACGCCATTATTGTTAAATTTTTCTCGCATAAACAGTTACAAATTGTAGTATGTTCTTTATTTAAATTATCTTTGGTACTCAAAGGTCAATAAAAACTCTATCCAAGTAAAACTTTGATTTTCCAAAATAACTGCTATGCTTTAGTCATAGAATTTGGTAAAAAGCCAATAAAAATACTTTATGAAAATTGTTTACTTTACCGTATAAACGTTTTTACACCGTTCTACCTTGGTCTATTGAACTCCTCGTAGATCACACAACAATGGATAACCTCTTTTTACCCTTCTGACTTACAATGGCTTTGTCTTTACAACAATGGCGACCCCCTGACTGTATTAGCGGAACCTATAATTAACTGGCGTAAATCATGGCTACTGGGATTATTGTTAGCGACTATACTTTTTGATGGAAGAAATATGCACGGTAAATAATTTTCATCACATGCTAGTTGCAATTTTGAGTTGTTTAACTTTTCCCGATCGTATCACGCATCTCAGGCTTTTGCAGAGAATATGTGCTACATTTTCTTTATATAGAGCGTTATAATTCTATATACATATTTTTTTTGACATATCAGGTTTCATTTCCATTACTTGATTTCCTAATAAAATATTATTTACCTGCTTCTTTTTATAATAAGCATTATTTTTTTATGTAGGGAAAACACAATATCTACTATCAAACTATGTTTAACTATTGTGTTTAGTTATTGGAAAATCAGGTACCAATATTCAGCAAAATATAACACCAAAAATATCGTCATTTGAAGAATCATCCTTCGTCTATGAAACACTTGGAGAGTACTTCAGATGAAAGAAGGTTCTGATTTCAATGAAAGGCGGGGTTTGAGTCACACTTCAACTTTCTACTGATTGCTCCATTCAGCGTCAAGAGAAGATATTGTGAATTCGATCTTTATACAGTTGATACGGCTTCCAATTGAGGATGAGAAAGGCGCATAGCTTAGGGAGCTTCTCTATATACAATATCAATTGCTTCCTTTAATGGAGAAACGAGATGAAAAGCTTAAGTCGTAGTTAAATATAAAGTTAGATTATATAAGAAAACTTGTTATACTTACCTTCATAAGGATATGGCTTGGTATCACTTAAGTTGTTGATTTTAACAAAAAATGTGCTTTCAGATTTTAACAATTTTAAAAATATATTGCATTCTATTGTAATTAACTTTTAAATGGACTATTGGAACTAACCTATTGGAACCTTATATAAATGTGACCAAGAATTTTTCTTTAAATCCGCTGGGATTGTGTATAAAGTACCGTCATAAAAATGCATGTTTTCTTATTTTAAACTATTTCCAAAAAAATTAACAATATGTGACGTTTATACACGTTGTATATATATATATATATATATATAGTATTACTTATGCGTCAGTACAAGTAATTTAATGCTAGATAACTTATATTGTATTTAAATTATGCTTCAAGAATTATTTACTTAATTTTAAAGCGGTTGGCATTTATATACATAACTTTTTTATCGGGTTGTACTGATCATTGTTATCTTCAAATAGTGTATGATGAAGACGTTGATGGTACTCATATAAAGTGTACTATAAATTATACATACAACAAATATAATGTTTTTATCAATCATCACCCTAGTATAAATACTTGGGTTCTTTCCATGTTGGTCTTCTTCGTGGATAATCACGATTCCTTGATGTTTGAAAGTTTGAAACGCCTCAATAACTGATGTTCCTCAACCTGTCAAAGTCCGGTAACACATCGCCTGGCTAACCGATCAGATAAGTGACCTAAGTTCAACTAAACCCATTATTTTGCCTGTCACTTTCAACCGATAGGCTTGGCATAGCAAATCCTTGAGTTTTCATAACTCAAGAAAGAATTTAATATTAAATACACGAGCAAAATCAATTCCGGTTATTTGTTTTATACATTAATGCGATTGTACATGTTTTTACCATCAATTATAAACTCGGTTACTTGAGAAAACATGGGGGACACTTTATTTAATGACATGAAAATATTACTTTAAAAACCTCCTAAAAGCCCTAGGTCACTAAAGTTTAGGGGATATAAATTTTCTGAACAAATCAGATCAATTTTTTGACATTTCTTTTAAACACGTTTTCATTTGTAGCCTAAAATAATTAAATCCCTGGCATAGCAAATCCGTGAGTTCGTTATAACCCAAGAAAGAGATTGAAATCATGAATTCAATTATATCTGCTTAGATTTCTTTTATGTATCACTGTTGCGTTTATAGTTTTTAACCATTACCGTTAATCAGTTATTTTTATGTAGGCCTACTAGGTTTATACAAAATGTTTGGCACTTCTAAGCAAATATTACTGTGAAAACCAACTAAAAGTATACGAGTGAATGTGTAATGTACGTAAATTTCCCAATGGACAAAAATCAATTTTAAGACGTTTTGTAATAAACATGCCTACAGATTGATAAAAACTATAACGGTTTTTATCGTTTGTCAATAATTAAAAGTTTGATTAATACTGTTACAACAATGCTGATGTAATCATATTGATTACCTTCTACACTTCTTAATTTCAAAAACTACTTAAATGTAAGCAGTCGATTATGTAGCTAGTTAAATTCGGGATTTTAGATGTCAACCCATTTTCCTAGAACCGATTTTTTGGAATACACGGTATATACTGATATTCGGGAAAGGTTACTTAATACTGAAAAAATACACGACCGAGATTCCTACAGACAAACCGCGATTCTTAACTGTTTATTTGTGTGTCACTTCTAAAACTACTGTTTGTCAAATGCTTCGTTATAATCGTATTAAACAAAGTATCAATGAACTTGTCTTTATAAACTAAGAAATTGTCAACTGATACCTATTCATTATTCTGTAACGAGGCAGACCAAGAGACCATCAGAAATTTCTAGAAAACAAGAATCTGTTAAATAAATTAAATTAACATTTATCTTACATTTATCAACATTCATAGTACCAAAATTATTGACAAACATGTGTTTTTATGTCTGAACAAATCATTGAAGCTCCATGATATACACAGTAATAATCAACTTGTTATACGAAAGGTAGAATCCCTGAGTAGTTTCTATACTTAGAAGTGTTATTTAGGTCAGGACAACTCCTGCATGAAAACATGACTCATCAACTCTTCGGTTCAAGAACGTTTTTGTTATCGTAATAGGTTATAAAGTATGCAACGAATCTGCAACTATGCATTTACGTTTTTTTATCATTTCCATCTTGAAAAGTACCCATGAACTTTTGAGAAAACTACAAGTCACACCGCATAAACCATAATATTGAAATGTTTGTCATGACGAGAAACCTTGCGCAAACTATCCATTATTTCATAAAATTGTCCTTTAAGGTCGTAATTGCTTTCCAAATGGAACTTACCATATACCTAATGTTAGAAATACCTCAACTGTACTAATTTTATTTGTTATTCTTTTATTTTATTACCTTATTAAAATTAGGTGTGATTATTTTTTGTATTACTGTATTTTGTTTTGTTTATATCAGCTTAACTTAACCAATCAATAGTGTTATTAATACTTATAAAGTCAAACAGAGGCAGCTAGTACGTAATAAAACTTAAATTAACTAGTCAACAACCTTTATTTTTTTTGTTTTCAAAAGATAAAATTTAACTTTAGAGTACTTGTTATAAAGTATTTATTTGCATTTGTTTTGTTTTATGTTTCAGAACATATCATGTTGATATTTGATATCAGTCATATCTTAAACTATAAAATAAAAAATTGCATATTTATTGATACTCAACTGTTACTATGTGATCTACGAAACAAAGGAACTAAAAGAGATTATTAAAAAAGTATCTAGCTTAAGCCAAACAAAATCAAAATTTTAACATATGATTTTTTATGCTTGAAAATGCATTTTTTTGCTTAATATCCACATTTTTCCTGTTTCATTGAGAGTGTGTTTTCCCCATTTTCCCCGACTGTCGACCTAGCCACAGTATAATACTACACCCGAGCGGCCTCTGGTTTACGCGCTCACCGCATCACATATTGGAATTCCGAGCATCTCTATACATCTCCTGAGGGTTAAATTTGGACAAGTGTGTTTCAATGTGTAAATTAAAATCAATTTTTTGCTCAAAAATAATTCATTAGTAAACGTATTATATTTCAAACTGTGGTAATTCGTGCAAAATGTTATTCAGTTTAAAATTCTCATAAAAAAATGGGTAAAGTTTATCGTATAGTTTTTACTGCAATGGATCACGGCCACTAGATCTTCAAATTTTACAAAAATTATGTTTCTTTCACCTGTGTACGGAACGGGTTGTGATGTAAACAAACCAAAGCTGCAGAAATGGAGCCCATCAACTTGGAACCACCTTACTGGATAAATATTTGTTTCCCGCTCAATCTATGTACTATATGTTAAGCTAAACATACAAATGATATTATATGTTTTTGTAAGTCGTTCAGCGATGTTATTGAGGCTAGTTCCGTTATTTTTTTTCGTGCGATCACGGGCAGTTTAAACGATGACTTTTTAAACACGGTTTGGTGTAAATTAAATAAATTTTGTATGCTATGCCTGGTTGACAAGTATCCTGATAAGAAGGTGGCTGGTGTGTGGTCAAAATAATACAGCAATGTATATTGAAGTGGTTCGTTATGTTTTTATATTTTTACTTTCTCCCGTTGATAAAATGTGAGATATTACATTTACCTTTATCAATAACAAATAACTAAACAGAGAGTGTGTTTATTTTACCTTTAAATACAAGGGGACAAATATTTCAAATTATCAGTGAGTACAAAGAATGCAAATTTACGAAGTGAAGGGAAGGGTTCTTTATGAAAGGACTCATTTACGATATGAAGTCTTCCTGAACATTCTTTAGCTGTTGTCAAAAATGCCTGTGAAATTCTTAAGGAAAATTTCAGTTTTTTGTACATTATTTCCAAAAAGCAGTATTTCTTATTATATTTTATAATCGTATTTATATAACAAATTAAAAAACTAAAAACTTTACTTAGTATAAATTTAAAATATACCTTGATACGTGATATTTTTAGCCACAGATAATTAATTGATTTCTTTTAACCTAAAAAAATATGCAGGTATTGTAAACCATTTTAATTTAAAAAAATATTCTACATAACCAACACCATTAATCTGCAGTATTAAATTTCATAAAGTTTTAAGGATTTAGGTATTTTTTGATAGCAAACTCCAAAACATGCGTATTCATCAAATTAAAATAGTAAGTTCAAAGGGGCCAGTCCTAAGTGGTGGGATTAGAAGAAATTCGTTGAGATATTTCGCAATCGTATTAAAAAAAAAAACAGTAAAGTTTTATTATACATCCAGTGTGTAAGAAATATATAAAAAAAATGAGCCAAAACGTAAAAATTAGCATGTTTTCAGTACTTTTTGTATTTTAAAATTAATATTAAAAAACAAAATCTATAATGTAAAAGTTATTAAGACATCAAAATGTTTTTAAAACAACGTTAACGAAGAACACAAACGAATGTGATTTACCACTTGGATTTATTTTCGTGTATTTTTCGTAAATACATATTTCAGGCCGCGACTTTGCAGCAGTAAATCTTCTCCTCCAAGCAACGTAGTTTATATCAAGCTGTGGTGGAAAACTAGTTTTACCTGTTTGTGCTTTGTATATCAAAATTATTAGAATAAGATGTTTCATCTAGTGAAGGAATTTTTACGATTTAATACGATAGAAAACACATTTCTGTATTTCAAATGTATAAAAACATACTTACTGGTTATGACCATCCTTAATAACTCTGCCATAAAAATGAGTGACTATAAAACAATAACTTACTTATCAGCAGGAATAATTCTTACTGTTACAAAACACCATCCTTTTTCATTAAAATGGTTTATTCAATAAACCAAAACTAAACATTTAACGATAGCCCCATGAAATTAGGCTGCATTCATCACAACAAAATCGAGTGCTCACCCTTCATTGAATAATTGTGTAAATTTAGCCAATATGGTCAGTCTAATAAATCTGATAGATATAATACGGGAACTGTATTACATCCCAATAAATGGTCTCGTTTGATATTTTTTCAGACAGATAGACCAATAAACAATGTTGATCCAGAGTAAGAGAACTGGAATAAAGTGAGCCACAGGTGTGTTTATAAAGCTAATCCTGGTCTGGATGTTTCATTTATACACGACCACTACCTGTAGAAATATATCAAACTCGATCTAAGTAAAGTCGCTGGTAAATTATATAAGTGCAGTAATGTAGCCAGCTAGCTTATTTACTTTATAGTAGTTACTGCACCTATTAAATTTACCTGCGACTTGAGTATTATTTTTTGCCTAGGCATTATTTTAAATAAAGGTTAATCCTATGTCCAATACTCTAATATGTTTGTCTGTAATGTTTGTCTCTAAACTTTACACCGTTTTTCCGTCTGTAATATATATGTAAATATTCTGAGGAAAGATTTTGACTAAATTATGGAATTAGGGACTAGCTGTAAAACGTGATTGGCGACGGCTCAGGAACCTCAGGAAATTCGTATGTCACTACACAACTCAATTGAAAATTTTAATTGGATTTACAGGACATAAGAAGCAATGACATGCCACATGCTAGTCTGACCGAGGGCTATATCCCAAAAGAATTATAATATTCATGATATGGAAGCTGTATTTACGTTTCCTTACACTTTTGATATATGGCTAAAATAAATTTGGTTATCGCTCTAAATAAGAAATATTATTAAAATATATTTGTTTTTATATGAATAAGTCCAGCTCGTTATTGGATTAGAACAATTTTTTTTTTATTTGAAAGTAAAGACTAATTCAAATTCTCAGTCGATATTCGATTACCGAACTTTCAAAGACAGAAATCCAGAGGTAATAACGAAACTGAATACTAATTTCTTGGCGTTCTACCGAAGTCGTAACTTTCCAATAATTACTTAATCGAAACTTCCATAGTAATTTGTCTAAGTTATGAAACTAGTTTCACTTTACAAATGATACTGTGATTTATATGTTTTGCTTCATGAGTAAGATATCAAACAATGCACCTAATATTAAGACCATATGTAATGCTTTGGTACGAAAATTGTAAGTGTGCTGTTTATTTAACGCTGATTTCGTCTGCATTCTATAAAAACACAGGCTTGCGGTGTTGTAAAAATAGATTGTTCCATTTTAGTTTTTCAATTATTTTTACAATTTTAAACTAACTGGACGATATAATCTAAGTACAGTATTAGAAATACCTCTGTTTAAAAAAAAAAATAATAATATCTATGATTAGCAGTTATCAGATAAGGGTTTGAACCATTCTCTTAAGAAAAGCTGAAAAATTTCAAATCATATTTTCTGGCTCACGCAACGAGAAAAGTAATTACTATTTACCAAGATCAAACCCAAATGTCAGAGACGTAACTTAGCAACACATAAGTTACAGAAATGTAAAAGGTGACGTATTAATAGTAGTTAAACACATTTGAACATATTCTCTACGAAGACAACCCAAGTGATACAGAGCTGCGAGTTGTATTGGCAATTCAATGAGGTGACAGGTCATTAGGCGCCTAATTAATCAAAGGGAAATCTCAATCACAGTCAGTCTACTAAGTCGGTAAATGAATCGGTATCTAGCATTCATTAGTTGACTGACCTTGATTGACTAAATGTATTTAAATAGAGTTTTCAACGGTAGAATATAAAATTGTATTCCAACCAGAAAAGTATTGTTTATTATAACTTCTAAGTCATATTAAACACTATTTTGATTGGGTTATCTTAAAATGTCCTTAATTTGACTAAAGTATTGATTTTAAGATTATCAGGACTCTATAACCATCTCTTGGAGGTACAGTAGCTTAAATTTCTTAATCATATTTTGTTCAGCCACTGTCTGTGATTGGATCGTTAGTCGTTGTAATCAAGACTCGTGATTCATCAGTATTTTACAACTAGAACAGATCCCCTGTGACGTGAGGATCATGTCTAAGTTAAAGTTCTGTTCAGTGATTGTCTGTGATTGTTGTTCTTTAAACAGTTCACGTCGTGAGTCGTTGTAATCAAGACTCGTGATTCATCAGTCTTTTACAACTATAACAGATCCCCTGTGACGTGAGGAACATATCTAAGTTAAAGTTCTGTTCAGTGATTGTCTGTGATTGTTGTTCTTTTAACCAGTTCTCGTCGTGAGCCGTTGTAATCAAGACTCGTGATTCATCAGTCTTTTACAACTATAACAGATCCCATGTGACGTGAGGAACATGTCTAAGTTAAAGTTCTGTTCAGTGATTGTCTGTGATTGTTGTTCTTTAAGGGTGTTTGGTCGCAAATTTTCATGTCTGATTTTTTGTTATTGTTTAATTGTACTAAAAATTAGAGATACAAATATATAAGAAAAAATGTTTTATTTTGAATATTAAGCGAGATATGGAGCTTGAAAGTAGTAAATTTTTAATCTTTGGTACCAGTTCACAGGGAGAATGGGTAATGTGATTCTCACCAAAATTTGCATTCAGGTGTGGAAAAATAAGATAATAATCACTAGCTATTTAAAATTAAAAAATTTAAAAAAAAATTTATTTTTATTTTTTATAAATTTTTTAAAAAATTTTAAAAAAATTTTAAAAAAATTTAAAAATAGCTCTTTGTTTTTGGGAAAAATGTATCTGTATGTTGGAATAAAAAAAAAAGTGATATGTTAACTCGTTTGGGCTGTGAATTCGTACCTTTGATGCCTTGCGCTGTCGGAGCACTACTCGTTGAGAGTTTGTACACTAACACCGGGGCTTTAGAATACTTTAACATCACGTAATTATTAACATCCTTTAACATTGAAAGAATACGTTTATCGTTGTATTCTAAAGCCCCGGTGTTAGTGTACACACTCTCAACGAGTAGTGCTCCGACAGCGCAAGGCATCAAAGGTACGAATTCACAGCCCAAACGAGTTAACATATCACATTTTTTTTTATTCCAACATACAGATACATTTTTCCCAAAAACAAAGAGCTATTTTTAAATTTTAAAAAAAAAATTTTTAATTTTTTAAAAAATTTATAAAAAATAAAAAATAATTTTTTTTTTATTTTTTTTATTTTAAATAGCTAGTGATTATTATCTTATTTTTCCACACCTGAATGCAAATTTTGGTGAGAATCGCATTACCCATTCTCCCTGTGAACTGGTACCAAAGATTAAAGATTTACTACTTTCAAGCTCCATATCTCGCTTAATATTCAAAATAAATAATTTTTTCTTATATATTTGTATCTCTAATTTTTAGTACAATTGAACAATAACAAAAAATAAGACATCAAATTTTTGACCAAACACCCTTCCAGTTCACGTCGTGAGTCGTTGTAATCAAGACTCGTGATTCATCAGTCTTTTACAACTATAACAGATCCCATGAGACGTGAGGATCATGTCTAATTTAAAGTTCTGTTCAGTGATTGTTGTTCTTTTAACCAGTTCACGTCGTGAGTCGTTGTCATCAAGACTCGTGATTCATCAGTTTTTTACAACTAGAACAGATCCCCTGTGACGTGCGGATCATGTCTAAGTTAAAGTTCTGTTCAGCGATTGTCTGTGATTGTTGTTCTTTTAACCAGTTCACGTCGTGAGTCGTTGTAATCAAGATTCGTGATTCATCAGTTTTTTACAACTAGAACAGATCCCCTGTGACGTGAGGATCATGTCTAATTTAAAGTACTGTTCAGTGATTGTTGTTCTTTTAACCAGTTCACGTCGTGAGTCGTTGTAATCAAGACTGGTGATTCATCAGTCTTTTACAACTATAACAGATCCCATGAGACGTGAGGATCATGTCTAATTTAAAGTTCTGTTCAGTGATTGTTGTTCTTTTAACCAGTTCACGTCGTGAGTCGTTGTAATCAAGACTCGTGATTCATCAGTCTTTTACAACTATAACAGATCCCATGAGACGTGAGGATCATGTCTAATTTAAAGTTCTGTTCAGTGATTGTTGTTCTTTTAACCAGTTCACGTCGTGAGTCGTTGTCATCAAGACTCGTGATTCATCAGTTTTTTACAACTAGAACAGATCCCCTGTGACGTGCGGATCATGTCTAAGTTAAAGTTCTGTTCAGCGATTGTCTGTGATTGTTGTTCTTTTAACCAGTTCACGTCGTGAGTCGTTGTAATCAAGATTCGTGATTCATCAGTTTTTTACAACTAGAACAGATCCCCTGTGACGTGAGGATCATGTCTAATTTAAAGTTCTGTTCAGTGATTGTTGTTCTTTTAACCAGTTCACGTCGTGAGTCGTTGTAATCAAGACTGGTGATTCATCAGTCTTTTATAACTATAACAGATCCCATGAGACGTGAGGAACATGTCTAAGTTAAAGTACTGTTCAGTGATTGTCTGTGATTGTTGTTCTTTTAACCAGTTCACGTCGTGAGTCGTTGTAATCAAGACTCGTGATTCATCACTCTTTTACAACTATAACAGATCCCATGAGACGTGAGGATCATGTCTAAGTTAAAGTTCTGTTCAGTGATTGTTGTTCTTTTAACCAGTTCACGTCGTGAGTCGTTGTAATCAAGACTCGTGATTCATCAGTCTTTTACAACTATAACAGATCCCATGAGACGTGAGGATCATGTCTAAGTTAAAGTACTGTTCAGTGATTGTTGTTCTTTTAACCAGTTCACGTCGTGAGTCGTTGTAATCAAGACTGGTGATTCATCAGTCTTTTACAACTATAACAGATCCCATGAGACGTGAGGATCATGTCTAATTTAAAGTTCTGTTCAGTGATTGTTGTTCTTTTAACCAGTTCACGTCGTGAGTCGTTGTAATCAAGACTCGTGATTCATCAGTCTTTTACAACTATAACAGATCCCATGAGACGTGAGGATCATGTCTAATTTAAAGTTCTGTTCAGTGATTGTTGTTCTTTTAACCAGTTCACGTCGTGAGTCGTTGTAATCAAGACTGGTGATTCATCAGTCTTTTACAACTATAACAGATCCCATGAGACGTGAGGATCATGTCTAAGTTAAAGTACTGTTCAGTGATTGTCTGTGATTGTTGTTCTTTCAACCAGTTCACGTCGTGAGTCGTTGTAATCAAGACTCGTGATTCATCACTCTTTTACAACTATAACAGATCCCATGAGACGTGAGGAACATGTCTAAGTTAAAGTTCTGTTCAGTGATTGTTGTTCTTTTAACCAGTTCACGTCGTGAGTCGTTGTAATCAAGACTGGTGATTCATCAGTCTTTTACAAGTAGAACCGATCCCATGAGACGTGAGGATCATGTCTAAGTTAAAGTACTGTTCAGTGATTGTCTGTGATTGTTGTTCTTTTAACCAGTTCACGCCGTGAGTCGTTGTAATCAAGACTGGTGATTCATCAGTCTTTTACAACTATAACAGATCCCATGTGACGTGAGGATCATGTCTAAGTTAAAGTACTGTTCAGTGATTGTCTGTGATTGTTGTTCTTTTAACCAGTTCACGCCGTGACTCGTAATCAAGACTCGTGATTCATCAGTCTTTTACAACTATAACAGATCCCATGTGACGTGAGGAACATGTCTAAGTTAAAGTTCTGTTCAGTGATTGTTGTTCTTTTAACCAGTTCACGTCGTGAGTCGTTGTAATCAAGACTCGTGATTCATCAGTCTTTTACAACTATAACAGATCCCATGTGACGTGAGGAACATGTCTAAGTTAAAGTTCTGTTCAGTGATTGTTGTTCTTTTAACCAGTTCACGTCGTGAGTCGTTGTAATCAAGACTGGTGATTCATCAGTCTTTTACAACTATAACAGATCCCATGTGACGTGAGGATCATGTCTAAGTTAAAGTTATGTTCAGTGATTGTCTGTGATTGTTGTTCTTTTAACCAGTTCACGTCGAGAGTCGTTGTAATCAAGACTCGTGATTCATCAGTCTTTTACAACTAGAACCGATCCCATGAGACGTGAGGATCATGTCTAAGTTAAAGTACTGTTCAGTGATTGTCTGTGATTGTTGTTCTTTTAACCAGTTCACGCCGTGACTCGTAATCAAGACTCGTGATTCATCAGTCTTTTACAACTAGAACTGATCCTATGAGACGTGAGGAACATATCAGAGTTGTGGCTTAGACTTTTGGTTGGTTGTAGATTCGTTCAGCCACTTGTTTTCCATTTCTTACCTTAGTTCAAAATCGTTTCAATGAGCCACATCATTCCACATCATTATATGAACATACACCACTCATTCATTTTCTGACTCAGCATATTTTTTCATGTCTTATGCTCATAACATACTTGACGACACGTTTACAGCGACTATTTTTTATAGAAAACCCATTCTCAGCTTAGAATGTTTATGGGAACATTTTTCTTTCTGGTATTCTTGGCGCTTTACACGCCATAAATAATTAAGAAAAAACAACAATATTTTTAAGGATAATCTTCGTATCGCATAATTTTTTTAAAGATATGACAAATCGAATCGAAAATTGGGAAAGATATTCTTGTTGGTTTATGTTACCTGTATCAATATTAACGTGCACAGTCATAACTATAGCTGAAAAAATTTGTGAAAAAGTACGTTTTTGATACGATTAGTAAGTTACTCACGACTGTTATGAAAATCCTTCAAATATTTGTGCTTAGACTTGTTTTCTGATGAAAATGAATTGATTTTATTAAGACCGGTGAAAAAAGATTGTATCATAGAATGCTGAAATCCCATCATGCCCGTTAGTGTTAATGGTGTTCTTGGGCGAATGTTTGTCTTATCAGAGTTGTTTTTCGCAGTACACTGATTTGGAAAAGGTTAACGTTCTTTTAAGTGATACAAATGTTTTAGCCATGAACTCTTGCAAACAATGGTTATCCTTAGTGTATATAAATGACTTGAATACTTAGAAAAAACTTATACTGTAGATTGATCATAAGAAAATCGTCATCGGCAATCCATTTTTAAGAGATATTTTATACTGTTTAAAGGTGGTGATATATCATATCATAAATCAACTATCTTTCACCAAGAAGTCATAAAAGTGTTGCGACAAATTAGTTATTTTATATTTTTCAAACTACTTATCTAATAAAGAAGTGTATGATACACTTCATGTGATACAAGGTTTATAAATAATTCAACTTATTTTGAATATTTTCACCCTATTTTCCTCTTCATTTCAAAATTTCACTTACGCGAATTTTATTATATCTTATCGTTTTATATTACTCTAAAAAACGAAGTCTGAGAAAATAACGCTCAAAATAGATATTAAGTGACTTTCTTGTAAAATAATTGTACTTTTTTGCGAAATATTTAAATTTCCTTTCTTAAAAACAGTTTACTAGGAACTGAAGATATTCTGAGGAAGTATTCTACTGGGTTAGTGAAATCCTCTCTCTTACTGACGTGTTAATAGGGTTGTTGAGCGAATGTTTCTCTTATAACGACATTTCTTTTCGTGACGGCTTCATTTAAGCCCTATTTCTAATCAAAAGGATAACTTATCTCAATTTCAAAAGTCGGCAATATTATTTTTGTTGAATTGTTTTTTTGGTTGTATATGTACTGTTACCTTTGTTCGGATCTTCAATTATTGCGTAAAGTTTATAAATTGGATATTTCCAATACTGTTTTGGGAGTTAATTAAGATTCGAGATTTTAACGAAAATATTATTTTCTTTCTACGTATAATGTTTCAATGGATTTCTAGGTAGCTTCTTGGCTATTTTCAGACGTATCGATATTAGATGGATGGAAAATATGCGTTCGAATGCTATATGATATTTAGACCTCTATATTGTAAATATAAAAACGGTAATACAGTTTTATGTGGTAAAGTTGGGGTTTATACAGTATATAAGATGACAGTGGCAATATTTTGCAACTGGTTAAACGGTTCATCAGGCACAATCGGGGACTTTTGGACACAAATGGTTACAGTTATGCTTGGTGTATTCTACGCCGTATGTTGATGTTGACACGAGCTGCATGTTAAGTATCCCTGCTTCCATCCCAAAGGAGTGATAAAGTGGTAAAATGTGCGTACGAATGGAAAAGTCGTAAATAATTGAGCACCAAACGTACATGGTGCACCTTAACACCTACTTTAGGCCGTAAAAGACCTTAGAGGTCTCGAATCGCATCGCTGAAGACGATTGATTTTTTTAAAATATATTTGATAGATTGACTAACAGGCATATAATTCTGAGATATAACTATTGGGGTCCACATGTGTAATACAAATGTTACCAATTGGTTAAATTAACTTAACATATATCCATGATGTTTATCTGCATGAAAAAAAATCGTCATGTTATATTAGAAGCTCAGTTGTGGCTTATCTCTATTTTTATGATACTAAAGTCAATGCAGTATATGTATATACAATCGTTTACGAAACGAAATCGCTGGATTATTTTATAATATATCATTGAAAACTTACAATTTTATGTGTATAATATTGCATTGTAATAAAACATTATTGTTCTTTTCAGGTACGTAACGAGAAAAGCTGATAATCGTATTTCACCAAGACGTAAGTTAATGTTTTGATTTATTTAAATATCACTTAAACCTTATGTTTACAATAAGCCATCTTACCATTAATAAGATGACCTCAAACTTACATGGATTTTTATTTGAAACTTTCAATATTTAGAAATATAAACCTTGTTTACTTAAAAAGAAGTGAATAAACACAACGGCATTACGTCTTAAAATATGGTAGTTCAGCATCAAAATAATTGTTATAACATAAAAAAAATATTCTATAAAGCAATTTTCTTCAAAGCTTACTTCTGTCACAGTGTAAAGATAAGAGCTTGAAAGATCCAAAGTGCTGCAATGAAAGCATTGATAAGATATCTTCACAGACTGCCAATGCCAGCCATACTTAGCTCTGAGCCACTTCTAAAGCTAGGACGTGTTGTGGGATTCTGTTACGACCAATTTGTACTTTTTATTTTTACATTAATTTTGTTTTTGTTTCCATATTAAAAATCTGTTCATAAATTAAAGACAATCGTTTATTAATGTATGGCTATTGACAGAGTATACTGTATGTGTTTAGTTATAATATATTAAGTTAAAACTCCCACATTTTTCACAGATCATAACTTCGTTTCCTTCATTGTACATTTCATCGAGTATGAGTGCCGGGTGTCAAATAAAATTATTTATACAATATTTTTTTATGAAAACCTCAGATAAAAATACTTGACCATATATTTAAAACGTTACTGCATATTTATCACCCCTATCAATCATCAGAAAATTATATTATTGAATTATTTACGTCTTATATATGGAATGTTTTGCCGTTTGTTAAAAACACTCTCCGTAAACTACAGTATTTTCTCTTCCCTAATATTATACCAAAAGGTAAAGAACAAATAATAAAATAGATAAGAGAAATAGTTTATATAGTATCAGCTATTAAAACTTAAACATCATAAAACATACCATAGCTTCAACATTATAAACACTCAAAAGGGTGAGAAGACTACTTATTCCACTGCATACGTCCATAGATTAAACATACTCCCTAAGGAAGTATGTTTTATCTTTGGTGCGTCACAACCATCATGTGCATATATGAAAGCCCAATACTTCAGTCTACTCATCTAAGTGAACTTCGAATTTAAGTATTTAGACGATGATATAAATAATATCGCTATAAAGTGTTTGGTATTACACAAAAATAAACAGATGCAATGTGTGAATTACAAGGTGACTTGGAAAATTAATTATTTACTCGACTTAACCACTGTGGAAGGAGAATAGTGTGGACATTATGAAGGGGACGGGAATGTAGGTCACAATCATTACCCGCTGAATGTAGCCCATCGTAGGACGTGTTCTAAGCTTCTACATTGTGAAATGTAGAGCGTCAGCGCTTGGAATGCTGCATCCATTATAATATGCGGTATAAAGCACTATGTAAAATTACCGTACTCATAAACAGTAACTTGAATATTTAAGTGCAAGAAGTATTTAAAAAAAGATTAATGAAATAAAAATGGCTTCATTAATCTACTCTCTAAGACATCATCACATTTACGGAGCAACTATTGTCAACTACTAAAATACTAATATACACCAATCATCTTTCTAAAATTCCACTTTTTATGGAAGGGAGTCTTTTAGTATATAAAACGTTCTACGTGTATGGATTGTTTCCTTTATACACCTTAAAAATTATACAAGTACTATCAAGACATAGCGGTATTACATTATATACAATTCATTAGTCTTTGGCAGGACTTGAACCCACAGCTCTGTGGTCAGTCACTTTGTCGTCTAATCAATAACAAAACACCACACTATACCAAATGAGGGCATTTTCATAGGCTAATTGTTCTTGCTTATAATTAGATTTTTCCAACGCCGTCACATCACACCAGGTTAACTATTTTAAACCGTAGGCCTACATATTTAATGAATGAGGGATAAGTGTTTCATGAATAACATTTTGGCCTCATTACTCACTAAAGTCAGCTGTTTCCATACCTTATGAGGTTCTATTTAAAAAGTGCAAGACTCTGTCTAGAAAAAAAACTCATTAAAGGACAGTTGCGTATTGCAAAAATCACCGATTTCGAAATCTAAACATACGATTTTTGCTTATGTGTAAGGTTTCTTTTCCTTCCCCAAATCAAATTTTTCCTGACCCAAGCGAACCAAGTTCCCCTTTATCTCAACAGGAACACTATTGAGTGTCATATTTTAATACAATAAATTTTGTTCAAACAGCTGTTTTTTAAATAAACTGTTATGCACTATTAATGTTATAACATATTTAAAGAGAATTACTAGACTATGAAGTAATAAGTTATTCTAAACCCAAGAAGTACTGTGTGATTGGTTTTTCGTCACGAAAGTTCGATTCCTGGACTCACTAGTTGTTTTCCATGTCCACCTTCGACTTCGATTTCTTACCCTGAAATATTTCTTTGCAAATAAAGTTAAGTTAAATTTACCGTACCATAGCCTGAATTTGGGGTTCGATTGATTTAACCGTGCCAAGATATCCAGTAACAAACAAATTATTTCAAGTTCATACGAAGATGCAGTAAAATAAGTAAGATATAGTTTTTTTTTACGCACAAAGAAACTAAAAAGACTAAAAATTCCGGAAGTCTGACTGGATGAATCTACTTTAAAATTTCACTAACGTTGTTTTATCTCAAGCAAGTCCGTGTTCTGTGTGATGTTCAAAGTTTTACCAAGAAAAACAAGACAGACGTAATCAAATCAGTGGTAAAGTGATGAACTTCTTCATTATACAACTCGTTACAAACTTTAATAACGTTAATATTTAAACAGGATTTTGTGTTGGCTTGGCCTTACTAAGTATACTTTCTTCTTGAAGCTTGCAAGATGTAGTTCACCCATCTATTTCAGTATATTTTTCAATATTTAGTTACGATTTTGGAACAAAATTATGCGAAAAAATATGAAAATAACATTGTTAGGAACAGAAAGAACAAAGTCAATAAATTAATGGTTAGCCTAAGTATATACGTTAATATAAAATAAATCTTCAGATAAAGAGAATCATAATCTTGCAGAAACTCGGACATTATAATCAAATTTTTAACCTGTTTCATTTCATATTGTATTTAACATATTGTGAACTGAAGAGTATGCACACAGTAACGGTTATCTAAAATAATGTTGGGATATAATTGAAATTGGTAAATGTAGATACTTAGCCAGCCTAAGTTATTTATAGTAGGATTGGTTTTGATTTAATTTATTGTAAATTAGTAGTTGTTTTATTCAGTTATTAACTCTCTAACACAAGCATTACCTTTGAAAAGTAAAAGGGTTTTGGGTTATTTGTATAAGGTGAAAAATTATCTATGAACTTATTAAAATGCACATATCGCACACGCATCCATCCTTTTAAACTATTTAGTATCAACCAATTTGATACAGTGCACGGGGTTTTATTATATAAAAAAGGCCTGGGGTGACTGATTTCAATTAATTGGTTCTCTTCACTTTCCAACAAAGTAATAAAAGATTTTTATTTCGGCCACATTGAATATAACTAAGGTAACATAACAATGGGTGTTTCTCAGGTATGTTTTAATTTATTTCCACAATAAGCCCTATCACGGTTACTTGTTATAAAAACAAAGGCAGCCCAACAAAAGAGAGAGGTTATTGTTGCACGCCACACCTGTCTGGCTGGAACACTAGATTCGTGCGGCTCGATAAATTCTGCACCTTTATTGTTTTATTTTACACACAAAAACAAACATTAAGGGTTCGTACCTTTATGTTACACTGGCCTCCATATGCAAAGTGCATTTAATCACTTATTAGAACTCTACGTGTTATTTATAATAGGAAAAAACCTATCAAACACCTTTTAGTGCATTTAACCACTTGATTAGAACTTTACGTGTTATTTATAATAAAAAAAAATCTATCTAACACCTCTTCTAGCACTGTTTACAGAGTAACGTGTATATATATCAACGTTATTAGACACAAAGAATGAAGGCTGTATAATACCGGTAACACATGGTAAAAATTGACTTAATGAATTAATTTGGAGTCCTTGCTTGAATACTATTTCTATCACGCAATTGTATCTTTGACTCATACAAAGATGCCATTAACCCACAATCTCTTATTGAGCTCAATAACAAGTCAGAAGTGTCTACAAAAAATCTGTGATTCTCAAACAATATATGAGGTCCAGTCAACCATGAACAGTTTCTATTTGGTAACTGTTAAGTTGTTCTTGAGTATAATTTAATACAGTAAAAGAATTAAACTGAGCAATAAAGGCTGACGTATTTCCAACTGTATTTCGCTTAGCTTTTCAAGATTATGTTAAATTTTAGCAGATATATTCGGTAAAATAATAAATTATCCAACACGAGTTTAAAATTTGCATATTTGCATATTTACTCCATGGTTGATTACGTCAAAACCCCTCTGTAGGGCTATGAAAGTGGTGTAAAAACAGTCACAACAACGCCCAAAGGTGTGATATAGCAAATGAACTGAGTGCGGATGGAAATGGTCATTTAGTAAATAACTGAACGGGCGGAAAACACCTGGAGCAGGCTGATACTTCATGTTTCTATTTAACATTATACACAACTGTATCATAAAATGTAACTATCACAGTATAGTTGGGACATATCTACATTGTTTTTTTTCAGGGTCTATAGTTAATATCTGTATTGCTAAATGGTGAATAATTTTAATATTCGATATAATTTATTAGAGTAGGTATGTCAGTAGAAAAAAATTATTTTACAGTGTCTTGGTCCTGGTATTTCTCACAGCTTCCACTAAAAGTTGAGATCTTATTTTTAAACAATAAATGAACACTTTATAAGCATAACCTAATAGTAGGAATATATCACAAACAAATATATACAACATACATACCCGTATTATACACACAACGTACTATGTTGTCAACAAACCGATGAAGTTAACCCCGTTTTTATGTGCACACCTACGAATTATAATTAAAACCACTTGCTAAATACCCTTAGAACTTAAGTTAATCTGGCTCTAGTACTGTCACTAACTTATTTAATCCGACGTGTCTTACTTCCTAATTGACAACTTGAAATGTCTAAATCAAGATGTCCGGTTTGTGTCAGGCCGTGAGATAAACTATTCACCCGCTGGTAATAACAATTAAAATTTTATTTGTAAAATAAAAAGTTCAAATTGGAAGTAAAAAAAAAAAACTCTGTAATTTCATTACGTAGGTTTTTATTTTTTATATATGGAATTTTACATTTCCATGTAGAATTTGAGTAAGTTTTTTATGCCAAATTTGTAAGTGTATTAGATCTTTTGGGTTATCTTTAGGTTAATCAATTTTATTAAAACTGAATATGAAAATTAATAAAACCTAGAATAAATTAAATTTACTTTTTAAATTAATCAGACAATGTCATTGAATGCTTTTATGAAATTTTCGCTATCTTTTCCAAATCTCAAGTGCCATATGTGTTATTTACAATACACAAAACAAAAATAATTTATTTTTATTATTATTTACTGGAAGTAGATTGATTGCAACTAATATGATTTTTAAATGACATTCTATTTTGGAGGTTTATTCTACACTGTATTTTAAACCAAAAGCATTGCATTTTGCGTCTTATAAAGAAAATAAAAACTTATGTCTTGGAAAAGCATTATTTCAAAGCACACTTAATCGTTGATACTAAGAGACATTTAGTGTTCCAACGTTTTTTTTTTTTTTACTATTTTCGAACATTAAGTGCTTGATAATGGTAAGGAAACGTTTTCCTTATGGGTTCCAACTAAAATATACACTCAATGAATCTTATGAATTATTTTTTCCGTTATTTTAGTACTCTTGGCTTCTTTAAAGAGAAGGAAACAATATTGATAAATGTAATTAGCTTACGATGTAAATTTAATAAAATTTGCCCTAATTACAACTATAACTAACTAGCAGAGCACCCGTCCTTCGTACGGGTTGGCATATAAGTATAAAATGATCATTGCAGTACTCAAGCTTTGCGTTTGCAATAAGGGGAGGACACAATTTGATAAACTTTGGTTCAAAAATTTACGATATGATATAGTATAACACATCTACCATTGCCATAATGTTCTACCATTGCACCTAAACAATAGAAAAAAACCAAACTGAATCATAAAAAAAATTGCCATAATCCAAACAAAATAATAATTCATATAGGCCTACATTTATCAAACCGCATATGCCTATCCTTAGAATCCTTCTATTGCTATCCAACCTTTGAAATAAAGGTGTGATTCTAAATGTTCTCTAAATTGTCGAATTATACTTTCTTTCACTTTGAGATTTATCCTTTTATCCAAACTTCGACTAAGCCTGCGACACGAGGCCAACATACTTCTTCTGCGTTGAAGAAGTCCTAATCTTAAATTTTATACTCCTTGATTTTTAACAAAAATAGGGGTTTTAAGACTGCATTTACATCATATGGGTTTTTCAATTTTTACTGATTGTATTTGAAGTTAATTATTAGTATATGCGTCTAAGTAGTAATAAACTAACCAAGATCAATTGTCCATGTAACATTTTCATATTATTACTCCGTCTAGAAAACAATAAAAGGATAAATAATACAATTTATTGAGGAAAATAGTCTTTATAATTATATTATTTTGTGTAATGCTGATGAGTAATTACCCCTTAAAAACTTACTAAGAAGTATTGATTTACTGCTGCAGTATGAATACATTATTATTCCTTTGACAAAGATAAACCAATTTTTGTAATTTCAACTATTCATAGAAGCCCACAAATTTGCTTAAATGAGGTTATACATATTTTTACTAGGGTCCATGGTATATTTTAAATAATTACCATATGTTCAGTATTGATCAGTCATTGCTGAGTGATGAGCGACGCAGATGGTGTCAGCAAAAACTTTGCTGCATCAGTCATGCGGATGAGCGAAATGAAAATTGATTCTCACTGAAATACCTCAGCAATCCACATACTGAGCCAGGTGGGTTTCCGTGTTCTCAAAGGTTTTTTCTGTTAATTAAGTTTAGACAGTAAATTTACCAATTGTGTAAATACAGAATAGTTTTGAGTTGTCAATAGTTTGGCTTACCACTATGGTATTTACATACCATAATTGCTACATATCACTTTAACATCGATTCGAAGCAGTTCAGAATTTCTTTGTGATAACTGTTATTTTTTTCATTTGATTTTATAGCTAAGATAAATAATATAGGTACTTTACTCATTAGAAATTCTTACTAGTTTATGAAGTTTCCTTAAATAAACCAATTTGATTTATTTATTACCGACACAAGAATGTTTTTATTCACAAGGGTTTTACTCTCAGATATAAAGTTGTCAAACAACAAATTAAATTATTTATTTAAAGGTCAGAAACATATTTTGGAGTTTTGAAGCTCTGTGCCATTTTTTAAATCATGCCTAACAAAAGACCAATTTATTTAAATTATCAAAAGCTGGATTTTTGTCACCAATTTATTGTCAGCAAACTTGTTGGTTTACTTTATTATATATAGTATTTTTAGCCAAACCCATTTTATTTTTACTTTGTTTTTGTGTTATAGTTACTATATGCCATAACCATAAGTTTTGTTGTTGGGTGATGTAGTTTAAATTATATTTATTATTCTTTATAAAGGTTTGTCAGAAAAAATTAAATTATTTTATATCCATGAAAAATGTTGTAAAGACAAATTTGATATTACAATTAACAGAATATGTTAATTTGGCAATCATTATTATAAAACCATTGACTATATGATAAAACTTATAAAAAATAATAGATAAAAAATGATCGACTTCTAAGAGTATAAAAATAATTTTAGACCTATGAAATATAATATGAGTCAGGTCTATGTAATAATATTTTAACAATTATGTATCAATATGAGTAATACACTTTTCATAATAATACATGTATTTATAACTGTATAATTGGATTGTATTTTTAAGAATTTAACAACAGTCTATTTCTAGCTAGATTTATCTAACAAAACTATGTTGGTTGGATAAATTCAACCAATAAGCTAAATGCGGTACTTGTCCCAAATACCTTTAACTGCAAGTAAGGTCAGTTTAGGTTTGGTTTGGATATGTTTACACTAAATACAATATGTAGTAGAAAATTAAAAACCACACTTACTAAAGATAAGCAAACTCAACTTACATAACTTAAACACTGCTAGCGTATTCAGACAATAAAAACTCTACTGTACTGTGTACAGCCGTTTAAATGAAAAAGGATGAGTGTTGTAATTTCAGCTTAAGAGTGTGCTTATTTTATTTTTAAAAAGAAGAGGTTAGGAAATAAAGGGAAAATGAATGATATACTTTGCAAATGTTGAATCTGCTACAAAGCCTATGTTCTTAACTTTGGCAATTTCACAGATACCTTTAACTTTTATTGCAGCCGTAAGGATCCCTAAAATTTGTCCGTGTTCTTTTGCAGGTTCTATTTGATTTATCTGACTTCCAAGAACCTTGCCTAAAACGTAAGACGAATTTACGCTTTTACATCTAAATAGCCACAAATGTCAGAAATAAATGACCATTCAGAGCATATTTTATTGTTAATCTGTTCTAGTAAACATATTAACATGTTTATGGTCATACAAATATGTATGACGATTATATAATTTCATTTATACGGACTTGTTTAGTTAAATTGAAAATTTAATTTAATTAATCAAGCCTTATGGAAGGCAGCGCTATTCCAGAGGTGTCTACTGTTTAAGTTCCCTTTTTACAGATAAAAGTAAAAAGTTTCGATTATCAGTATTTTAAAACAGTAAACTATGCCTACACCAATGATATAACCGGATTGCGTAGTTTGAAATAGCACGTTCCTAAACTTAGAACTAAATTTTAGCCGATGTCAAATAGCTGTCCGGATTAAGAGAAGCCCAAATTAAGAAGAATTTGCTGTGAAAAGTACGTAATTCCAAAAATAATATATCTCAGGGTTCTGATAATATTTTTCCTTGGTAAACGCTCTTCATTATAGTACCAAATTACCAACATCGTATCATGTTTATTCAATATTACAATATTGACTTAATGACCGGCTCATTGTATAGTTGTTTTATTCCTAACTAAAAACAAAAATTTTGTTCAGTTCAACCTACAACCAGACAGTTTGGCATTTAAAAGCCCCTAGAGGAGATTTAAACTGGCAAACTCAGTTGTAAAGTTGTCTCTGGATGGGTGAGCATTTCAATGTCACACAACTAAAACTTATTACAGCCGCCATCCGTCCTAAATATTTTATTTAAAACTGTCCAGGCATAAATCAAATCAAATCAAATCAAAATCTGTTTTATTTCAAAAATTGTTTGTTTACAATAGATAGATACAAGATACGAAAAAATAGTCCCGCATAGGCCGTGCAAGACCTGTGCGCGGGACGAGTTCAATTACAAATTTAAAATTAATCTAAAAATTAAAACTAAATTAATCAAAATATTATTTACAACTAAGCTATGAGACAGCTACAGGAACATTTAATTCTAAGTAACAAGTAGTCGAGTGAATGGAGTTGCATTTACTGATGTCTGTACGCTAAATATTGTTTGGTGTTCTTGTGTACTAATTATTGTTAGGTATTGTATACTGAGCTGATAAGTGTCTCAGACTGATCGAGCCCAATCTCCGATCGCATAATACAACATTAACGTTACTCTCCATAAGGATTAACATGATCGTAAAATGAACTGTATTTAGTGCATGAGTAGTAATTTAGTATCTCAGTAACCGAATTTCGTACACTTGTAATGTATCGTTTCTTTTTAAGCTGCAGATACGATTGTATTTGAAACAGGACATTTTATTTTCAAAAATAAAGTTTTGAAAAAAATTTCTGAAAATTTTGAAACGTTAATAACACCCCGTTTCTATCACCAAATCTTGCACCGCAAAGTCATGAAAGTTGATCCAGTCCTACATATACGCTCTATTTAATCTAAATCAGACCAAAATTTGTTGAGTTATTGTCACGGTAGGATACAAATTTGAATAAATACTATTTTGTTCTATGGAGATATGAAAAAATGTAGTCAGTCCCTGGTCTAGTAAGTAACCATGTCATATACGGTAAAAGCTTGTTTTCTGTTGCTACTATTTTTGCATTTTTGTCATCTGAATAATAATTTAAAACCACTAAGTTAACATACTTATATTTAATTTGACATCTTAATGTATCCATCCCTTATCCAGTCCAGAAAATTAACCAATGAGCATTGATGACGATTTAACCCAGTGAATTAATGAATAAAAAATAGTAATCCTTCTGGGAGGGCACGAGTTGTGGATATTTATAAGCATGCACTGTGGATGTGATACTCCCTGGTGTGGATTAACGTTTAGACGTTAAGACCAATTTGTTAATAACAAGGCGAAAATATGGTTCGGATTCCACAATAAACTGTAGGTCCCTTTTGCCATTAGCTGTATGGGCTATTAATTAACAGCTGTGTCTAAGGAACATGTCGGCCTTAGTCACTAACAAGACTATAAGATCACGCCACTCATCCTACACTCATCCTTCACTCATATTTGGTTTAAATACGCACCTAGTGGCGTCCCCATCAATTATCTATATAATCCAAGGAAAAATATTGTAAATCGTTTCAAGCTCATAAACATCGACTTACAGAGAAAACAATGATATTTCGGTGACTCCTACTTTAATCAACAATGTACAAGACCCAGAACATTAGAATGTGAAAATTAAAAATTAAAAAAGTGAAAAAGAAAGAATATCTTAAAATGGTTTTAGTACAACCTTTTGAAGACTAAATTCTGTAAATTAGTAACTGTTAGAGCCTAGTTTCATTCACTGCTAACGGTAACGTTTTTTAGTATTTTCAATAATACCGAAGTGATAAGCCAGGGGTAGAAAACCCGTTCTAATCTGGTAAACCCACCTTGGAATAATCGTTTTATCAAATAAACGAGTTCAATTTCCGCTTCTTTGTGCCGAGTGAGAGAAATAGCTTTTGATAAGAGCTCTGACGACTTATCAGGCCTTTACTGATATTAATAGTTTATTTTTGCTATTCCACTTTAAGGGCTGGTTGAAATTTTTAAAACAATATTCCTTTGAATTATCAAGTCTGCTTTATTATCATGTTTTTCAATTGCTATTAGCCTAGTTAAATCCATTATTTCATCAACGTTTATATTTACAGTTTGGTTTAGTTCTGGTTATACCTTATAAAAGAAAATACTCTCTTAAGTTTAATTACTATTAAAATGAGAGCTTTTGTAGACAAAAAGTGAAACTAGTTTCTTTTTTATGGCATTTAAATGATTTCTCTTTGAAAAAAATCACAACCTGGTATTAATAATTATTGTTTATTCATAGTTATATAGTTTCCAAAGGTGATTATGATATTATTAAATATGAGATAGTAACTTATTTCTCCAGATATATATAAAAAAGGGTTCAAACTAAAAAATACAAATTGACTAAATCGAACTAATAACAAATTATTCCAACTGTATTTCATTTGAGCTTATTAGATGAATTTTTCATGTGTGTGTCTACATTTTATTAATATTGTGAATAATTGCAACAGTAAAACGGGAAAATGAATTTGAGTATGTTACCATGCATTTAATAAAAGCTATCCAATCGGTAAATAAACTATCTTTTATCCAAGCTTAACAACTTTATAAATGCACGATGTAATGGCTGAAAGCAATCTTGGCTTATGCAATGTTTAACTAGCAATAAAACGGTATTCATGTTCAAAACAGATGAAGTTATAGTAACTCAAAAGTGAAAAAATTTTATTTGATCAATTTCATTGCGATTTTACTACCTAAAATTATTAAAGATAATATCTAAAGATTTGGAGAGGTTAAAACGTCTACTCAGTCTTTTTTAGAACTAAATCATTTCACAACTTTATGAGACATATTGGAGGATGCTTTTGCGAATATTGCATTTAATATTAAACTTTGTGACGTAAACTTTGTCAATTTCACAGGTCAAAGTTCTGTGTCACACGACCTTCAAGGTAAACCGTTTACTGCCACAAAATATCAAGATTCAAAATTAATTTTAGTAATTTTTACATAAATACTGATACTTCTATCAGTGATAAGTCAATTCTGTGGGGGGAAGTACCATTTGATGGATTAAATAAGCAAATTAGGAAACGTATAAGATTGATTATTTACTCTTCCATAATTAAGTATTAGTAGAAAACTTTCATTTGAACTGGATAGAAAAAGTTTAATTGTTTATTCGTACATAAAAAATTAAATGTATTCAAGATTATTTTTAAAAGTGAAAACTATTACATATTTAACTTGGCGGCAAATTTTCAAAAAAGACAATAATTTTTATGCCAAACTTATGTCAATAGCTCAAACTAAACTATCCGTGTGAGTATTGCAAACAATTTGTCATACTACTTAGTTAATAAATCAGGTGCATGTTAGATGTTAAACAACAATTTGTTATACTACCTGGTTAAGAATTCAGTAAATACTAGATTTTAAATTGGATGGATAAGTGCACAATGTGTGTGGCTTAATTAAGCTCCTAGGAAAAAAGACCGGTACCTGGATACTACTTACCACTACTACTACTTACTACTTACTCATTACTTATCAATGAAAAGCCATCTTAAAACTTTAAATGTAGCACTTTAACATGTTCTGTCTCCCTTCTAGAATGTGTACGTAAAAGACAAGTAAATTTATTTCAAGATCATTAAGTTAAAACTATTCCAATTAAAATTATTTCTACATACTAAAATATTTTTTGTTGAACTTAAACCGGCTCATTTTAGATTGTTCGCATCACAGTTAACAACACGATTTTGCCTTTATTCGTTTATGTGTCTGAGCTAGGAATAACATCACGGGTATATTTTAAGATCTATAAAAACCTCGTATAGGCCTAGTTGTTTCACAAATCGTGTAATTTAATAGTAAAATAAATAATATAGCGCAAAGTGAGATTGAAAATTATTAATCTATATGTAGAAATTAAGGTACTGCATTTATAAGTAGTTAGATGATTTGAATGATAAAGAATGATACATTACTAATGCAATTTCATAATTATACCCTTATATTGGCATATATCGTCGTTTATGTATCAGCAATTTAAAAATAATACCTTAAACACAGTATTACTTATAACGACTGCTGATAAATTACTTTTTAGGACTAGAAAAACACACTTCTATAACAAAGACTATGTGACGTGGTATTTGCTTCTTAAGTGATGATAAAATATGACCTTGCTCTTCCATTGACACGGGAAAGCGAGGTTTGAATAAAATAACAGTTCTGTTCCTCAGTAGATGTTCCTGACACTGTAAGTTTAATGGGTCACTTAGTGGATAGATATTTTTACAAGGCTGTGTCAAGAAACGTTAAGAAAAGCCTTACAAAGCTAAATAGAATATTTTGTAAATAAAACACACTGGTATTAACATTAATAAAGTCATTGAGTTCTGAGGTGGTTGTTTTTCAATTTATAGATACTACTGAATTACTTATTTCTTAGATCAAATCAATTTCTTATCAATATCAATGTCACTTAGGCCTTCAGACCTCTAAATGACTTTGTTGTCTTTTTAAAAACCGTTATAAGTGATTTACTTGAACCTTGGCGTAGTGCTACCGATCAACTACAGTTCAAATAGAATAATTTGCGGTATGACTTCTATCAGAACTTAAGTCACAAACCTAAATTACCTAATTTTAATTTTGATCTAGTTAAAGTCCTTACAATGTTGAATATTATGTTGTACACGTATTTTAGCATTTTCTCCATCCGTAGTGTACTATCAGTCATGTTTAGTATTTAGATTATAATCAGTTAAATATATTTTGTATAGCTTACAAGTGTTCAGAACTACTCAGCCTAAACAAAATGCACACCTGTAAAAACAATTTCCAGTACAAACAACCGTTTCGTAGAAAGCCTAATCACCGAATGTAGAATAGTTCATTCGTTCAAACTAAGCACAACTATAGGAATGTAGTACCACAGGGCACCATCAACTAGTTGGTTTAAATACAATCGCTAAAGTTTCATTGTTAAGTGATTTCGTGATTGGAATCCATTGTGGTGTAAGGGTTCTTGTCTCTTGCTATATTGTTTTAGCAAACAATAAACTCGTTTCGGTCAATAGTTCCATTTATCCATTGGTTGTAGGTTAGGATTGAGTGAAGAACAAATTATTTGCAAATTTAATTTCAATTTTTTTGTCGTAATATTTGAGGAGTCATAGTGTTTGGGTGTTTGGGTATCACTTTCTAATTTCCATGAAGGTTTTTTTAGAATTATTCATTTTCTTTTAATAAACTACCATGTGGGGTAAGTAAATAAATGTTTTGGATAAAATTAATTGTTTTGCGTGGATATAAATGTATCCTTTATAGTTACAAAAAAGAAATTCATGTTTGAAATTTGTTAAGACTCTTTCTGGATCTTTGATATATTTTACCTCATTACAATCGTTTTTACCAACAATATTTTTTTAAGTACGTTTATGTACGAAATAAACGTAATAAGACGTTTTTAAACGTATTTTTCCTAAAAATAATTGGTTTTAAAATGTATAAAAGGACCTCGATGTACAGTAATGATAGAAGTCGTTAAATAAAAAGAAGATGAACAAATTCAAGTTTTTCTTTCAGTATATAATTATGTTTCAAAGAAATGCTCTTGTTCAATGTATCCTTAGAATATCTTTTGAAAAAGCTAAAGAACGAACAACTCTGTTGAAAGGAACCTATCGCATCAATGGACATATAGAAAAGCCAAAAATTAATTTGATATAAACAATGTACGTAGAATTTTACTTATTAGTAATTAGCATTGCTACAAAGGCCTAACAAATGTCAATGTTTATTGTTCAATAATTTGTTTTTAGAAATAATTGCTGTAATTTAATATGATTGAAAACAAAATGATAGTCTGAAAAGAAATTTGGCAAATGCAATGGAAAATAAAATGAAGAAAATCATAAAATCACATTACTATAGACTTCAGTTTAAAGAGTCTCATTACAAAGTACAGCTATCTTTAGTGACTGTTATACAAACTAAAATACTTATAGTCAACCCAAGAGAATATTCTTAAACAACAGGAAATTTCGTTTTAATATAAAGCTCACAATACATGTTCATCTCTCTTAAAAATTTTTAACAAAACTCACGGTAAGGGATATAGATTATAAACAACTATTCTTATATTTATTTTCCTTAGCTTGCATAATATATTCAAGCACTCTATTATTCTTATACTGATGAAAATCATATTGGAAACCTATTCAAAAGATGTAAAAAGTCATAAGTAAGATGCATTCAGTATTACAATCAGGTTCAATAAAATCTGGCACAGGTCGGTCAGCAATTCTTACTGCAACAGTTGCTAGACATTGATATGTAAATCCATTCTTGGTGTTTTCTCACAAAGCCGTCTGAAAAATGATGTGGCAAATGCAATGGAAATATTACAAGAGCAATCTACTTTTATGAACATAAAATAAAACAAATCAAACTATATCAGAGATGAAAAAAATCATACTCAGTTAAACGTGTATTTACTATTTATTGCGTATTTATTGCATTCAAGGTACTTACATGTGTTAAACACCAGTGTTTTATTAACTACTGTTGTGTAATAGTTTGACACGTATACAGTGTATAATATTATTTTGTTGTACGCCACATTTATTTTAGTGATTTGCTGTATATTTCATCTTGGGCGTAAAGTGGCTCTTTTCGACCTGAGCTCAAGTTTAAATTTTGGTCAAATGTGAAAAATGAGCGAGGGTTGAAAAGACAATTTTATCCCGTGTTATGAACTATACGTTTTGTCATAATGAAACATTTATTAACGAATAAAGTTAGAAAACGAAAAAAGATAACCTCTCAAAACTACTTACAATTTTTGCTAATGCAAATAAGCATCATGTAAGAGATTCAATCATTTCTTTAATTACGATTGTGTTAGTGTATACTATCAATATGTCAAACTGTTGACAAGAATGCAACAATAAGCAACAACTGATTAAACAAATGGATAAACATCTCCGATTCAAGAGGATTGCTTAAAGTCAAAGCTTACAACAGCTGACTTTTACCCCCTAGGGACTAAAATTCTTTTAAAATAGTTATTTGGACCCGTGATGCATGTAGTAAAATTTCTGTTATGACACACTGAGACGAAATTAAAGGCAGCTGTTCATTTTAGGTAAATGTATATTATAATAACCATTTAGTTACGTTGTAGTATTGTAACTATTTATCCCTGCCAATTATAATATAGGTTTACCAAATTATTGTTATATACGATTTTAATTAAGATTTTAATATAAGTGTCTTTGTAGCACAGTGGTTAGGGGTCGCTTTTCAAATTTGAGGGTTGCTAGTTCGATCCTGAAGAGTGATATTTCAGATCCAGGTAAATAACATTGAGTTATAAATTAATTGTTTTCTAATGTTACTAATAAATACATGTTAACATGAGTAAGAGTTCATAGTTTCGTGATCATCTTAAGTATTATAATGTGTTAAATAAATTATTGCTATATTAGTTAGAAATCAAATCCATCAGGAATGTTTACTATGTGTAAAGAATATGATATTATGTATGTTTATATTTTTTTTATATTTTGTTCATGTTAGATCATAAAATTACTTTATAAGTATATTTTTGGCTACAGCAAATCAAACTAAACTGTAAATGTTAACCAAAATCCCCAATTTAGGTATATTTGTTTTAATTTAATGTGGCATAATGTATCGAAGACTCGTAGTGATATAATATATAATAACTCATTTGTTAGGGTCTTAACTTAATTATTTTCTAACAAATGTAAGATTTTACTTCTATTACTACAAACCTTAAGTTAAAGCTGCATGCAGCTTTAAAGTATTCACAAGTTCTCAGTGTATTACTATCGATAAAGCAAGGAAGATAGTTTGTTCAACCCAAGAATTTGATCATTTGAATATCTCAGCTCTCTATCTCAAATTCTCTTTAAGTCAATTTACCATATCGTACGGATACCCTAATAAAAGATAATTTATTTATACATGTAAGGGGGTGAATACATATACAGCTCAACTAATATGAATTTACCATTATAATTTAGGCTAGACACTTTTTTTACTTATTTACATTTTAGGCAAAACGTCGATGTAGCAGGGATCAATTTATGGATATTTACATTGAGTTTAAACATACACATACAATTTAATCATAAATATTGAACACGAAATTATTACACATTACTTTTACTTTTTACTAAGTGTTTTGCTATAAAAAAATAATTGAAAGGAAACACAATTGTTTTTACAAAAAGCCGAATAATGTTTAATAATTATATAATATTTTGCATGCCACAACTGCTAGTACCTGACATTAATTTATCTACTAGAAGAAAGGCATTCATCTGACGGTTTTCAGTTAATTTAGAACTCTTTGTTTTTAATTTTTCCAATACTTTCTTCTTACGTTTCGAGTACCGACACCTATGCTAATGTCTTAAGGCGTATTAGTTTCATGTAAAATTTTACATATACATATAACGTGTTCTAGGTATAAAAATGTAAAGCTCTCTAAGTTGTTAAGTTTGAAGTAAATTGTGTTTATAGAAGGTCAATTAAAATGAAGATTTATAAAATAATGTTAAACCGAATACGGTATGAAATAAAGTACCTGATCGAAGGCATTGCAAAAATGTCAGTCACCTACTCAACCTTCGATTATGTTGCTACAATTCAAAACAAAATGTCCTTTGAGTGCATCAATAAACAACCGCTATATACAGAATTTTATGATGTTTCTACAATATAACGCAGGAGCTTTACAGAAATTCTTGACTTACAGAGTGGTTTAGAGAGAGATAATCGTAAATCTCTGTAAGATAAGACATTTATATCCCATAACACACATTGTGGATTTATAAGAAAACACATAAACCGTCAAGTATACTGTGTTGAAGTGAGCTATCAGGCAGTTTATTGAAAGATAAAGTGAACAATAGTTTACAGATAAGTTTGTAAGGGGCATTGTAAAAAATTCATAAAAATCGGGGAAAAAGAGAGCTATCTATGTTTCTAAATTAGCTAGAGCTTTTAAATGCTCATAGGATACCTTCTTACATCAATGGTAAAAATGAATAGTTAAGAGAATACTTTTATGACTGTGTTTAAAAAAATACCCTGCCACAGTAAACCTGCAGACAAAGCTAATTTATACTTTCCTGAGCTATTTATTTAAATAGGTAATTCTTGTAAACGTGGGTTTTAATAACTTATGTTCCATGATACAGGGAGATAAAAAGGAGAGTTCGTCAAAATAAAAAAAATCTACACTGGGCTTGGGTGTTAGGTGTTAAGAAGGCATTTAAGATTCTACTCTACAGAGATAAATTCAATTTAAGAGATTTTATTTTTTATTCAAAAGATAAAAACTTCCCCCAGATCCACAGAGCGTACAAATGTTGTAGTTACATAAAGGATTGTAGGATTTGCTGCAAGAGTGGGTATTTTGCTGAAATGTCAAGAATACTTATCCTGGATATGTCGCAATCCAGGTATAGCACAGCTGAATTCTTAAGCTTTGGATTTAGGTGTTGCTTAACCTCTAAACGGAAAACGCCTTTAGTGATGAAGTATTACTCGTCGTAAATAACTAACTATGAAATACTGAAATATAGAACTATGAAATAACCAAACTGACCAAACTTTGTTCAAAGATGAAAAAATAGAACTGACGATGTAAAAAATGCAAACTAAGGATCTCTAGATATAAATATATAAACCGTAAGTATATGTCACCAAAATATCAACGGAAATATACTCGTCTCCTAGTTCTTTTTACATTCAGTCTAATTGTAATTATGAACTAAGTCTTGCAAGAACAAACATTTTATTGTTTTTAATTCTAATATCAACGTGTCTTTATTTTTTTGTTTCTTATATGCTTTATTTCTTGTGATTGGTCGAAAAAACTGTACCGAATTATAGAAGTTTACGTTGTCTCTTCCTTCACTATGAACACAGACCTGCTGTTAGCAGGAATACAAGTTCCGCTCTTGTCGGCGACCGTTTATCAAGCCAAGGTAAAATTGTATAAAGCCCTACTAAGCTTAATAAAACAACATAAAATTATTTCAAATATACCAATGAAGTTTTTGGATCATACAAGATATCTTTTTGGCTTACATGTTTTCATTTTAATTATCGTCTGTATCTCTCAAACTTTGTTACTTTAGTGATACAGTATTTATTTGAGGCGAGGATGTAGGAAAACGCTAAAGAAAACAATTTAAAGAATGGAACTTTATTTAGTTAACAGTTAAATTAGTTAAAAATCATTGGAACAGCAGTTGAATTGTGAGCAGGAGACACTGAATTACATTTCACCGAGAGACAACTTTAGTTACAACTAAAGTTTGTCAGTTCGGATCCTCTCTTGGGACCTTTAAATGCCAACTTGTCCGATCGTTAGGTAAAGTGATCGAAATTAGTTTACTTGTTGAAACAATCATGAAGACTAACTTACTCTTCTGCGTTTACTGAATTGTTTTTAAAGTACTTTGTTAGTTCTAAAGCAAGCAAATGTTTTATACTTTTTTGTTTTACATGGTGAGTTCAGTCTGATATGCATATCTAAAATCACATGTTAAATCTTAAAAATGTGTATTTTAAGGTTGACCTTTTTTCCTAATAATGTCTAGGACGAGTTGGAAACATGTTGCAAAGTAATTATATAATATTAAAAAAAAGATTAATAAAAATAAGAAAATTGTTTTTTTTTTCAGAAAACCGTTTGAACAATAGAGGAAGCGTTAAAATTGAGGACGATCACTATGAGTATCTTACAGTCAAAAGCGAAACAAGGAGGGCAGATGGATAAATAATTAATGATTGAGAGAAATAGCCTTGCACTTGAACACCATCGAATCATCACGAAGAAGGGGAACATAGCGGCTCTTGACACATATGTGAAAGCTTCTCAGACAGGAACATGCATTAACAGCGTATGTATCCAACTGTCAAGTCAATAGTAAGATAATCCAGCCGGTGAAGTAACCGTACATACAAAAAGAGAGCAGATAAATTAAAGAATATAGGCCTTCCTCATGCCAACAGATGTCGGTACATCCTTAAAGTAAAATTCGAGGAAAGGAAAAAAGGACCCATTTTATAGCTCTATTACACTGGAATTGTGAAAGGAAATATCACTGACGAATTATTACGTATGAAGGAGCTGTCGCCTTCAAGACAAAAACATGATTGTAATTTTTCATTCAAACATAAAAATAGTATGTGGTTTGACCGATATAGCATCCAAAAAACCAGTTGTATACAGGATACATTCGACACATTGTCCATTTTGTAAAACTCTACAGAAACAAGAAACATATCAATGCGTGGGGAAAGGAAACTAGAATGGTTTAATTTCACGTAACACCTATCGTAAAATGGTCACACGTAAACTGATATGAAGGAAGATTTTCAAATCTTCAAAATGTTCAAAAGAGTACCAATTTGTGTGTTAAGACCATGCTATTACACAATTATTTATAGTAAATTGATTTACTCATAACATAACGGAACTATGTATCTCTATGGTTAAAATAAAACAAACTTAACTCAAGACAATTTTAATACAAACAAAAGAAAAAACAATATTTTGATTACATAAAATTATTACAAAAACAGTTATTAGCTAATGGACCGAAAATGTCACTCAATTCAACCAAAAACTTTCGGAGATTATTGAAACATTTCCTACAACTTGGTTATATAGATTGCCATTGTAGCTGAATAATGTGGTTGTAAGTTATTGAGTAAGACATAATTGTTTACTTCATATTTTTTATATCAAAGAATAAAAAAAAGAAAACATAGTAATGATCACTCAAATAAGGGTTTTTAAGGCAAGAAAATAAATATACTTTCCCAAACACTCCTCTCTGGTTAAATTTGGTTCATGCAATAGAACATTATAAGCTTAGTTAACATAAATACCTCCCATCAATACGCAAGCAATTAGTTTAAAGATGTCTTCAAGTCTCAATTGGAAACATCAGGTGTTCCTACTTAAATAGATGGAAGACTCGAGCCTCCGAAACTTGGGATATTAGGTTTGTCTCCAGAGATTACAGTTTGCAAGCTTCATGTTTCTTCGAGAAAACTCCAAAGCTAGATTTAACTTTATATCGAAACTAATTATTTATTTGACTTCTCCTGTAATTTTACTATCAATATGTTAACAGAATATTATAGTCTTTGCATGGATGTAAAAGTCTATGTTAATAATCAGTTATAGTAAAACAATGAATAATGATTAAACACTATTTTAAGTAAATTTTGAATTAGAATGAATATTGTAGCATATGTATTTTTGTTTACTAAAAACTCAATTAGTACTGAGTAGTAGATTTCTTAACTGTGATAACTACTGTGAACGTAAGATCTATGGACTTTCACCTATACTAAAGCGATAGGGTTGATTGAGTATAAAACAATACAATAGTTTTAAATACAAAAAACATATAGGTTTTGAGAGTGATGATAATTAAAACATAATCATACTCTTGCTTTTTAAAAACATTAAAAAGGACAGTATATTTCTGCTCCGCATTTTATCATAATATTTAACATAAAAAATATGTCTTACAAAAAATTGCTATACAATTTTATTCAGGAAAATTAATGAGTAAGACGAAATCAGTTTAGCTTGAAAAATAAAATTTCGATCGGTCAGGTTTGTACTCATAATACAAGAAGCCTTTAGATACTAATCAAAGAAACGATAGGTGCCATTTGACAACAAAAACTATTGATACAAAAATGCACCCAATGATATAAAAACTACCTATACAACAGCAGAATGGTATTGCTTCATTTTTTGTCATCAGCGGTCACAACTCTGATCTATAACACTGAATTGTATACCAAAACCTCGAACAGTTTGTTGATACAGAGCACTCCACTCGAGACGAGTTCCAACTCGGTATCTAAATACAATAAAATCCCACAAAAGTTATTAATTCGACAAAATGTCCTGAATAATTAACGACAAGATAGACATAAAATTTGCGATAATTAATAGATCCTAATGTAATATATTATGGTGTGAAATTTTGTAATAGGAGAAAGTAAAAAAAAAATGGTAGGATGACGTAGTTTTCACATATTTAATTAAATAAGATCAATATAGCCCAATACATATAACTTTACTAGTAAACAAAACACTTTATTTTATATAAAAATAATTCTACAGAGATCAAATATTAACATACAACAATAATATAATTCTTTCAAAATACGGTAAACTTTTAAAATGTTCTATACGATTCAAGATATTATTTATTTCAAAGAAAATAATACAGAAAATTATGAATACTGTAGTTTTTGTTTTGCTATTAAATCTTGGCAAGGCAATTTAGATTATGTGCAAGTATGTCAATTTACGAAAATTTTTGGCAAGTTTGTAACCAACAATAGCTATGGCGTGACAAAATAAAAAAAGTTCCTAAGCACACGTATGCGTTCCTTATACCCAAAAAGAATGAATACGTATGCTTACATCCAGAGCATATTGAAACGCACATTTTACAAAACGTCGAAAGAGAACACATAAAGATGTTCTAAAAGAGGGCTGAATCAGTAAATACGTGTCATGTCTCTTCCAGTTGCACGATTCGATATATTCTTATCCCCATAAATCGCCCACAGGATGGAATGCTTTCTAAGATACACTAATATCGATCGATATTTTCATTCGGTTGTTTGTGCCAACAGATACGGAAGTCTATTAAGGGTAGACTTCCGTATCTGTTGGCACAAACAACCGAATGAAAATATCGATCGACATATCTATTATTCGATATATCGTTTGGTTAGTTAGGAAGATTAACCTAACCTAACTAACCAAACGATATACCGATTGAACAATCGAATAATCGATATTTTAATTCGGTTGTTTGTGCCAACAGATACGTAAGTGTAGTATTTCATCTTTGTGTAAGGATATAATAAAATAATTCTCTAATAGTAGTATATATATAACCACACGAATACTGTGAATTGTACAAGAAAGTGAGTTCCATGATAGTAAGCAAAAGAACTTTCATTGGCTATTGAGATGTAAATTGATTCTTGTCATCATGTCTAAACGAAGACTTGTATGTGTTTGTGGAATTTGCGTGCTTATTATGTTGTAAACTGATGTTCCGAACTTCCAAATCTCAATTAAAAGTGCCATTTGTTTAAATTTCATATTTAAAGCTGCAAGAAGACGTTTTATGCTGAAAGATATATAATTTTTCATTTTTCTACTGAATATTCTTATCTTTTTTGTATATTTTGACATTATTATATAAGTCTTTCATTTACATTTACACGGATTGACATTGATTTTTTAAATGCAATGGACTTCACTTATTAGTTTTGTATCATTATTTGTTTTTTTTTTCGTAAGTTTTTTGTGTTCTGATTATGTTTCTCAAGCCACGATTATTTATATGTAACTTAAAAAACTTGTAATTTGTGGACCATTGTTGTGTTTTCTTTGAAATTAAATCTCACTAAATATGTAAATAATAAGACTAAACAAATCTAATTTAGAAAACAAAATTACATTTTAGAAACTAATTAACTGTTTACTATTATAAAATTTAAATTCTGACTGGCTCCAGCGGAGAAGATATTACAATACTAAAACTGAAAAGGCTTGCAATTTAATTTCAAGACAGGACGTTAATATCTTGAATGTTGTCTGTAGGAGCGTTAAACAGCTCATTCCACCGATAGTTACCTCGCCATGCTAGTATACGGGACTACAAGACAGCGAGATATTCAAATAAAGCCAGGTACGGCGTTGTCTCGGTTATAGCGATGTAAACTTGAATTGTCTCCAAGACTAGTGCAGCCTCGTCACGTGTTTTGTGCTGGAAAATTTAATGACTCAGGAGGCGTTTGAAGTATAAAAGGTTGTTACGTAAAAAGTTTCATCCTCAGAAGCTCAGGTTAGTATGGCTTTTTGGATAATAACGACGATGCAATATATGTTAATTTTTGTACGTAGGAATGTACGAATAGCTATTGAAATTGAATCGTTGATCATGAATCGAACTGGACATTCCTTTCTTGTGTAATGGTGAAATTCGTTACCAGTTTCAGGATGAAAAGTCGAATTGAAATCCTGACAGTTTGCGCTGCTGTCAACTACTGACATTAGATGTATACGACAATACATAATTTAGTCGATGTAAAATGATCAATAATTGTAAACTATATCATCTCAAACTATAAAATAACATATTATTTTATTTAAGTCTAAGGAATTAAAAAAGTACACTTGTTTACTCTGAAAGTGACCCATTCAATTGTAATCATTTTAAAGAAAAAATGAGTCACAGATAGTCTAGCAGAATAACAGAGATGATTTCTCCTGTAGTATCTAAATGCCAATTTTGGGTTTTACTTTAAGAGTATCAGCTCATACTTAATTATAACTCAGGGTGAATAAAAAGTCAAGACCCCCCCCCTCTAATATTTTTCCAAGTAAATATACAGAGATATCCTTTTTGTGGTCGAGCAATCTTAGCAGGAAGTTTCATTTTATCATTTTGAAATTTTTGAGTGTCCCCCCAAAAGGGGGGATTTGGGGGGCAACTCAAATATTTTAAATGTAAACCCCCTTCAAGTGACACCTCATTTTAAAGTGTTTACAAAAACTTAAAGAATGGTGAAAACTAGAGGTCGCTATCTCTTCTCTATCCAAAATGGTAGCCCGTCAAATGTTGTGGAAAATCAATGGTAAAATTGTTAATATTGGCTGTCATTTTGGATAGAGAAGAGATAGCGAGCTCTGGTTTTCACCATTCTTTAAGTTTGTTTAAACACTTCAAAATGAGGTGTCACTTGATAGGGGTTTCTATTGAAACATTTTTAGTTGTCCCCCGAATCCCCCCTTTTGGGGGACACTCAAAAATTTTAAATGTAAATCCCCTTCAAGTGACACCTCATTTTGAAGTGTTTACAAAAACTTAAGGAATGGTGAAAACCAGAGCTCGCTATCTCTTCTCTATCCAAAATGGCAGCCAATATTAACAATTTTACCGTTGATTTTCCACAACATTTGACGGGCTACCATTTTGGATGGAGAAGAGATAGCGACCTCTAGTTTTCACCATTCTTTAAGTTTTTGTAAACACTTCAAAATGAGGTGTCACTTGAAGGGGGTTTACTTTTAAAATATTTGAGTTGCCCCCCAAATCCCCCCTTTTGGGGGGACACTCAAAAATTTCAAAATGATAAAATGAAACTTCCTGCTAAGATTGCTCGACCACCAAAAGGATATCTCTGTATATTTACTTGGAAAAATATTAGAGGGGGGGTCTTGACTTTTTATTCACCCTGTATTTACTTCGTATCCGATACCATCAAGTGGCTGTTTATTTTTTCACTTTCAGAATTCAATACATGATTAATCATTGAAGTAGGCTTTTATGAATATGTACTTCTCACGAAACCTTCAACTATAAACTTACGTAAAGTAGAAATTGAATTACTTCTCTAAAATTTTAGAAAGTCTTATAAATATTTTTTTATAGTTGTGCAAACAAAATCAACTTATATGTAAATAATGGTAGTTTGGATTTCTCTAATATTTTGCCTATACTGGTTGCTTACAACATTCAAAATGGTTGGTACGTCATTTACACGTGCAAATGGGGAATCTTAGAAGTAATTCAGAAGTGTTCGTACTGCCGAGAGATGCGTTGTAGGGCAAAATTGTTCTCTGTTTTATTCAAAGATTGCCGTTGTAGCTCTAGAACGGGATCTTACGGTGCAAGATTAAGGCTAGTGTTTCAGTACTTACCGCTTTATTCTTCAACAAAATAGCAGAATATGCTGTGGTAGGCTGCGTAAACCTATGAACAATTTTCAGTATTATTAGCACATTGTCCACTAATAATTTGCGGAAATTTTTTAAAGGAGAATTAAAAAATTGCTTATGTATAAAATTGCTATAGGTACAAAGGTCCTACGTAGCACACGGTTAGATTTAACTAAACATGTTGATGTCAAATATATTGACCTTTTTTTCGAACAGAAAATAATAAAATTTAATCTTAAGTAGATTTTAATTTATTAAAATCTTTGAACAGGAGAATTTTTCCAACTCTAATTTAGAATAAACATATATTCTTCACAAAATTGACTTTATAACACTATTACATACATAAGTACTGTAATTTTTACTGTGATTTAAATACCATAACAACATGGTTTAGCATTGTATAAAGTATTTAAACCTTAAATACCATTACATAATAGTGTTTTCACATTTTATACTTATTTCATCAACTGTGAAAATAAAATGTTCATTAGAAAATATTTGTTTGAATTAAATAAAGAAAACAATAATAAAATGCTAAAGAATACAATAATTTTGTAACAATAAATTAATATAAATTCCTTGTTTCAGCGTGCTCACAAATATGATTTTTAAATTACACATAAAAGATATACCATCACAAGAATTAAGACGGTATACCAGTTTCAAAACTTAAAACTTATTGTCGATAAGCTTTTAGTAAATTATAAAACGTAAGATATTTAATTTACATATTTGATTATTGTTACTCTTTCTCTTTAAACATCGTATTTCAGCGATGACAATAAAATCTTCAGCTGGGATCCAAGCAGGTGAATGGGACATTTCTTTCACCTAGGTGACAATGAGATATGTTCTTAGAATTCCCTTAACCCCCAAACTAAAAACGTGTTTTTTTCAATATAACAAAATATTTATATTATAAATAAACATCAATACACGTTCTAATTGCAAATTTGAAATGGTATTTGCAATTATTCAAGCTAAAATTAAAACTTGTTATCGATTAGTTCTATTTTACGAAGACCTTCTGAATATTATTTTTTTAATAACTTTGTATGAGTGTAAAAAAAATCTATACTCAACAAGATTTATGTTAAATTAGAAAATACTACTTAAATCAAAATACAAATTTTTTTTTAATGTAACTCGTAACTTGTCTTTAAATTTTAAACAAGGTAATAAAATATTTGTTAGTATTGCGTAGTTTTATTTCATACAAGACATCTTAAAAGTACCGCAAGTCCCTTAAGACATGATAATCTTATTTGCTGAGTATTATTATTTAATTTTTCTACTTAATCAGAAGTACCTCAAACTTCAGAATCATTTTATTTATTTTGTATTATAACTTCAAACCAAGTTTTCTTTGAGACTCCAATTGTTGCGTCTAACCCTAGCTGTAGAATTAACCTCTATCAGAACAATGGTGTTCTCTTTGTATTGTAATGACTGAATTCTGTTAGTTTCCATGTGTGTTTAACGTTGGTTATGTTTGAGTGAGCAAATGGCAACCAATTTTTTTCTCTTGAAAGACACATCTTTTGCAGTAGTATCAGATTCTGTTTAATGTACTTACTGAACCCCTTAAATCATACGATGCCATCAAAAAATTTGGGAGCGCGTTGCCTACTAGCAGAACGAGCTCCTTACTCCAAAGAATTTTAAAGTTGCCGAACAAATTAAGACACTGTTCTGTTGACATTTAATATTTTTTTATAGTTTAGTTTTATTTGTATTCTTCTGTTATATAAACCCCGTGACGCTATAATTTGATTATTTAAAGGGATAAATTTATGATTTACTTATTGGTCATACAAGTGGACGATAGGTTCTTATATTTGGAAATTTAGTTTTTGCAGTTGGTAAAATACAAATAAACAAGTTCATAAAACACTCTCTGCATAAACCGGATAAAATCTTAAGTTTAAATTGTCATCAGCTGATCAAAAAGGATTAAAATAGTTATTTGTGTTACTAGTGGGCAAAGTGGCACTTTGCTGCACACGAGAGCAATGTTTACGCACGAGCCGCAGGCGAGTGTGGAATGATCTCGAGTGCAGCAAAGGCCTTTTGCACTCGTGTTACACATTATATTTTTCCTACAGTCACTATTAAGCATATAAATAATTAGTCTTTCAACAAACGCTATACAACACGTTTTTAGGTTCAACTGGCAACACAAATAGGTGCCCTAGAGAAAGTAGTACTCGGTCCGTATCACTCCGATATTTTTCCTCGGCAAGAAATGTGCTCCGCGTTTTGAGAATATAGTTATAGTTCCGTATGTTTTTGTAATTTGAAGTGGTTTCCGCACCGAAAAAAATGCTTTAAAGGTATTTTCTTGTTTATTGAGATCGTAGGAATGTTTGAAATAAAAGTCCAGAAAGTTTAGAAATACCGAAACTATAAATACGAAATGACCGGTTAAATCGTAGTTATAACAGTCAATCAGCTGCTCATAGTATTATTATCTTTAAGTGTTGCCAACCTATTTCCAAGCGTACGCGGATTACGTGCATAATAGAACCACGCTGTTTTGTGTTGTTTCGTTGGAATCCTGATGTGCGGCAAATTATAAACCGTACGACAAAGTATAAACCGTACGACAAAGTATAAACCGTACGGCAAATTATGAATATGCAGCAATTAGCAGTTTTCTGTACTATAAACAGTACAAGGAAGCCAACTTTGTCGGGTGACTGTAGGAAAATGTATAAGGCGTGTCTATTGTTGTATTCCCAATGTTTGAAATGCATAGTAACCTTTTCTCAATTTTGCTTCCACAGCGAGTATTCCAACCTTGATACGTTTGCTGATATTTTCTCGTACAAAGCGTTTTATCCTGCAAGTGCTTCACGCGTAACGGAATATCTCTTATCCGTGCAACTGGAAGAGACATGACACGTATTTACTGATTCAGCCCTCTTTGAGAGCATATTTATGTGCTCTCTTTCGACGTTTTGTAAAATGTGTCTTCCAATAACCTCTAACAAGTAAGCATACGCATACATTCTTGTTGGGGATCAGGAAAAACAATGTTGCTTAGGAGTACCTATGCCTTAACATACGTACGTACATACCTTATATTACAAGTTTTACATTATACCTGTTCATTTTAATAAAACTTGTAGGATGTTATATACTATTCTTAAATTTACATAGCCTGTTTAAGAATTTTTTTTTTATGTTAGTGCGTAATCTGATTTTTAAATGTCAAATAAGAAATTTTAGATCCTTATCAATTCCATTATTTTACTACCTTTAACCCAAAAAGTATTTTTATCAAAAGAATATAACTAAATCTAAACCATTTTTTAACCATATTATTCATACAACATTTAAAAGTTCTTTACAAGATATAGCTTAGCTAACGATATAAGAATACTCTTTAAAATTACATCACTAGATATACTATCTGGATTTGTTATCACTTATTGCCTTTAATTTTAAAACGTGTGTAAAATACGTATAGCTGTTTTAATTGCTAAATACTTTGAACTATCTAAGAATTATTGCCTTTTCATAATCATGTCAAACATATGTTCTATATTAAATTGGACTTTTCCAACGAGTCTTGTGTTTAAAACTGCACAACGTTTCTAGAGGTGGGTAAACTCCTCCCGTTATCAAAGTGAAAAATACTAATGCTACATAAATCTAAATTGACCCTCAAAAGGGGGGGCAGTCACAAAAACTCTTGAAAGCAACTATTTACAACAAATACAACAATAAAAAGATCAATCACATCATGAAACAAAAAATTAAAACTAAATTGAAAAATATAAAAACGCTATAAGAAGTTCTTTTATTACACTGTTATACTTACAGCCTTACAACTAAACACAAACACAAAAAAGCTGAAAAAAAGAAAAGAAAAACTATGTCGAACATGTTCATAAACAAGATATGACCATATATTAAAGGAGTAGACTATACTCCTTCATATAGTAGACTATACTATACTGTCTATACTCCTTTTATCTATGATGTGACTAATCGAAACTACTTTCGTTTATCCTTTAATTATTAACCATCGGCATAATTCCTAATATTGTTTGTTTGATCAAAATCGTTAAAAACTATAGAGTTCAATGGAAAAGTGTACAGTAATTAAGTTTCAATCAAGGTTCAATGACTATAACATTTTCACACAGATTTATTAAAGTTAAACATATTTTAGTAAAATCTTTCTTTCATTTTTACGAAGATCTTTAGATACAATTTAATCGATCACAAGGAGTTTATGCCTACATTAATATCACCATACAAGAGCAGAGCGCTGCGGGTTTCGCTACGTGTCTATCAATAATAAGCAGGGATCAATCTCTTTGAGAACCTCTTACCGGTCTTACGATAGATTTGCCGAGAGATCTTGTTCAAAGATCATAAGATTGTCTCAACGCTTACATTATCAAACATTTATAGAGGGAAAGGAGAAATGTATAGCTCTGGAGACGTGTATTCAAATTTTCCTTAGTATTCAACTTACAGAAGATAAATATAAATGCCGAACTCGTAATAATCGCGTATCCTTATTTATTGCTATATTTAAACACATAGTTCAATTGCAGAATTTAAAATATATTTCGCATGAAAATTTTTAATATACTAGTAGGAAGCACAACGTTCAGCGACAAAGGTGACTAACACGCATGTAAATAAACTGATACATTTGTGACTAATTCAATTAACAAACTTTAAATTTGTGTGTTGGTTCATCAGAATCTACTAGAGGTTAGTTTTTATTGACATTGCTTATTACTTTCCATATAACCTTTCAACGTTACTTTTCAAATAGATATTTAACAAAAAAGGCTCTTGTGTTTGGGTACAGTCTGTGTCCGTCAAGTCATCGTTTTTAAGGACGTGGCAACCTCTTTTAACCTTTTATTTAACCGTCTAGACAGGGATTAAGGACCAGTGTTTGTGAAGTAACAAGCAAAGTGATTAAGCCAGTGCAGTACAATAATTACCTAAACGGATCAATTGTAAGTGACGTCACCAGGTCGTTATCCACAGCTTCACTACCTTGGTGATACAACCCGACACACTACTAACTTAATAGTCATTGACTCTCCTTGGTTTTGTGTCGATAGAATTAAGTTATCTGCACAAATGAACTATTTAGTCCAAGTGGCATGTCGATTTTGATTTTTCCTATTTACTCGGTTGACGGAAGCAATATTTGGCGAACCATTCGTGTCCCCATGGATCAGTAAAAGAAGTCGTAACTGTTTGCACGGTTTCCAAAACAATATTATTGTACGTAAGCTTAAGCGAAGATAAATCTCAAATGAAACTGATACTGACCAGATAAGCCATGTAATAAAGTAGAGCTAAAGCTTGACAAAGCACTTGTTGTTACTGACAGATGATGTGGACGATCCTACAGTTGTTGGGAATACCTTCTGTCTTGGTGATCTCGTGCAACGGTTTAAGGCTTTTTATATTGGCATACAGATATTCTTAAGTTGTACTGAATAACACTGTAAACTAAATAAACAGTATTCGTTGGCACCGAGAGACATTGCTCAACTTAAAAGCATCTAAACTCTGATCAAATTTAGGAATAACCGACTTTTGTCACAGATGAAATTCATCGTTGTCCAAGTGAAAACGCATTCAGACACTTCAATGTACCAACACCAAAGTGGTCTAAGTTTCAATTATAAATATATTTTATTGAAATATTACTAGACTTAAGTACCCAAAGTATCAATATAGGAATGTATTTAAGTGTGTGATTAGATTATACGAGAATCGTAAAATTAACTTCATAGATAAATAGTAAATTATTGTTTAAACTTTAATCTTATCAGTTATCAATTATCTATTGATACACAGTAATCTTGGGTGCATTGTTAAATTGCTAATGCAGAATATAGATAAAATATGAAACATAAATATGAAACTGCTGTCATTTTTGACTCGGTTGTCCGTTTCAGTTTAAATTTGCGGCATTATACTCTGCTAGTAAAAGTCTTTAATTCCATGTACATATCTACCTATGCTTCTATTTAAGATTTCCTTCTCACTCCCATGATATGAGAGAATACTGACAGTTCATTCAAAAAGTTGATTTTTTGGTGTTGTGTAGATGTACCAAATCGTATTGATTTATCTGTTTTCGATTAGTAAAGAAGCTCGTGCGGGACTTTTACTTGTATAGGAAGTAAAATATACTTTTATGCCCAGTTTTGTTGTTTGTAAAATATTTTTTTTTCTAGCTCAATTACACTTGAATTACACTAAGTTAAAAATTGATTTTGTAAAATTGTAGCAAACTAAACAATTAGTAAAAGTTAAAAATACAATCCTGTCCAATGTAAACAGAAACACGCAGGGAAACAATCAATGAGTCGGAAACAATTGTAAAATAAACAAATCCCAAAACAGCTGATTTAGTCGCTTTTTATCAGCCCAAAACACTGTATTATTTTCTTATCTCTGACAGATTTCCGTGCGAGAGGAGCTCGCGTAAGTGCTTTCAGATTATACGCTCGCTGGATTTACTTGATGTGTTTTCTTTTCAAGACAACAACGTGATTCGTGATGGAGTTTTCACAGAAAATGTTTATTATAAAACAATGTTTTGTCGTTTAACAAAAACGTTCGTTTTTCCGAGCTGCACTATTTTTAATCTACTGTCCAATTAAAAATCTACGTCCGTGTTTTAAAATCTTTCCTTTTGAAATACTTTTTTTGAAAAACATTTACTTTTGAAATATTTGTTATTTATTAGTATTTAACAGTTTAAAGCTTTAAGTTTTTATATATTTTTTAGAAGCGTGTTAAACGCTTTTTGGATAAGGAATTAATTAAATTTTACTTCTGATTTTAAATTTAAAATTTGTAATTTTTACTTCATTCAAAATATCTGAAATTTATATTGCACCATTTCTTACAGGAATGTCAAGAAAAGAAGTGATTCCCAGTTTCTACAAACTATTTTGAATTAAATAAGTGTTTTTAGAACTAATTAGGAATAATACTTATCCATAAAAAATTAATTTATAAATAGGTGTCAGTTTAGTACTGTATAAAAAAAATTAAAATGTTATTTTAAAGTATTCTTTTAAGTTTTAGACACTCTATTTGCAAGAGAACCCCTTCAACAAAAAATCCAATAATAAGAGATTTAATACTTATAAAGTAGCTTTCAAAACAACAGAAATATTTCAATCCAATTTTCATACAAGGCAGTTAACATTTTATTGTGGTTTTGATTCACCAGCAGAACAACAGCTGTGCACCGCTGGGTTTATTACTGGAAAATAACTGAATGTTTATATGTTTATGTTTTATGCATTGTACGATCAATATTTCACTCACAATGTTTACACTCAAAATGTTCAAATTGATGGATTTATAGAAACCTGGCCATTTTTTTGTTTATATTAAAAACCTTTGTAATACATTAAGGTTTTTTTAGTGAAAATATTTAACAAACAACAACTTGAGTAACAGTAAACACTTTACCACCGCATTATTAATTGTGTAAACCTATTTTTTAATATGAATGATAATACTAAAAGGTTATTATATAATAATAATATTAAGAACTTAGAAATAGTAGCCATAACACATGTATTTGTTGAGTGAATAAAAAAATCCTCTTTTTAAATTTTGTAGAATCATTAAGTTTTAGGTTATTGTTGGTTTGGTAGATTGGAACCTCAAACTGGTCTTATTTTAATTTCTGTATATCTGTTTATGTGTCTATTCGTATGTCTATCGGTGACAAACGGTACGTAGAATGAATAAAAATTGATCAACTGCAAAGATTGTTTCTTTACCCACTAAGCGGTTAACAATATTTTGGCTGTTTCAACCTGTTCTAACTTATTTGGGCTTATATGGGACTTATAGCCCAGATTAGTGCTATATTGGTTTCATAATATACTTCATTATATTACCATTGACTATTATATTACGTTATCAATCAAATGCCTATCAGCTGTTTAGAGAAAGAGTTGTTTTTTTTCTCATAAAGTGGTATTTAAATATGATATGATATTTTTTCAATAAGTGGAAAAACATAACATAAATATGAATATACCAAATGTGTTTGAAACTTGTAATCTATGTTATAATTCTATACAAAATACGAGTAAAAGTACTAAATCTTAATAAGTTCATTGATTAGCTATTTTCTTAGTTAGTTCTTGGTTCATAATTTTAAATTTTGTTCACAGTCCTAATAGCTTAAACACGTTATATTTTTTTTAAAAAGTTCCTAGTTGTGTTTTAATGCGTTAAAGAGATGTGAACAAAGTTTTGTTAGTACTTTGAAACTAGTCTGTAGGAAACAGTCTGTTATGTTCTTATGCAACTTCTGCTACCATAAAACATGTTTATGACCATCTCAAACAGGAAATTCTAAAACTCGTCTGTTAATAGTTTGTCATAGTTAAGTAGATAACAGCCTACTAAAATCTATTACAGTATATGAGTTTAAAAATTACAAGCAAAGAAAATTATAGTGAATCACCACGCTTAGTTACATTAATGGTTATTACGTAAAGACCATAAATCACTTGACCATTCAAACAATAAAATGTCTTAAGTGCAAAAGTATTATTGATAAGTGCAACAAAACTACTTTAAGTCATTTAAAAATAGGTTTATATTTAGCCTCCTAATTCGCCTTCAGAATATTACGTGCCCTTGTGGAGTTTAAGATTTTGTTACCATTATAATTTTAACATAAAAATATATAACATCAATATAAAGACAAATCACGTTCAAGCCCAAAAGAAGTGCTTGCTGATTTAGATTTATAGATGTCTCAGAATTAAAATCAAACAAATTTTAGGGACAGCAATTCCAAAATGTGTAGTTATTTTCCAGTTGAAATATTGTGGCAATCCATTAAAATAAAAATAAATTATGACAAAGCGTAAATGTAAGTTGTTCACACTTCCCATCAAACGCCCTAAAAGAGAGTGGAAGCGGCCATAATGCTCGTAACTACATTGATCATGTAGATCTAGAGTTTTAATATTTTAAGTCCATTCGTACATTGAATATCGGTGCTGGATTTGATAAATGCCCAAATATACCTTTTTAAACATAAAACAAGTCTATTGATTCACTGATCATATAACACCGGATTACCAATGTAACATGTTTTAGCAAATGAAAGTCTTTTTCGTTATTGGTATTGCTGTAATACTCTCATACAACAATTATTCTTTAGACTCCAAAGTGTGATGGAATTCACTAACGAATCCCCTGCGTCAAAGAGGGCAAGGACGAAGGGTGTTTAGTAGAATGTCCCCCGATCTAGCAGGGGTAGTTTTGGTGTGTTGCGTGTTGCCTAGGGGTGGATTGAAGGGGTTGATTTAGGGGTGGTTTTTGCGTAAGGGGTGGTTTTAGGGGTGGTTTTTTGGATTAGGGGTGGTTTTTTGGATTAGGGGTGGTTTTAGGGGTGGATTTAGTGTTGGGGGTGGTTTAAGGGGTGGATTTAGTGTTGGGGGTGGGTGTTGGAGTTGGGGGGTGGGGTGGGGCTGTTGTTTTTGGAAGGGTTGAAGACTGTGTACTCTTATGTTAATATAAATTTAATAATTATAATATTTAATTACTTCTTTGGTGTTCCTCTATGATTTATGAATTATCTTTTATGGTATTGAAATTAACGGAAAAAATATTTGAATCAGGTGTTTTCTGATTGGTTGAAAATAAGCTCGCTTCTGATTGGTTATAAATAAGTGACTGTGGTATTGAAATTAACGGACAAAAATATTTGAATTAGGCGTTCTCTGATTGGTTGAAAATAAGCTCGCTTCTGATTGGTTATAAATAAGTGACAGTTGTATTGAAACTAACAGACAAAAATATTTGAATCAGGTGCTCTGTGAGTGGTTGAAATAAGCTTGTACCTGATAGGTTATAAATAGGTGATCTGTGATTGGTTGAAGGGTATATCTGTGAGAGAATTAAAAATCCTGGTTCACTCTTACTTTGGCGGTGTTTATAGGTGTAGTTCTTTTGCTCTGTGACATTTGCTGAATTGTGTGTAGTGTTCTTCTGTAAAAAGGTTATCGTTGTGAGTAGTAATATTAAGTTTTCTTTTATGGTGTATTAATTATGTTTGTAAATAGTAGTGATATTTAGATTTTCCTTAATATTTGTTGTAATGGCTTCTGCTGTTGAGCCAGTTGAAACTATTAGTGAGGACCAGTCCTATGTTAAGAAATTTAGACTTTATGGGACCAAGACTATATTTAAATTTTCTAATCCTCCTCCTGAAACTAGTGAGTTTGATTGGCTTAGACAGGGATTTGCTTCCATTGTAAAAAAGATGAAAGATCAAGCCCATGATAATGACCAGCTCGGGTTTACCCTTCAAAGCCTTAATCTTAAAGGTAAAGATGGATATGTAGCGTTTCGACCTGCTGGGGAAATTGACGAAGATGTGTTGTGGCAGATTTTTGGGGGTATTGTACAAAGTAATTCCGAATCTATCAAGTCAACGGATACCTTTAAAGTCGAGTGTACGCGAGTGAATCTCCCTGTAGGTTCGGGTACCCGTAAAAGACCTGGATTGTATAATACTTTTGATGAGGAATGTAAGGCTAGGACTGGAATTGTTGTGATAAAAAATAATGATAATTTGTGTCTCCCTCGTGCCTTGGTGGTAGCTGTTGCTCATGCAATTAAAGATCCTCTATATAAAGCGATTCGCCAAGATGATAGGAAAAGGCAGACAGTGATGGCGCAAGAGCTCATCCGGAGGGCTAGGGTAGAAATGCCTGAGAATGGTGCTGGAATTCTTGAACTAGAAAGGTTTCAAGATCTGTTGACCGATTATAAAATCACTGTTTACAATTATGATAGGAAAGGGCGTGATGTGTATTTTGAGGGTCGTCCAGAGAATGCTAAATCTAAAATTAACTTGATTTTCTGTAACGGTCATTTCAATGTCATTACCAGTCTAACTGCTGCTTTTGTTTGTAAATATTATTGTGAAGCCTACCATGTCCCTTATGATCATAAAACTGAACATAGATGTTCCAATATTTGCTGCTACTGTCTGACCATCTCACCTCCTTGTAAGTTAGAACATGGGGGAGTAACTTGTCCAGAATGTAATATTATTTTAAGAAATCAAAGGTGTTTCATAGCCCACAAAATTGATAAATGTAAAAAAGTGAAAAAGTGTCTTGATTGTGATAAGTTGGTTATGATTAAGGGAAGACCTACACCTCATAAGTGTGGTGAGGTTTATTGTAAACCTTGTGAATCTTTTCAGGATCCTAATCATAAATGTTACATGAAACCCAACGAGGGTAAACCTACATCTAAAGGTTATCTGTATATATTTTTTGATTTGGAAACCCGTCAAGATGAGCCACTCTCCACTGATCCTGACCAGAAAGAACATAAAGTTAACTTGTGTGTTTCACAACAGTATTGTTACCAATGTATTGAGGCTAAATTTTGTATTGCTTGTAAAAACCGTACGAGAGTCTTCAACTCTAACCCGGTTACCCAATTTATGAACTATGTAATGGAAACCCGTAAACAGTTTAAACATGTTTGTGTAATCGCCCATAATGGTCAGGGTTTTGATTTTCAGTTTTTGCTTAAGTATATGCTTGAACGAACAAAATTCACCCCTGAACTGATCATGAGGGGTACAAAAATTATTTTGATGGAAATGGACAACGTGAGGTTTGTGGACTCGCTAAGTTACTTCCCCATGGCCCTCGCTGCACTCCCTAAGGCTTTTGATCTGCCTCCTGAAAGAAAGAAAGGCTACTTCCCCCATTTATTTAACACTCTTGCCAATCAAAACTATGTAGGCCCGATGCCTGACAAACAGTACTATTGTCCAGAGACTATGTTTGAAAAGTCCTACAGGGATTTTGAAAAGTGGTATGATGAACGAGTGGCTGAGAATTATGCTTTTGACTTTAAAAAGGAGATCTTAGAATACTGCATCTCAGATGTGGAAATTCTAGCACAAGCGTGTCTTAAGTTCAGGACAATATTCCTCCAAGAGTGTAATGTTGATCCTTTTTTGGAAGCTGTAACTATTGCTAGTGCATGTAACTTGGCCTTTCGTAGAAACTTTTTGAAACCAAACACGATTGGACTTATTCCTAAGAACGGCTATCGTTTTGTGAATAATCAGTCAGCTATAGCTATCCAATGGTTAAGTTTTGAGGAGGAAATCCGTAAAGTGAGGATAGAACATGCGGGGCGTGGAAAGGAGATTAGTATTTCTGGTTTGAAAGTTGATGGATTTGATGGACAAAGGATCTATGAGTTTCACGGGTGCTATTGGCACGGATGCTCCAAATGTTATCCTTATAACAGAGATGCTCCTCTGAAGGAGGATCCCTCTGACTCGCTTCACTTGAGATATGAGAGGACCAAATCTAAAATTGCTAAGTTTAATGACTATGAAGTAGTTGAGATGTGGGAGTGTGAGTTTCGTAAGTTAAAAAAGGACCGAAATCTAAAACACTTGGAAACACTCCCTATTCTTAATAATCTTCCTTTGGACCCTAGACAGTCTTTCTTTGGAGGCAGAACAGGTAATGCTAAAACTTACCACAAGTGTGGGAAAGGGGAAACCATTGAATATGTTGATGTTTGCTCTCTTTACCCATATGTATGTAAGTATGGTAAGTATCCTATTGGTCATCCTACGATTTATGTGGGAGATAATGAGTGCAGACAGCGAGGCTTACATGTAGATGGTCTGCTTAAGTGTAAAGTGCTACCACCAAGGGATCTTTACCATCCTGTCCTTCCGGCAAAGATAAACAATAAATTGATGTTTGTCCTATGCAACACCTGTGGGAATTCTCAAAATCAGGGTGAATGTGAACATGAAAGTGGAGATAGAGCTTTAATAGGAACTTGGACTATGGATGAAATCAGAAGGGCAGTGGAAAAGGGCTATGTAGTTTTGGATATGTATGAGCTGTGGGAGTATGAGGTAGCCACATATGAAAACGGGGGTTTGTTTACAGATTTTATTAATAAATTTTTAAAGATGAAACAGGAAGCTTCGGGGTACCCTGGCTGGTGTCAGACTGAAGATGACAAAGATAAATATATTGAAGATTATTTTAGGCATGAAGGTATCAGATTGGACAAAAGTAAAATAACAAAGAACGGGGGGTTGAGATCATTAGCCAAACTAATGCTTAATTCATTTTGGGGTAAATTTGGACAGAGGGAAAACCAAACCAAGGCTATAATTATTAGAGATTCAAAAACACTATTTGAAATGCTTACCAAACCGGAAATAGATGTAAATAGAATACAGATTGTTAATGATGATGTTGTGGTTGTGAGTTGGGAGTACTTAGAAGAAGTAGGCGAACCTTTGACTAATGTAAACGTAGTGATAGCTGCATACACCACAGCTCAAGCGAGATTAAAGCTCTATGAGCATCTAGATGCCCTTGGTGGTCAGGTATTGTATTATGATACTGATTCTGTATTATATGTATATAAGGGTGGTTTGTACAGAGTTCCTACAGGGGATTATCTTGGTGAAATGACCGATGAGCTGGCTGAGTACGGACCTGGATCTTTTATAGTAGAATTTGTTTCTGGGGGTCCAAAAACCTACGCGTATCTTGTTTGGTCAACAAATAAGCAGATCTTGGTCCCAGTTTGCAAAATTAAGGGTCTCACACTCAATTTTAAGACTTCCAAAACGCTCAACTTTGAAAAATTAAAAGAAATGGTCCTTAGTGAAACTAGACGACAAATAGAAATTAACGAATCTAGAATTCGCAGAACTAAAGACCGGAACATCGTTGCCATAAATGAAACTAAAGTTTTCCAAATTACAGGACCTAAAAGGAAGCATGAGGGTGAGTATGGTACCTTACCCTATGGATATAAAAAACAAAAACTTACCCACCAGTCCTAACAACATACTGTTGTGTTGTAACCATCTTTTTGACTAAGAGAGGTTGGATGATAAGACCTCCCCCCTCCTAATGCCGCGTGACTCTGGGAACTTTCTTAAATATTTAGTCTCTGTTTGGAAGCGAAAGTGTTAACAATGAACCGTTATTGTTGCGAGAACAAATGTTTTGTAACCCCTTCGGTTCATGTTGATGGGATAGCATGTAGAAAATGTGAAAGTTTTGGTTATTGTATGTGTCGTTGTAAAAATTACCAAGCCCCAGTACCTAAATTGGTTGAACTTAAAGTATATAAAACTCGAAGTTGTTTTACTTGCTGTAAGGACAAATGCTTACAGTTTTATTGGGATGATTTGCAAAATATCTGTCTTGAATGTTTCCCTAAACCGCTGTGTGAATGTAAATTAAAAATTTGTAAGAACCGAAGTGACTGGTCTGTTGTATGAATCACGTGACCAAGGGTACCAGACAGTGATACGTTTGTCACCGTCATTCTCTTATTTGATCCCATGCTGATCAGACATACTCTGACATAACCCATTTTTTGTGAAAATGTTTCATCTTACTTCTTATATATTTAATGACCGGCATGTGTCTGTATTATTTGATTCTGATGATAACCCTTGGTTTAAAGGTAAGGAAATTGCTGATATTTTAGGCTATTCTAGATCACGAGATGCACTTAAAGCCCATGTTAAAGATAAATATAAAAAAAATTATGCATTTATAAGGAGCGGTAAAATGCCGCTCCCTTTTAACAATCAACCACATACGGTTTACATTAATGAACCGGGTTTGTATTCTTTAATATTGAAATCAAAACTCCCTATTGCGGAGACTTTCCAGGACTGGGTGTTTGAAAAAGTGTTGCCCTCTGTACGTAAGTATGGAGAATACAAACTTGTAGCTGAAAAAAATACATTATTACAGTTACTTACTCAGTCTAATGAATCCAATCGTCAACTTGCTCAAATAAATACAGACTTTAAAACATCAAATGATTTATTGTCTAAAGAAAATCAATCCTTGAATGCAATTTTAACTGAACAGTCAGGTAAGGTAACCGTGTTTCCTTGTGATAGTAATCTTCAACACGTTCTCTGTGTTTTGATTAGAGAAACTGGAGGGAGTGAGAACGAATACAAGTGTATTCGAACAGAAAAAAGACATTTTAGAACAGCTGTAAAAAAGGCTAAAAGTGATGGGTTTGTGCCGTGTTTTATACGATTTCCTGTCCCTAATGGGATAAACATCTTAAATAAAGCAAAAGAAACCATGTTAAATCTTGGTATATATTTTGAATCACATTTTAATAATGTCATAACGTCTTATAATTTTGTAAATATAGTAAAACTTGTTTTAAATGAATAAAAACCCCATTGAATGTGAGTGTGAATGTGGGAGTTAGTAAGGCTTAACCATGAAACCTCCTGTTTGTGGACAGACACCTACGTAATGGTTGGCTTAAAACACCATAAATCCATACGTAGATGGCAGGTTGGCCTAAAAACCATAGAACAATGAGTTTCCTGCGTTTGCCACAAATTTGTGAATGAAGGTCAATGGCACGGCTGACTAAAAGGCCTGTAAACCTGAGTGTGTGTATGAATGAAGGACATAGTTGAATGACCTTAGGTTGGTATTTCAGTCCGGTGGGAAAAATTTAAAACAAGTAAAATACTGCTCTCTGATTGGTCGTAATAAGCTTGAATCCTATTGGTTGTAAATAAGAGTGCGGGGCTGTGATTGGTCGATGGATATTTAACAATAATTTGAGATTCAAAGTTCAAAGTATCATTCCATCTCTGGTCTCCACCGCATCATGTTGTCTCTGTCTGAGCTTTCAATTAGAACAATTTGCTCAAACGCCATCCTTTTACCTTATGTAAAAGAATGTGTTGATCTTCCATCAACGCTAAGGCAGGATGTTTTGAACTATCACAAGGAAAACTGCGGTTACGTAACCCTAAACTACTATGAGTCTTTACGAGGCTCTAGAAGTTGGTGTACTACCTGTGGAAGAATGGTTGGTCTTCCTTCTCACTTAAGGCGAAGAGGTAGCTTTGCGTATCCAAAGTTTAAAACCCCAAAAGAAACATGCCGCATTTGCATGGCTCCTTTATTCATCTTCCATAAAGCCACTTGTAAATTATGTAAAAACTAAATGTTTTTACTTTTGTTACTTGTTGTTATTTTTTTTAGAAAACATTTAGTTTTCTAAAAAAAGTAACTTGAAATTCTCTTTCTTTTTGTTTGCTAAAAAGGGAGAGGGTGTTACAAGGCGTCTACCAGTTTCGCTGGACTGGCCATGTAATGCTTAACCTGGGTGTAGTATACACGAGTGGTCTCAAACCCCACTCAAGCAAACAATATCCTATTTCAGTCTAAATCCCTAACTAAACACTTCATTACAATTTAGTATGTTGTTGGCAGGTTTTCGTCTGATTAAATCTTTAGCTGACAAACTATTTGTACTTGTTGTTTTTATTGCTAGCTTGATATTTATTTATTTAATGAGAGTCACTGATTTGTGTGAGAACCTTTAAAAACCCGTGCTAAACAGTTGTATACTTCATTTGTGAAATGGTTAGTAAAAGCGCTATAGCTGAGGAGCTACATAGACCTGCTAGGCGAAACTACCCTAGACGTAAAGTGACCCTTAAGGGATTGCATGATTTATACCAAGCTGATTTAGTTGAGATGCAGCCATATTCTAAAATTAATAAAGGCTATAGGTATATTATGACAATTATTAATTGCTTTTCTAAGTTTGCATTTGCCATTCCGTTAAAAGACAAATCTGGACCAGAGGTAGCTAAAGCTTTAGATCCTTTTTTAGCTAAAAATAAAATGAAAAACTTTCAAACTGATCAAGGTAAAGAGTATTTTAACAAACATGTCAGCAGTTTAATGCGGAAATATGATATAAATCATTACCATACCTATTCTGAGCTTAAAGCCAGTATCATAGAAAGATTTAATCGTACTTTAAAAACTAAAATGTATAAACTATTTACTGCCAGAGGTAGTTATGAGTGGGTAAGTTTGTTATCAGGACTTGTAAAATCCTATAATAACACTAAACATAGGACTATTGGTATGAAACCAAAGGATGTAAAACAAAAAGATGTTAAAAATATATTAAAGAGAATTTATAGCGGACAAAGTGTTAAGCGGCAAACTAAAGCTAAATTTCAAATCGGTGATAATGTTAGAATTAGTAAAAACAAAAAGACATTTAAAAAAGGTTATCTACCAAATTGGACAAATGAAGTTTTTAAAGTGTATGCAATTAAACCTACTAAACCTGTAACTTATATATTGCAAGACTCTAAAGGTGATATATTAAAAGGTGGATTTTATTCAGAAGAAATTAGTAAATCTAAGACTGGTAATGTATATTTGGTTGAAAAAGTTTTGCGGAAGAAAGGTTCTAAATTATTAGTTCGGTGGAAAGGTTATGATAACAGTCATGACTCTTGGATTGATGCCAAGGACTTGGTGTGATAACTCTGGTGTTTGCGTAAATACTTCTTCCTTGAACTATAGGTTATGATAAGATTTGTTTCTGGGAAGAGATATCACTTGTTAATTAGCACATGGTGTGATGTCTGCTCGGTTCAAAAACTATATATCTCTCTGTTATCAATTCATGGTAATTAGTCAGAATGCGTGTTGTGAAGCAAGACGTTGATTTTTCTGTTTTAAATTTTGATGAATACATTGGATCAGGCATGGTTACACATCGTAAAAAACACGGTACATTATTACCTGACTCTATTCGCTGTATTATATCAGGACCAAGCTCATCAGGCAAGACAAACGTGTTGTTTAATTTACTATTTGACCCAAATGGATTAAGGTTTAAAAACATTTATATTTTTTCAAAGTCTCTATATCAATCGAAATACAGGTTCTTAAAAAATGTTATGCCTAAAGAAATAGGGTATTTTGAGTTTGGAGATAATGATAAAGTAGTACACCCTAACGAGGCTAAACCACATTCAATAATGGTGTTTGATGATATTTCTTGTGAAAAGCATGATAATATTAGAGCTTATTTTACTATGGGTAGGCATAAAAATATAGATACCTTTTACCTAGGACAAACATACAGTGCCATTCCGAAACAGCTAATAAGGGACAATAGTAACTTTATTATATTATTTAAACAAGACGAAATGAATCTAAAACATATATTCAACGATCATGTCACCACAGATATGTCTTTTGACAAATTTAAAGAGATCTGTGCTAAGGCATGGTGTGACAACTTTGGGTTTCTGGTAATAGATAAAACATCTGACCCATATAAGGGAAGGTATAGGGTAGGAATTGACAGTTTCGTGACAGAGCTATAATGGTTCGTATCTATACATATAATGATCTGGGAGGTTTTAATACCCGTCTTCATAATGTTAAATCAAACTTATGCTCATACTATTACAAGAATAAAAATAAGTTTTGTGGGAACTATTGTAGTAAAAAACCTCCCCACGGATATCAGTTTAATAGGAGATGTTGGAGACATAAAAAACCTAAGGGGTCTGCCATGATACCACCTGTAGTTTTACTAATGATTTCTGCTAGCGAAAGAACTTATAACAGGGCGTGCTGGCTAAACTTTATAAATTCCTGTGAAGTAAATAATGTCCCCTTAGAATTTGTAATATATCATGAGGATATGTACAATTGTACTGTAAGAGACCCACAAAATATGATATCTAGATTTAGACCGCTTCCTGAAATATTTGGCAAAGTCCGACCTCTGCGCAACTTACACGGCAGTGTAAATTTCACTCAAATATGTAATGAAATGTTGGAATATGGATGTAAGATTCCATATGCAGCACGATGTATATTGCTAACAGAACGAACTATTCCTATAAGGTCTCCATTAACAGTCTATAAAAGGTCTTTAAATTTAAAATGCTATATCGACATTAGCTATAACGTTGCATACTCTAAAGTACCTGATAATGTTCCAATGACTTTTAGAAACAAACCGTACAGTGGTGTTAATAATCTCTGTCAAGGTCTGTATACTACAGAGTTTCTTAAGGAAGCTCTACCTACACTCCCAAATCAGTGTAAAAAGTTTGGTATTACATTAAACGGTGGTATGTATACTGTGACAAATAGAGTTTTATTTGATCAGTGGAGAGCATTTACAGGGTCAAATCCAAGTGAATTTTGGCTTCTTAACTCTTATCTATTGCAAAATATAAATAAACCTAGACCTTTGGAATTACTTAAAAGATTTATGGAGAAAACTGTTGAAAATGATAAATATACAGTAGCAGAAATACCTCAATGGAGGGATGGATGGAAACGAACCTTTGTATTTAAAAGTTTTACCACACAATATGTGATCCCGCGGTTTGATTTTAGGATGCAACAGTACTATAGAGGTATAGACTTTAGCACTGGGGTTTCACTAAGAAGAATAATTAAGTTCTTACGGAGGTATAAGAGGCGTGCACTATTCATTAGGCAGGTTGAATTGCCTTAAATGGGCTGGGATCGGTTGGGGGTTTATTATTCTACACTATGGTGCGGAAGAGTAAACATGTTAAGGCACAATTAATTGAGCTGAGAAATGCTATTAAACGAAAGTATAGAGCTTTTAAGGAAGGCACTGAAGAAAGTGATATTTTATTAGAAAAACAGTATAAGCCGATAATCAGTGAACTTAGGAAAAACACAGCAAATAATCTTGATATAAAAACTGAGCAGGAAAGTGTTAAAATGGAAGAACCTTTGGAAGAACCTATGGAGGAAGAGCCAATAAATTATGATCTAACTGAATCTGAAAGTGATGATGACAAATTCCTTCCATCTGGTACGTCAACACCAAGGGTTAAAGATTTGTCGGAATTGGTATCGTCTCCTGAGAAACTGGCATCCACCACTCAATATATAAATGAATACTTTACAAATCCTATTACAAAGGAATACATGTATATGTTTATTAAAGATTCTACGAATAAAAAGCAAATTGACTATATTTACGGACCCCGCTACGAGAATGACACACTTATGATTGGTGAAAAAGTTATGGATTTTGATGACAAAGGTAATATAAAGATTGGCGCAGTAAACTATGGAAAATCTAATGGATTGTATGAACTTATATTTAAAAGGTTACCTGATAGTACCACGTATAATGATAATGATTTAAGAACTTACAAAAGTATTCTTATTACTACAAACGCTCATAAGGAGGGTTATAGTTTTGATGGAAAAATTAAATCAAACAAAGGTACAAAGTATATGAAGATTATTAGACCTTTAATCTCTCAAGCTAAAGGTAAAGGAATGTTATGGAAGTCCTTAAAGTCACGTGATATCATACATTGGGATGACGTTAATGAGCTAGTTGACCGATTAAGACACATAGCTATGTCAACAGAAGCTGGAAACAGAGTACATGTTAATGAGATACTAAGTATTGTGGAGGAGCTAAGAGAGGCAGGGTACATAAAAGGAGCTGGAAACAGTAGGTATAAAGCATTACTATAATGACTATTGACAAGTTTGGACGTAGTTTGAAAGCTAGTAGTAGCAAGAACCTTAAAGGGCTTAAAGGGGAAGGTTTTAATTTAACACCAGATGGTGATTATGATATGCAAAATAAAAAGCTATGTAACTTGGCTTCTCCATTACAAGCTGCTGATGCAGCTACAAAATCATATGTTGATTATAGAAGTGTACCCTTTTCTGAAGGTAAATATGATATGCAAAATAGGAGAATATGGCAATTGGCTGACCCAAAAGTACCAACTGATGCTGTTAATCTGCGTACCCTAAACAAACTAAGTCTGAAATTAACTAAAAATAATTATAATGCACAGAATAAGCAGATCAATAGTTTAGCCGCTCCAAGTGTTTCTGATGATGCAGCAACAAAATTCTATGTGGATAAAGCTTGTGAAGAAAGTGTGACATTATTAAGAACTGATTTATCCATGCTACAATCAGAAATTGATGGTCTGAAAACTAGGCTAACAAAATGTGAAAGCCTTATAACAGATAACAAAACTGAACATGAGAAAAACCTAAGGAAGTTTGGAACTTATGTTTTTAACTATATCAATAGAAAACAAACTGGAAGGTCAGCTGTACAAACAGATGACGATTACATAGATTGGGAAGAACTATTTAAACTATCACCAAAAGATAATTCCTCTCCCACAGAAAATATAGCTATCGCACACCAAAATGATGATACCCAACCACAAACTAAAGATGCATCCCAGCCGAAAAATAATGGTGATGAGGAGGAGGAGGAGGAGGAGGTGGAGGAGACAGTATTGCCTGAATTTCTCGAGGAAAGCATACTTGCACGTGTGCAACCATTTATGTCAAATATAGAAAAAAACGATAACACACCTTAGTTACTTGTCAACCATCAACGATACTGGTCATAATTATAGCTGTCTCTCAAGCATTTGCCATAAATGGCCAAGACCAAGACTAAAAACTTCAGATGTAAACAGGCGATCAAACGGGGTGGTAATATTGTTTCATCCGTTCTTAATAAAGCTATCGACTTACTACCTGTCGAATTGCATTTACCGGGGTATAATTATTGTGGGCCGGGTACAAAATTGTCCAAAAGGTTGGCAAAAGGAGATAAAGGAATAAACGGTTTAGACGAAGCGTGTAAGTCCCACGATATTGCGTATTCGAGGTACAAAGATTCTGAGCGTAGGAGACAAGCGGACAAGGAGCTTGCAGAACGAGCTTGGCAAAGATTTAAAGCTTCAGACTCGTCGGTAGGTGAAAAAGCCTCAGCTTGGGCTGTTACAACCGCAATGAAGGCGAAAACTAAGTTTGGGGGAGGTCGGCGAAAGAAGCGCAGTGTTAAGCGATTAAAAGGAAAAGGATTATACCTCAGACCTTATAGAAAGGAAGGTGCTGGTAAACGTAAAAATAAACGAAAGGGTAATAAAAAAAAAGCATCTCGGTACCATTAAAACCTCTTACTAATTATGATTTATTTAAGTATGTAAAATTGTTAAAAATTCCAAATTTTAGAGGGGTTTTTATGAGGGATAAACTACCAAATTTGCCTAAAAAGCACGAATCAGCCATTGTAAACTTGGATGATAATTTTGGCCAGGGAACACACTGGGTATGCTATAAAAAAGATGATAAAACAGTTTATTACTACGATAGTTTTGGAAATTTAAAACCACCGAGGGAACTAATCAGGTACCTAGAGGATTGTGAAATACACTATAACTACAAAAGAGAGCAAAGTTTCAACTCAGTCATCTGCGGTCACTTGTGTTTAAAGTTTCTCTGCAACGATGTTTAGTCTTACCGGGGTAACCAGTGTGCTTTCACACGAGCTTTCATTTCCTATTGATGTTACTAGTGGGGATTGGGAACTAGGATTAATAGAACTTACTACATATAATTCCATACCAAACATAGAAAATAATGTAAATAACAAGTTTTATTATGGTAAAGATCAAGTTATCACTATACCAGAAGGTTCATACGAAATTGAGGATATTGAAAAATATATAATTTCTAAACTGCCAAAAAAAGTAAAGTTTACATTAAAACCTAATAATAATACTTTAAAAGCAGAGCTATTTTGTTCAGAAGACATTGATTTTGAAAAGGACCACTCCTTGGGAAAACTACTTGGATTTAAAAACCAAATTTATAAAGCTAATAATCAGCATGCCTCGGAGCTACCTGTGGATATAATTAAAGTTAACTCAATACGGGTGGACTGTAACGTTACACGTGGCTCATTTTTGAACGGGATAGAGGACCATGTAATACATGAGTTCTATCCTGCAGATCCACCAGGCTATAAAATAATAGAAATACCGCGGAATGTTATTTATTTGCCAGTGATCAGCCAGAGGATAAACAACTTGACAATCTCCCTAAGAGATCAAGACGGTAAATTAGTTAATTTTCGTGGAGAAAGAATTTCAGTAAGGCTCCATCTAAGACGGAGTAATGGGTCTGCTATTTAGTGATTTACCTACAGTTCGACGATTTAGTAGTAACCAGACATCCAAAGGATTAACTTGTAAAAATATAAATTTTCTTCGCTCTCTCGGCTTCAAAGTAATAAAAAATGGCTCTGTTAGAGATAGGTCAAGCAGCAGCATACGATGATTTAATCACCAGTATGGAATTTCATACTCACCAACCATACGCATCTACTACTTATAATAATAATGATGAAATTAGAATTCCACTTCTACAACAGGACATAATTACAGCTCCATTTTACAGTAGTATTGTCATTCATGGTTCGGTCAGTGCTAAAAAAACTGACGGTTCATCACAGGAAGTATCACTTGTTAACAATGCAATTGCATTTTTATTTGAGGAAATTCGCTACGAGCTTTGCGGAAAAGAAATTGATAGAACAAAAAATGTAGGCATCACTACAACTTTGAAAAATCTCGTTTCCATTAGGGAGGAAGAGAAAAATACTTATAAGAATGCGTGTTGGTTGGGACCCGGTAAAGTTGAAAAAGCTAAGGATTTTGTATATTCAGTACCTTTGAAACTTTTGTTGGGGTTCACAGAGGACTATAAAAAAGTTTTGGTGAATGCTAAACAAGAGCTCATCCTATTGCGTTCATCCAGAGATGAAAATGCTGTATTTACCACTAATGAAGGTATGGTGACATTAAAAATTGATAAGATCTACTGGCGTATACCTCATATAACTGTAAATGATAGCCAGAAATTAAAACTGTATAAGTATATCGAGAAAGATCCAACTATTCATATTCCATTTCGGCAATGGGAGTTAATTGAATACCCAACCCTACCCACAACTGAGTCTATGTCTTGGACTCTTAAAACTTCTAACCAAACAGAAAAACCACGATATATTGTTTTAGCATTTCAAACTGGTAGGAAAAATAGTGTAACCAAAGACATGTCTCAATTTGACATTGCTGATTTACAGGATGTAAAATTGTATTTGAATTCAAACTTTTACCCTTACGATAATATCCGTGGAAACTCTTGTTTGTTTTATGACATGTATACAAGTTTCCAAAGCTCCTACTACGGAAGAGTTGGTTCTCCTATATTAAGCTTTAGTGATTTCACATCAAACTGTCCAATTTACGTAATCGACTGTTCTAAACAGGATGATACTATTAA